>NC_137080.1:34764001-35364001 GCF_951640355.1 Cnephaeus nilssonii | reverse complement strand
CTGTTACCGGGAAACCACTAAGTATATGATTCAACCCCAATAATGAAGTCAGGGTTGAATCATATAAGGCATTTATTGAGAAGGCTAACCAACCGAGAAGACAGGGTGCTTACAAGCATGCAAATCCTGTCGTACAGCAAGGTGCAGGGGACAGGATTATAAAGGGGAAGGGGCTAGGTGCAGCCTTGGCACTCCACAGATGTCAGCTATTGTCCTTTAGTCATCAGGCGATGAGATGATATTGATGAGATGATGTTTTGACTCCTGGTGGGTCAGTCTGAATGTGCTTATCGGTTCTGCTTGCTGGAGTCACAGCTGAGTCACCTCCCTAATTCCTTCGCACAGGCCTTTGAAAAAGAAACTTAAGAAAAACTTAACCCCCTATTCACATATAAGAAACTTATCCCCCTGTTCACATAAGTATATGTGTTCTAATATTTAAAATAATATGATTATTTTTCAGATTAATGCAGGTGCTCTGTCTATCAGGTTATTAGTCCCCTTATCAGTCCTAGCTCTGTGTCTTTAGATGAATCAACTACATGTGACATGGGAGGTTTAGTGGAGGCAGACACAATGATTTCCTGGACGCAGGATTTCATTATCCTGAGAGTTTACATTAAGTAAACAGAAGTCTTTTGACCTTTCAGCTGCATATAGGACAAGGGGCACAGGCCAGAGAGGTCATGTTAAATTCTTACTCTAGAGTAGGAAGTTTCTTGAAACTATTTCATTTGAGCTCTTCCATATATCTAGTGTCATCAATTTAATAACGGACAGCCCATTTCTAATATGCTTTATACTAACTTCCCAGCCTCTGGGGTGGACGGAGTAAAAGAAACCTGAAGACTTGTGCTGGCCTCTGGAGTATGGGCCTCCCAACTAACTACTAACTAACTAGCTTACTAACCATCCCTGGGGTGTGAATTTCTGCTTAGCACAACAGAGGACACCTAAGGCTTTACTCAGCACATCCTGTTTATGCTGAATTATTTTAAAGAAAAACAAAGACACCAAAACAATGCCTGTTAGTTGGATTATATACGGTTGCATTTTCTCCTAAATAGCAGTGCCCCTGGAGCAGGCAAGCACATATTTGAAAACGAAACACTTGAAACATATTGCATTAATCTCTCACACTGGAGCTTGATGTTTCAGCTGTGGACCGGGGTGGGGGGGTGGGGGGGTGGGGGGTGGGGGGGGTGGACACATACATTTTGTTGTTTCACTTCTTTCTTTTTCCATTTCTGAGATAAATTTGGCAAATGGACTGTAGGCTCCTGGTCATCACTGAGCTGCCCCCAAACCATTGGAAGCTCTTCATCTTTTCTCAGTGGCATTAGCAGAAAATTGATGTCTTATACGTGGCATTAGTTCAAACATAATGCCACCTCTCAAGTAAGAGGCATATTCTTTTCCATGGCTTTGTACTCTCAGGTTCGCTCTAAAGGAAGAAATCTGTCTCTCCTATTTCCTGCATTTTAAAAAATCTCTTTCAATAAGATAATTGATTGCTTGGTTCTTTGTATTAAACAGGACTAAGCTATTTACACAAAGAAAGTTGAGTTTTCGTTGTTCTAAGAAAGATCTAGCAATAGCAACTTTTACTGTTTCTGCTATAATTTAAAATGTTATAAATCTGTGAGTTATCCTTTGGCCAAAAATATCTCACCTGGGTAGACCAGCCCTCTGCTGAGCCTTTGTCTCCTTTCTCCAGGTGCCAAAGGTTCTTAGTTCCTGTGGGCAGGAGCATAAGCACTCAGGTTGCCTTAGGACATTTATTTTTTCATTCATCCACTAAATATTTACTGATCACCACTTGTCAAGGGGAAGAGGATACATATAAAAATGAGGGAAATGCATCATTTAACCACAGTGTGATCCTTAACGATGGCTCTTTAACGGTAATGCTTGAATATTCCTCTGGAGCTCCTTCCCCTACAAAATTGAGTATCTGTAGAATGGCATATTAATTCCACTTCAAAAGGCCATGGGTTAAGCTATAAACATACGAGTAGAATTAACCTTACCCCTTTTCCTCCCCCCTTTTTTTCTCTCCTTTCTTCCTTTAAAAAAAATCTAGATTGGACTGACAGCTCAATTAAGTGAAGCAAGCAAGAATTTCCTAGCTGGTGCCAACTCGAAATAAATTACATCAAGAAGGAGAAAGCAGATTTCCTCTCTGGAAAGCACCAACGATTGGCCCTGCACAACATGGACCAGTGCAATGACAGGGATGGACAAGGCATCAAGAACTTGGCCAAACCACCATATCTGTCCACTGTGCTTTTTGAAAACATGGATAGAAAATATTTCTGGCTCACAGAGAAATTATATTGAGCAATAAAGTACAACCCCTGCACAGAGCTCTGTATAGAGCAAGTGCTCATAAATCCTTGCTTGCTGAAGTGATATTTGACTTACATTGCCTCAAAAGCACCTTCATCTGACCCAGTAGTATTTATGAACCAGATTCTGGACACCACCATGCACTGGCTTTCTCAGAGTAGTGTCTCCACACAGGCAGACCTTCTAATCCCCAGTAAAATTAAAAATTGCATAAATATTCAGTAACTTGATTTAAGGATGTAAACGCTCAGTGTCCTCCCTACCTCTAAACATGTCTGCAAATGATCTTGGTTTGCTTCTTGGAGATGAACCAAATGCTGCAGCTAGTGGTAGAACATTCTCTCTCCCTTTGCTTGTATAGACCTGGCCTAACTGCAAAATAAATGTTTAGTTAAGATGATTTCCAACTTGGCCTTTCTGGAGGTGTCCATGGCTATAGGTTGGAATGTCTTGATGTCGGTGGAACATTGTTCCCAAGGGAAGTTCTTCCTCATGTATTAGCTGCTCAAAGTGTTAATGCCCTTTAATGCTTGCTCAGTGCTCAACAAGTCAACATCTGTGGGGGTGTGGTAGGCAGTAGCACATGAGCAGAGCAGGGATAATGGGTCAGGTACAGCAGGTCACCAAGGCAGAAAGCCCTGGATGTCTAGCAATGGGCAAAAATGGGGGAAAAGGACCTCGCTCCCAGGGTAACCTTTCCTCCCCTAGCATATTGCTGTTTATGTAGTTCTTACTTCCTCTTGACCTTTCCTCCCCTGGCATGTTGTCAGTCATTTTGAGTTAGACCTCCTTAGAGGAAGAATGAACAAGGGGGCGGGAGAATAGCCCTTAGGCATTAAGCCACCAGGACAATGAGGTTCTGATATGCATTTAATACATCTAGGCCTCAGTTATGTTTCAGCTCTAGGCCCAGAAAAGCAGCAAAACAGACACAGGATGACAGGCTGACATCAGGACCAGCCACATTGACTAATGACCCCCTGCCCTGAAGCCAACCAATTAGTGGAGATCATGAGCCTGAAAGGACACACTTGGAAAGCTGATGAATATTCTATTGAGATCCTCCCCTGGGACTTCCCCTAAAATCCCCCCCTTTAAAAGCCCTCAGATGGAGGACGCAGCATAGCTCTCTCTATGGAGCATACCTATGCCTTTCCACACGCACTTCCCCCAGGTGTACTTGTTTCTCTCTTTGTCCTAAGCTCCAAGAACCCATCTTTGCCTCTGTAACTTATTCCCTGAGCCCATTTCTTCTAAAGTTCACTTCTACCTCTGTGACTTTCTAAATAAGCTTTCTCTTATACTTTTGAGTCTTGGCTCTGAATTCTTTCTTAGCCAGAACTCAAGTACCAAGGTTGCTTAATCAAGGTCTGGTCTGACTCCACTGGTCTAACACCTGGCTCCATTTCACCATCATCAGGGGGTAATAGATACAATGTATAATGGGGAGCGGATTTTACTATTTCTCTTAAACCAACACAACGCATTGATGTGCTTGTAACTGATGAGTAAGTTAGCTTATTCAGTACTATGGCTAGTTGTATCAGTTTGTAGTATTTACTGGGAAAAACCGATGGCTGTGCTTACAAAATATGGCTGTTTCCTCTAATTTTTCTGCAGTCAGGTAGTTCAAAGCTTTCAAGTTATGGGCAGGTATATCGATTTATCAAGAACCAATGGAAGGAGCGTGGTGTTGTTATTTAAATTCATATCTTTTTTTGATAATGGGCAAACATCTTCCCTGTTTTGAGAATTAATTTCTTGGTTTTGTAACAGTGCAACATCAAGTCTAAGTGGGATTTTGCCTATTGTCCAGAATCATCAGTAAAACCCAAAGCTGAGAATGTACCCCAGATTTTAATCACTAAGAAATGCACATACTACCCCTGCTAATATAAGAAAACTGACAAGAAAAGCCTTTTGAGGGAGTGAAGTGCTCATTTCTGCTTCTAATCTCGTGAGTGTGTGTGGTGTGTGAACACATGCTCACAGATGTGCATGCACATGCACTTGCATGTTGGGGAAGAGTCCATTGGTTGGACATGTTACCTTTTTCAAGAGATACTGAGATGGCTCCCATATGTATGTGTTGTAGGTCTAGGAACTGGCCAAGGAAGTTAGAGTTTGGAGGCAATTGTCTCTAGAAGAATACCACAGTGAGGGACAAAAGAATGTGACACAGCAATGCCATCCAGGGCCAGCCAGAGATGAGGTCCCATTTTGCACTTAGAGGGACTGTGTTGGTGAGGGGAAAGCATGTGGAACCACAGCCATGCAGGGCATGGTGATTAAGTGGGGGGGGGGGGGGCGGTATGCAACCTCACTCTGTCCTGCCCCAACTCTAGATGACAAATTACAGGGGAGAGGAGGAAGGAGCAAGGCATCTGCTAAAGACCATGCCCCTGGCTGGGAAAAGGGAGAAGAAAGTGATGACTTAGATATAACATTAAATCTTAATCAAATAAAGTGACTGAAGTGGAGTAGGGCTAAGATGTTGTTGGGGGAGGGGGTCTTGTTCTAGCATAGTTGGGTACAGTTATTGGAAGAAAATAAAATGGTTTCATATTCATAGCCTAATGAGTCCAGACCCTTCAGTATTCTCCTCAAATAGTCCACTGTTTTTTTCTTGTTGTCTGGTGTCCTTAGCTAAATATTGTCTCTCTCATAACCCAATACTGTTCAGAACATATTGAATATTTGACCTTACCTCTCTCATATCTCAGCTATACAAACCTTTGAGATTTGAGTCAGATCCTACCTCTTCTCCGAAGTCTTACTTAACAACCTCAGGCCCACTTTCTACCCTATCCTCTTCCCAATTTCCCTCCATCATTTTGGCATTTTCTGGAATCCAATCTTGTTTTTCATTCCAATTGACAACACCCTAGCTCAGGACCTCCTCACATCTTATCTCTGAAGTTGCCACATACTGCCTAAGGAGACCTGGCTGAGGACCTGTTGCCTTTGGCCTTGCACTCTGAAACAGGGCAGCAGGAGCCTGGAGGAATATGTTTTTCTAAATTGCACAAAACTCTGTTAGATCACCAGGTGTGCCTCTATGAGGTCATGAATGCTCAGAGGGAGTATCATTTTCTCAGTTGCATCAAAGTGACCCTGCATTTTGCAACCATTCCTCTCCCCAACCTAGTTTCTTCTAATTTAAAATTATCCTGTTCATGGCCAACAGATCAACTTTTTTTTTTTTTTTTAAACTCGAGAAAACCTATTTTTTTTATACATAGAAGTTACCATCAAGGGCACCGCCAGCATTATATACGTCAGATATTGTTGTCGAAGGGCTAAGAAGAGACTCAGCCTGGGTGTGCAGTGAAATGAAAAGCTTCCTAGCACCACCATTCTCAAACTTTATTGTGTACACCAATCAATAGCAAATCTCATTAAAATGCACATTCTGATTCAGAAGGTCTGGGTGGGACATGAGATTCTGCATTTCTAACAAGTGCTTAGGAAATGCTGCCGATGCTAGTCTGAGGACCACACTTTAACTAGTGAGCAAGTCTCACTTAATCCTTATTTTTAATCCTACGTATGAATGAAGAAATTAATGGTCAAACTAATTAAATAATTTGTTCAAGATCACAAATCTTGTAAGTAGAAGGACAGGGACTTAAATTCAGGTCTGCCTGATTCAAGACCTCTTTTTAACTACTAGAGAGTATTACTTATAGAAGGGGTGGACAGACGAGAATGGACTTAAGGAAGGAATTTCATTCAGAAAGTGATACATTCAGGCTTGGTGATGAATTGGCTTTGATCTTCTCAGTCAAGTTGATGAGAAGGTCACTTGTGAGTAGAAATGGAGCCTGGGGGAGTGAAAATGAAAGGCTTATGGAGAATTTGGAGGGTTTGGAGCAGCGGTGGTGGGCCATGTGCTGAGAAATCAGCAAGAGGAACAACAGGGCTGTCTGCAGAAGGGAGGGCCCAGGTCAAGTTGGGTAGAATCTAATGTGGCTCCCAAACTCCACCTTAGAATCACCTATGCATCTTTTACAACTTTTAATGCTGAGGAAATAAGCAAAACCAATGAAGTCGCAATCTCTGGGGTTGGGATATAGGTGTCAATATATTTTAAAGCTACCCAGATGATTCTAAAGTACAGATAATTTTGCCAACCACTACTGCAGACTATTTGCTTCTAACACTAAAAGGTCAAAGTCTTTAATTATTTATAAACAGTCTAAAATCATTAAATAATGGTCTTGGGGTTTGGAATAGTTCAGGGTTTGGCAAAACATTTTTTTGTATAGAGCCAGGTAGTAAATAAAATATTTTAGGCTATGTAGGTTAAGAAACAAAATTGAGGATGTCATATAGGTACTTATATAACAAAAGAGAAAATAAATATGTGCAATATTTCTATTAATGAAATTTAAATCTTTATAGATCCTGAACTTTGAATTTCATATGATTTCTATGTTGCAAAATAATATATATATATATGTATGTATATATATATATATTTTTTTTTCCCCCCAACCATTTAAAAATGTAAAAATTATTCTTAGCTTGGTCATACAAAAATTCTCATAGGCAGTGAGCTGGATTTGGCCCCAGAGTTGAAGGAGTAAAATTTGCTGACTCCTGGTGTGACTAATGACATACCTTGTGGAAGCCAATGAAGTCATAAAAAAAAGTGCATTTAAATAAAAATACATTGGTATTCAAAAGAGTGCCCTACTTGACTGGCAGAAACTGTCCTTTGAAAAATCATTGTGCTTTCTAAAGACAGGGTACAAATCAAATGGCAACATTTTGAGACAAAGCCTACTTTTACACATATTTTTCATAATAATTTGAAAATAGCTGGCTGAAAATATGGACAAACTACACAGTTTATTGCCTTGAATAGTAGGTCTGCCAGTGTGGTTTGTAAATGATTAAAAAATACTTTAATTTAAAAATTAAAGACTACAAATAGAATTTTGATTTCATTGTAAAACATCTTGGTGTTTCACCAGCTGTTGGTTCTCTCCTGGCCCCAATCTGTTAGAGCCCTGGTTGCAGAGCACAGCCCTCTTGTTTTTCTGTTTTGTGTGTTTGGATACAGACATTATAGGCCAAGAAATTGCAATTTGACGGAAATGCTGTCTGTGTCATCAGGTGAACAGTCTGAAATACATTAGAAAGGTCATATAAATCACTCTGCTGTCTTGATGCATTTTATAACTAGATCATCCTGATTTATTGTATTAATAACTTCAGATAAAGTTTCTCATTAGCAAAAAGCACAGAAAGAATGTAAAGAATGGAGACTTAGGACCTGAGGGTCTAACTATTGTGTTTATGACTTATTTGCAAAGGCATAGTTATTTTTCTTCTTCTTCTTGTGGATGAAAATGTTCTATTGCCAGCAGAGGTTCCCAGAAAATAAAAAGCTCCTCCTTTTGGAGCTTGTCTGCCTTGAGTTTGCCAGGCGTTGAAGAGTGCCCTCTGCTGTTAATTATATTTATTACAGTAAAATTTGGTTTATTGTACCCTGCCTTGAACCTACTCAGGTTGTTAATGTTTCTGTTATGATTGTGCATGTCACATAACATAGAAAACATAAATCCCACCACGCCAGCTGGTATGGTTAATAATCTGTCAAATCTGCCCATTTTGAACTATACCACAGCATGGGAACATCTGGCAGTTTCCAATTTCCATGTCAGAGTGGGGTTTTGACCTCTATTTCACTTTCAAATGGGTCTCTTTGGCAGAACAACTCTGCTTTCTTGATTAACTTCACCGTTGACACCCTTTACAGTGCCTTTGAGGCTTTAAAGCTAATGCTTTAGGAGTTAATTGTGCAGTTGTCAGAGGAGACTACACTCTCCCCTGCTCCTTTAATCGCCTTTGTTATTTTCCTCTATCCACTAACTGCGAATGCTCCTTGAATCCTACTTCTAGGGCCTTTAATTAAAAAAAATCTACGTTCATTGCATCTGAAGGCTCATCTATTCTCACAATCTAATTATCATCTCTAGACTCTTTTTAAAAAAATATATTTTTTTATTGATTTCAGAGAGGAAAGGGAAGGGGAAGAGAGATAGAAACAGCAATGATGAGAGAGAATCATCGATCGACTGCCTCCTGCATGCTCGCCCCCACTGGTAACGCAGGTATGTGCCCTTGACCAGAATCGAACCTGGGACCCTTCAGTCCCAAGCTGACGCTCTATCCACTGAGCCAAACCAGCTAGAGCTCTACACTCTTAAGCTGTGTCATCTCCTGGGTCCTGGAGGGGGAGCAGAGAACAGCACTTTATTGGGTGCCTGCAACCTTAGCACAGTGGTATATATGCATATATTAATATAGTAAATATAATAATTATATAATATAATATAATATAATATAATATAATATAATATAATCTTCTCTAATAAAATGGTAATATGCAAATTAACCATCACTCCGCTACATAAAGCCACGCCCACCAGCCAAGCCACGCCCACCAGCCAATCAGGGAGACTATGCAAATTAACCCAAACCAAGATGGCTACAGCCACAGAGAGCAAGGTTTCCCAGGTAACAGAGGAAGCCAAGCTTTCCATAGCTGTTGCAGGCCTAAGCCTCCACTCAAGCTACAAAGTTTCAATTATAGAAGGTAAACAAATTCAAACAAATGGCGGCAGAATGGAGCTTGAGAGAGCAGGCCAGGGTTGCCGGCGGCAACAGGGGAAGCAAAGCTTTCCACACACCCTGGCCGGGCTCACCCGCTTAAGGCTACAAAGTTTCAATTGTAGAAGGTGAATTAACTGCCACAGAAATGGCTGCCGCCCTGGAGGGAACAGCAGGCTTGGCTCCGCTCCAGGCTACAAAGTTTCAATTGTAGAAGGAAAATAAATCCCAGATACCAGGGCCTCTGCTTAGGTTGCCAGGGGGCGTGGCCGGCCTGCAAACCACCACAGGCCCCTCGCTCAGGCCGCCCCACGCCCCAAGGGAACCCCACCCTGATCCGGGACACCCTTCAGGGCAAACCAGCTGGCCCCCACCCCTGCACCAGGCCTCTATCTTATCTAATAAAAGAGTAATATACAGATTGATCATCACTGCAACACACAATATAGCTGCCCCCATGTGGTCAAAGATCCTGCCCCCATGTGGACACAAGATGGCCACTACAAGATGGCCAGCAGGGGAGGGCAGTTGGGAGGCACCCGGCCTGCAAGGGAGGGCAGTTGAGAGGGACCAGGCTTGCAAGGGAGGGCAGTTGGAGGTGATCAACCCTGAAGAGAGGGCAGTTAGGGGTGACCAGGCCGGCAGAGGAGGGCAGTTGGAAGTGATCAACCCTGCAGGAGAGGGCAGTTAGGGGTGACCAGGCTGGCAGAGGAGGGAAGTTGGGGGCAAACAGGCTGGCAGGGGAGCAGTTAAGCATCAACCAGGCTGGCAGCGAAGTGGTTAGGGGGTGATCAGGCTGCCAGGCAGAAGCGGTTAGGGGCAATCAGGAAGGCAGGCAGGCAAGCAGTTGGGAGCCAGCAGTCCTGGATTGTGAGAGGGATGTCCGACTGCCCGACCCTGGTGGGATCGGGCCTAAACGGGCAGTCGGACATCCCTCCAGGAGTCCCAGATTGGAGAGGGTACAGGCTGGGTTGAGGGACAACCCCCCGCTGTGCACGAATTTCGTGCACCGGGCTTCTAGTATAATATAATATAATATAATTAATATAATATATCTACTATAGGAAAAACTATACTACATGAAAAGTACATCTATAATAATAAAAGCGTAATATGCTAATTAGACCAGACAACCTTCCAGATGACCTTCTGGATGAAGCCACAGTGGTGGGGGCCAAACCCCTTGCACGAATTTCATGCATCAGGCCTCTAGTATTATATAAAATGTAATACTATATATAAAATGTATCCCTTTGCCTCTCTTTGTTCACTGGCATTAGACTATCTTCACTCCCTGATACTGTTCTTAGGAAGTAGTTTTTCAGCATCTGTGATTCTGAATTTATTCCTGTGCCTTCTATCCCCACAATCATCATAAAGGCCTCATCACCTCAAATGTGGATGGTGGTTTTAGCATTTTAGCATTTTAATTCTTCTTTCTCACCTCCAC
The DNA here is from genome assembly GCF_951640355.1 of Cnephaeus nilssonii. NCBI lineage: Eukaryota > Metazoa > Chordata > Mammalia > Chiroptera > Vespertilionidae > Cnephaeus > Cnephaeus nilssonii. Next base: position 35,353,581 of record NC_137080.1, on the reverse strand, counting down.
CATCTTTTCCTTCTATCTGCTCTGCATGATCTTGTCACACCACTCTTACTAAAAAGCACTTCTTTGATCATTTCCTTTCTCTTTGAAAATACCTGCAAGATTCTACATCACTTAAATATTCAGTTTTAAACATTTCACACTGCTATTCTAGGTCCTTCAAATTTGGGCTTTACCTCTCCAGCCTAATATCCTGCTCCTAACGAGGCTATTTCTACAGGCCAGCCTCTTCATTACCTCCCCTTTTTTTTCCATTCCAGGCCTTACAGTCCTACCTTCATTCTTTCTCATTATGTTCCTGTCTGAAATGTTTTCTTTCTCTCTACTTGCCAAAATACAACTCTCATTTGAAACACTAATATTTCCATTATCCTATATAATTAAAGCCTAATATGTAAATTGACTGAATGGAGGAACGACCCGGGGAACGACCGGTTGCTATGATGGGCATTGACCCCTAGGGGGCAGACACTCAATGCAGGAACTGTCCCCAGCCTGCAGGCCCCAGGCTGGCCAAAGTGGGTGCCAGCAGGGGCCCCCCCGATTGTCCCTCCGGTCTCTGCACAGATTGGTCCTGATCGCTGGCCAGGCCTAGGGACCCTGCCTGTGCACAAATTTCATGCACTGGGCCTCTAGTATCTTATAAAGGCTTCCAGAAGTATCCCTTGAGCAATACCAATGATTTGTACTACAAAAGTGATTAAAAATTTACTATAAGGAAAATATATAATAGTCAGCCAATATTGATATGACCCTTTCTCAGCTACCTGCTTGGTATCTATTATTAGTTCCAGGCATTATAGTATTATATTGCATTTAATTTGATACTAGTATGTATTCTCTTGGAAACTCTTAGTTGTTTCTTTAATATACCTGTGTCACTCACAAGACTATATGTATCTGAGGATAAGAATGTAGTCTGGTATTTCACACTGAGGAACCACACTGGGCCTAGTCAGTTACTTAAATGCTCTGAAATTAATTTCTTCTATGAATGATACCTTTCCACTTATCTCATTTTGACACTTAAAGCTAAAATGAAATGATGTGGATAAATGGTTCAAACTCATTTGTTACCACTACTGATGATGCATAACTTCCTTTTTTCCTGAGGTATCACCTAATACAGGGTCATGGAATTTCTTTTGGAGGATAGAACTCATCACCAAAGAGGGTCACAGCCACCATGAGAAAAGGACACCATCTCTCTGAAGGCATGTGATCTGCCAGAGGAAAAGACTGAGGTCAGTATTCCTCCCATCCATACACTTTGCTAGTGTTTACTCCATTCTCACAAAGTCTCTTGAAATACCAGGCTGTACTTGCTGTTTGTACTCTAACAATCTGGGGTCCAAACTCACAAGTTTACAGAAATTGCTCTCTAAATGCAATCAAAGACATTCTAATTGTTTGATCAAATAGTTCTTCTTCAGTCCTCATCCTTCTAGACCTCTTTGGAGCATTAGATGCCATTAAGTAAAGTTATGAAATAAGATTTGATGTTTCACTAAAAGAGATTACAATGAAAAAGACAGATTTGACTACATTATAATGAAGGATGTCTCTACAGGGTTTGTTCAATGATAGTAAATGCCATAAAGGTGAACCCTTCCCAATTCTTAATTTCTCTAAAATAATTTACTATGGTTCCAGGAAGAAATCTGCTCTAAGTCCAGGATTTTTCTCTTAGAACCTCTTTTGTTTGTGGGCTCATAACTAAGAAAAAGGTTATCCTTAAAAACACACACAACTCCCCCCCCCCCACCCAACAAAAACAAAACAATCTGATCCATAGCAATTTGTTCACCATATTGTAATACATTTTTATTTATCTTATTTCAGTGCATTGTGAAGTTGGTAAGGATAAATTGTGTTTTATTGAGTTTGTATCTTGTGGACTTCACGCATAGTCAGGACCAAGCAAGTGTTTTATTGAATAATGAATCAATAAATGAATGCGGAAAACAAGACGAGCAGAAATACCTGATACATGAGACACACGGACAGACACTTTGCCTTGGGTGAATATTGCTCGAGGCCGCGGCAGGCTGGGACATTGAAGGTTTTAGTATTCACTAGTTACCTTTGAGGACTCATGGCAAGTCAAAATTTGTAATCAGTTTGAATGTCACTGGCTGTGACAAAGGCAGGATCGTGGGAACAAACCTCTTAGTGAGAGTGAGCCTAATTGGCCACCTGTCAATGTCATTTGAAAGTTGGTGTGCAAGCACCTCCTAGCCTCTCACTGAGGAAAGAGAAAGGAAATAATTACTTGTAATTAACTGTATTACAGATTTTGGAAATTTTAGAAGGCTTTCGGAAGTATCCCTTGAGCAATACCACAAAAGTGCTTAAAAATTACTATAAGGTAAATATAAAATTGGGTCGTGATGGGATTAGCTAGATTAGGAGACAAATACCTAGACAAGTTGCTCAGAGAGTGAGCAGACCCCCTCCACCTGAGCAACCTGCAGTGTGTGTTGTGGCCTCATTGGAAGCCCCTGACACTTCAGGTCACCCCGTTTATTTGGGTTTGTTCAGCTGCATCACATGCCCTGAGGCCATAGTCCACTGCGCCAACCCCAATCCTCCCCCGCTGCCTGAAAGGGTGTGGGTGAAACTTGGTCCAAAAGGAGGATCGAAAAGGGCTAAATCCCCAAGGTGCACACGTCTGGCAGCAGAAGGGCCTCTGTGGGCTCCCGAGTAGATTGTGAAACAGCACCGTTCACAGTCGTCCGACCCCTGCCTCTCTCCAGCTTTTTTCACACCTTGGACAACAGCGTGATGTGTGAGAATTTCTTTCTATTCAGTTTTCCTCCTCAAGAAAGAATGAAACTCTGCATCTCTCCCTTTATTATCTGGCTCCCTGTGTATAGATGAGAGCAGTATCCCCCTTTTCTACATTTTCAGAGCAGTCACTGACCGGCTGAGGCATGTGACGATTTCCTAAGTGTACACCCTCGCTCATGGGGGGAAACTGGATTTGCCTTTATTTTTAACTTTCGGCTAACTTATCCTGAGTTGGCTTGTACATGCTGGCCTAGTAACTTAATGAGCGTTTGACATAGTGAGGGATTGGCGTTTCTTCAACACTGTTATCCACACCCAATTGTACTGGGATATGGCCTAAGCAGCCCCTCTCATCCATAATTCCTTTCTTATTCAAAGTTGCTTCTCACTGGACAGGGACGTTCAAGGAACTAGCTGGAAATCAGGACGTGTTGGATGGAAGAGAAGCAGGGGGTGCAACCGTCTGGTCTGCCCTCCTTCTTCAACCCTCTCGGTGCAGATGCCTCAGTTCAATCAGCCCAAGTGCCCATTAGCTAATCGAGAACTGAAGCTGAGTGTTCCAAAGAGCCGAAGCACCAGGCAAGGCTGGGCAGGACCTGCTCTTATTAATTCATCACGAACATTTATTTGTTATCTAAAGGCTGGGGATACTAATAGGAGTGAAATTAATTTTTTTGCCCTTGAGGCACTCATGATGCATTGAGGAAGACAGATAAAAATCAACAATGGTGCCAGGTGCTGTGAGAGAGGTGAGCTGTGAGCATTCCTAGGGCGTGAGGTGGGCTGGGAGTACTTCATGCCAGATGCGGAGACGGAGAGAGGAGAGGCGGGCGAGTGCAGGGAGCACCCCCCACCACCTGGTGGTTAAAAGGCAAATAAAACATCTTTAACTTAAACCTTAGCATTTGGAGATATTGCAGACTTGATGTCTTTGCATCTCAAATGTAAAGAACATGATCTCAGAGATGAAGTTCTCCCTGCTGATTCACAGGAAGCCAGCTCTGAGCCCCCTGACAGCTTTTGCTCAGGAAAGTAAGCTCTGTTTGTTTTCTCTGTAATCACAGAGAATTGAAGCAAAGTCTTTTCATAACAACTGCGCCAGTAATAGCTGTTCTTTTAAAGATTCCCTGCATTTCAGATTCTCTGTTAGGTACTTTGCATATACATTTTCAGAAAAACCTTGTAAAATAGTATTCCTCTACCTATTCTACAGGAAAAAAATAGACATATAAAGAGGTTAACTTAATAATTTAGTCACTCAGTAAGTTTTGGAATAAGGGTGTTAGTCTGATATTCTGCCTCTTTATACATCCCTGCTTTCAGTTATATTAAACCTGCAAGCTACAATCTCTTTGTCTAAGTTGTCAGCAAATACTTCCTGAGTGATGTCTCTAGGTGGCTTCTAAAATGCTTATTTTCAAGTTTTTCAGATTAAGAGTCATTAAACAGTTTTAAAGAAAGGAAACACCACCAGCAAAAAAAGGAGTTGAGTTCTAACTTCAGGGATGGGAGGGTATAAGAGCAGGATGCGATTCTTATCATGATTCTTGCTACAAAATGCTTTAACCCCCTTGGACTGCAGTTTCTTTCTCTGAAAATGAAAAGAGGTCACTTAAATAATCTCAAAGCTGCCTTCCACTTTGAAGATTCTTTTATCTCAGGTAAGGAAATGTGACATTTCTGTCAATGATACGGACCAAGAGAGGGCGTTGTTACATTAGAGTGACTGTCAAAACTGGACACATTCTTGACTGTGACAGTCAGGGGATAAATTCCCTCCAAGGACCACACTACAGCTGTTGTTTAGGATTCAGCGTCATCCCCATTGGTTTTCTTTGCCGGATGGGTAGAGGTTAGCATGTATTTCCTGGTTTCTGATGTTTTGCTATAAGGGTCTGATTTAAAAGTCTGTCCTTACACATCAGGAGCAGTGTTTGTAGGTCAAGCTTCCAATCTGTGAAATACTCGAACTCTGTAGGAAATATTCTAGGCATAGGATCTAACTTCTGGCTGACTAGGTCTTAAATGGGGGCATTAGAAAATACGTGACAGGGAGACAGGACCGCACCAACAGCTGGCGCAAGGGCCTCATTTCATTTCTGGCCTGAATAGCATAGTGGAGAATCTTAATGATTTTTGTCAGTTGTGTTACTGCTTCATCACCAAATCGTTTCACTGCTTCTGCACAAAATGGAGTCCTGAGTCTATCTGCCTCCTCTGCTCCAGAGCTCAGAAGAGTCAACACTCAGGATGGAAAGCCACGTCCCCTAGCAGATCAAGGACACTGCCAGCCGTTGGTCCCCAGTCTCAGGTGCATCCTCACGAGTTCCAGCCAATGCTTTCACTTGTTCCCACACTCTCACTAGGACCCTTCAGACCCCCTCTGCGTGCCATCTTCCTCTGTCTCAGCGGTGACCTTGCTGTTCCTACACCAAGGACAGCAAGGTCCCAGGGAGGCCCTTCATCCACCACTAGCTGGGTATCTACATGCTTCCCTCTGTCCACACCCTCACTGATTCCCACGATCTGCCTTCCTGTCTCAGAGGAAGTTTGCATCTTTCTCAAGTTCAAGTCCTCTAGGCCACTGACCTAAGTCACAACCTCCAAGCCTCTCAGAACTGCCCGGTTTCTCAATCCTAAAGTCGTTGTCCCAACCCTTCCCACTCTCCGACCTCTCCCTTCCATAGGTTCCTAAATAAATAAACTGGCTTAGAGGCCATTTTTCTCTCTAGCCACCATCAAGTCTCTCACCTTTTACTGAGAACTTAAATTTTTTAAAGAAATGGGCTAGACCCTTAACTCTGCTTTCTTAACTCACAGGTATCTGGCTTTTGCCCCACGGTTCCTTAACTGCTCTTGCTAAAGTTGCCAAAATTGCCCTCATTACCAAGAGGGCAATTTGAACTTTTTAGTCCTTATCTATCTGGGTCTGTGTGTTGCACTTGGTAAAGTTCGTAACCAGGTTGGGATGGAGAGAACCAGGATATAGTGTTGGAGAAACCAAAGTAATGTTTGCTGCAGGCATGATTAAGTGGTAATTAAGAGTGAGGGTTTTTGAGTTAGATTGTCTCTCTTTTTTTAAAAAAAAATATTTTATTGAGTTTTTACAGAGAGGAAGGGGGAGAGATAGAGAGTTAGAAACATTGATGAGAGAGAAATATTGATCAGCTGCCTCCTGCACACCTCCTACTGGGGATGTGCCCGCAACCCAGGTACATGCCCTTGACCTGAATCGAACCTAGGACCTTCCAGTCTGCAGGCCAACGTTCTATCCGCTGAGCCAAACCGGTTAGGGCTAGATTGTCTCTTATTATTTGTGCTTCCCTAGATTCTTAACCCTTCTATGCCCCAGTTCCCTTATCTTTTAAATAGGAATAATATTTTTCATTGTTATGAGGATTAAATCAGATAATATATGTAAAGCATTTATTATGGATTTTTTATTTCAAAAAGAAAACTTAATTGTTATAAGCTAACTTAATTATATAAAGAAGCATTCCAAAATGAAATACTGTTTCCAATTTGCAATAGCAGCTCACCAATATCCCATTTCCAACTGTAAATGCCCTAGGAACTATAGATGCTCCCTGACTTAACAATGTTTGACTTGCAACTTCCTGACTTCATGAAAAAATGATATGCACTTTTAGAAACCATACTTGTTGAATTTTGATCTTTTCTTATGCTAGCAATATGCAGTATGAGACTCTCTTGTGATTCTGAGCAGTGGCAGCCTAGCCATAGTTCCCATTCTAGCCATGTGCTCATGAGGGTAAACAACCGATACTGTATGTACCATGTTGCCAGCATTTTTTGCACACTGTGTTCTGTGTTTTAGCATCCCATCATGTCTACAAAATGCCCATCTGTATCTCTTGCTTCTGGTGAGAAGAGGAAAGCAATTATTCTTGAGATGAAACTCAAGATAATTGCCCAATTGTAGGCTAGTGTAAGAGTGAACACCTTTAAGGTAGACTAGGCTAAGCTATAATATTCAGTAGATTAGATGTATTAAATGCATTTTCGACTTAGGATATTTTCAACTTATGATGGTTTTTATCAGGACACTAGTGGTCCAGTGCATGAAATTTGTGCATGGGGGGTTGTCGGTCAGTCCGGCCTGCTCCCTCTCCAATCTGGGACCCCTTGGGGGATGTCCGACTGTGCTGGTTTAGTGTGTTAAACCAGCACAGTCAGACATCCCTCTTGCAATCTGGGACTGCTGGCTCCTAACAGCTCACCTGCCTGCCGGCATGCTCACCCTCAATTGTCCCCCCTGCCAGCCTGATCACCCCCGAATGCCCCCCCCCCCTGCCAGCCTGCTCACCCCCAACTGCCACCCCTGCTGGCCTGCTCACCCCCACCTGCCCTCCCCGCTGGCCTGATGACCCCCAACGGTTCCCCCCATCAGCCTGATCATCCACAACTGCTGTTCCATCCTGACCTGATCACCCACAACTGCCCTCCCCTTTTGGCCCCTAACTGCCTCTACCTTGGCCCCGCCACCATGGCTTTGTCCAGAAGAACGTCCGGAAGGTCTTTTGGAAGGTCTCCCAGTCTAATTAGCATATTACCCTTTTATTAGTATAGATAGAGGCCTGGTGCATGGGTGGGGCCAGCTGGTTTGCCCTGAAGTGTGTCTCAGATCAGGGTGGGGGTTCCCTTGGGGGCCGGGATGGCCTGGACAAGGGGCCTGTGGTGGTTTTTAGGCTGGCCATGCTCCCATTGGGGTGGGGGTCCCCACTGGGGTGCCTGGCCATCCTGGGTGAGGGGCTGAGGCCTGTTTGTAGGCCCCTCCCTCGGTGGCCAGCCCAAGCAAATCAAGCCTCCCGTGCGCTCAGGCCGGCTCCATGGCCACTGCCCACAGGTCCCTCCTTCAGCGGCTGGCTCAGGCTGGTGGGAAGCTTGGCTTCCTCCATCAGTGGGGGCTACCCAAGCCTCCCGCACGCTCCAGCTTGCTCCATGGCTGCCACCATCTTTGTCCTGCTAATTTACATATTCTCTCCTGATTGGCTGTGGGAGTCGGGGAGTGATGGTTAATTACCATATTTTTCTCTTATTAGTATAGATAACTCCATTGTAAGCTGAGAAGCATTTGTATTTGAAAACTGAAAAAAAGTGCTTTTCTGAATTTGTCAATGACAGAGTTAATTCAAATTTTAGTTATAGAGGAACATTTAGCAGAGTTTTAGGGCATCTGAGACTTAAAATAACTGAGTTAAATGGATATCTAGTTTTGTTTATCTAACAGATTTTTTTTAAGGTGCTAAAACTAAAAAGAAGATTAAAAAAATGCATAAAATCGCAAAAGCACTTGAATTTTTGGAATCACAACATTTTTAAAAACTCATCCTTATAATTAAAGCAAGCCTTTATTTAGATTAAAAATAGGTAAATTCAAACTTCATTTCTGATAAGTAAATACAGTTACTAGGAATTTATTGGCTCCTATTTACAAATATAATAATATATATTTTAATTAATTTAGTTTGATTTCATATTTAGTGTGGAGCCCATCATAAATTAGTGCAAATCACTGCTCACATGCTCATAAAATTTAGATACTTGGGTAAAATCTTACAATTGTAATTGGATATTCCTTTTATTTTTATTTGGCTATTCTAGAAAATTTAAAACTTATGTCAATATTTCAGATTCCTGATGAATGTTTTCACCCCAAATCCCAACTTCACTAGTTTTAATCAGAAGTTTATAGATTCTCCTAAATGTGCATTAATCTTTTGGAATATTAAGATATTGTTTAGTGACTTGTTATTCACTGAAGAGTGAGTACTTTGTTTCTCTAAATTCTTTGGTCTGAATATCAGATCAACAGGACAAGACAAAGCAACCCATGTTTTAGGTGCTGTGCACAGGTTTGCCCGATGACCAGGACTGTCCTGGTTTTAGTCCCATAAACCCCTTGTCCTGAGAAATTCCTTAGGCCCAGGCAACCAGGACAATTGGCACCTGAAGCTTGGCTAAATCCACCATGTAGCCTGGTCAAAATTTTCTCCTTGTTTCAAATGTAAAACAAAACCAAAACCAAGAAACAAAAAAACAAAACAAAAACAAAACCCTAGGCTTTCAACTCATGTGTCCTTAATTAGAAACGGTTCCACTCATTGGCTTCACGTTTGAAGAGGCTCAGCCAGGTTTATTTACGTGCTTTATATCATGCTTCTTTTTCCTGCAACCTGATGCTGAATGTTAAAGGTAAACATTTTCAGACCAAAATGGATTAAGTTGGGTCTAGTCTTGACCATCAGATGTCCGGATAGATTCCATGTATGTATCAAGTGCACTTTCATCTTTACTATTCACTCAGGACTTAGAAATTGGACTGATGATGAACAACTGAGAGCATCTTTGCCTCTGTTAATAGAGGACAATAGGAATGTGAGAGTAGATCCATCTCTGGCTTTTTAGGGTAAAATACTCACGTTTTAGCTTATTTCACCTATGGATTACTGACCCATTGAGAGATGTATTTTTTCCTCCCCCTGGAGGAGGAGGCTGGAAACTGCATCAGTTTCTAGGACATCCCACGTCAAGGAGACAAGCACAATAAAAACTGGCAGCAAGTGGCAGGGCCATTTAGTGACTTCCCCGGCCATCGCTGCTGCATGGCGCAATTGAAGGTAGATGAATGGCTCACTCTGGGCTCCAGGCCAAGTAAGTGGTCCTGGGGAAAATCATTCTCACACCCACGCTTGCTGCTCACACATCCTACAACTCTCTTTCTTGCCCTGCAGCCCCCCCCGCCCGTCCCTCCCCCCCCCCAAATAAAATCCTTACAGTCAAGGAAGCAGCAGGTTCTTTCATTGCCGTCTCTGGGCTACCAGAATCAAAGAACGAAATGGATGTTTTCCTCTGAGAGCTGGCACTGAGCAGAAGGAAGGAAACGACTACTCCAATTCAAGCATGTATTAATCTCTGGAGAAGTGGGGACTGGGGACGGGCAAAATTGGCCGAGGATTCAGTGGGAAAGTCATAAATTTTGTCTCTTATCCCAGCAATGAAGATCCTTCCTTTACAGTGCCGCCTACTCCTTTTTCTCTTTTAAAAAGAATTTGGATAATGAACAATCACTTTCTAAACTCTCAAGTTCAAAAATCTCTCAGTAAAGGAAGAAAAGAGGGTTTTTGGGTAAATGTGAATGAATCATTTGAAAACATGCTCAGAAATTTCAAGATTCACACACATCGCATGACTATACTGTTCTAACCCAACCTAAAGAATCTGGTACTAAAACAAATCAACAATACTTCTCTTTGATACTTTAAATATTTAAAAAGATCAACTCATGTTTTTTTATTTCTTTTTAAGAATTGTCTATCCTTCAAAGATACAGTGAGCAGTAAACACTGTTGTGGTTTACTTTTAAAAACAATGACACTGTTTGACCTGAACCTAATCACGAGGACACAACCCAGAAGGAGGAACACTCTACAAGTCAACTGGCATGGACTTATCAGAATGTCAGTGTCCTGGAAAACTTTAAAAACAGGTGGTGGTGGTAGTGGGCTGTTGTAAAATAAAAGAGGTTTAAGAGACATGCCAAGCAAATAGAATGTAGAGCCTTGCAGCTTGATTATTTTTAAAATTATCACCTGAGGATATGTTTATTGATTTTAGAGAGAGAGAGAGAGAGAGAGAGAGAGAGAGAGAGAGAGAGAGAAATTGATGTGAGAGAGAAACATTGATCGCTTACCTCCTGTATGCGCCCTGACTAGGGATCGAACCCACAACCTATGACCAGGAATTGAACTTGTAACCATCATTTTGGTGCATAGGACGATGCCCCAATCAACTGAGCCACCTGGCCAGGCTACACCTTAATTCATAATTGTGATGATGATATTATGATTATGAAGGAGAATTTCTTTGTTCTTAGGAGCCACATGCTAAAGTATGTGACAAAAGTAGAGACAAAATGCCTTGATGTCTTCAAATTATCATTATTTTTTTAATCAGCAGGGGATGGGGAGAGAGAAAGGGGGAGAGAGAGAGAGAGAGAGGGAGAGAGAGAGAGAGAGAGAGAAAGAGGGAGAGAGAGAGAGAGAGAGAGAGAGAGAGAGAGAGAGAGAGAGAGCAAATGTTAAACAAACAAACAATCTCATGCCCACCTGGTGTGTCTCAGTGGTTGAGTGTCTACCTAAGAATCAGGAGGTCATGGTTTGATTCCTGGTCAGGACACATGCCCTGGTTGTGGGCTTGATCCCCACTAGGGGGCGTGCAGGAGGCAGCCAATCAATGATTCTTTCTCATCGTTGATGTTTCTATCTCTCTCTTTCCCTCTCCCTTTCTCTCTGAAATCAATAAAAATATATTTTAAAAAACAAAATAAAACAAAACAAACACATTGTAGCCTAAATATTGAGGCACTCACATTAGAAAAATTCCCTATTGCTTGGTGGTTCAAGGCCAGGCAAGCCTACAAGTTCCCCATTTGGACTCAGAGTATAAATCTGACATATTCTAAAGATCTGCCTTTAGTCTGGCTTCCACTCAAGTTTTAGCTTACAGGAAGAAGAGCTTTACTGTCTGAAGAGTGTCTCAGAGCATAAGAACTTCTTACAGATGTCCCTCACAGAAGTATTCCAAATTTGTTTCTCTCAATTAATTTTGCAATCAGTTTCTACACCCACTTTATTTTAGTTTGAATTTAATTTGCAAATAAAATGGCATTTGCATTTTCTTGAGTAACTTTGTCCTTTTAATTACTTCTCATTTCCATTTCTAGAATCACAATTATGATATGATATGTGCCACCATAATGACATTGTAAAAAGTCATGAACCATGATAATAGGGAAATGATTCATAAAGAAATCCCCTCACTGTCTTTTCACAGTAAGGCCTTGATTCATAAATTTGAAATAAAAATTCCATGACTATTTGAGTTAGTGGAGAATCTTTGTGTTTTAATAGGTCAAATAGCCCAGGGTACTAGGCTTGTTCACATGTGGCAGTTTTGAAATTGGTTTTAAAGCAAGCCTCTGAGGCTTCTTTCTTTAAAAATATCAAAAGCAGTTGGATATAAATTCACTTTTTTAAAAAAGGATGCTCAGTCATAAATTAGACCATTCTACTCTTTTGATGGGTCATCATTTTTGAGTATCTTTATGGGTTCATAAAGATTGATTTCAGCAGCTTCTTGGCAAGAGAAATAACATTAAAGTTTTGCCCTGATTCTTTGATACCTTTGAAAAGCTCTTCTTTCTAACCATCACTCAACTTTTTGCCAAGTATAAGTATCACTTTTTTTTTTCAAATAATGCCTGTAATTTAACCAATTTCAATAGGAACTTTAATACATTGTTGGGTACTGTGCTGTGCATGTAGTGGGAAGACGGAGGAGTACAATGTCCCCTCTTGGTTTCTAAGGAGACTGTGAGCCATCAGGGAACAGAGGACATACACATTATTCTTATGTTACAAAGAGTACGGTTATTACATACAGGAGTTATAAACAAAGTATTGTCCTAGCTTCCTTACTCATTATTTGAGCATAATCCTCCCTCATGTTTCAAATGTTCTCGCCCCTCCCCCCCACACAAATCAAGAGTAGTGCAACTACACATTAAAATTATGGTTAGTAGGGTTACCTGTTTAGAGTGTGACTTTCTTTACCCAATTCCATGACACTTTATGTAATACCTTCAGCACCTATCAAACCTTGTGGTATATAGTAGAGCCTTAAAAATTATTGTTGCATAAGATGAATGATGGATGGGTAGATGATGATTAAAATAGCCTGGATGTCTATTAATTCTTTCATGATCAAATTGATACAAGCTTCAGGGTTTGGAGGCCTTTGATTTCAATATGTTACTGGTTTTGCTTTGTGAATCCAGGGATAAGGCCTTCCCATTGCACAGGAAATTCATGAGACTGTAATCTTTTGTAAGATTGGCTGCATAATCACCTGTGTATTAATCATTCTAGGTGTAGTTTTTCTTTAATTATTGCTGAGAATACATTTATTGAGTACCTTCCATGTGTCAAGCATTATGCTAGCTGCAGGATCAGGTATATAACTTGCAGGCTCAAGTTCAAGGTAAAAATGTGAAGAGCTCTTGTTAAAAAATTAAGAATTTTAAGAAGAGCAGGTGTGGAGTCTTTCCAAACTTTCTATGAAACCGCATAGATCACATCCTGGCTAGAGGCTCAGGATGTAAAGGGGAGCAGAAACTGTTCTTGTCTTCCTGGAATTCATCGTCTACTAGAAGAAACAGAATATGAATATTAATCATATTACATAATTTTATTATTTGGTAATAATAAAAACACAATATTAATAATAATCATATGCTAAGTGCTCCAAAAGAAAAGAATAAGATTCTTTGAGGCAGTTTATCAAAGGAATGAGACTTAGGCGGGGGCTCAGGGAAAACTTTGTTTAAAGAATGAGGAGAAGTAAAGCAGGGATGAAGGGAAGGAGGTGCCTCTCAGGCCAAAAGAACATTTCATCAGTACATGCTCAGACACTGGGAGGGCCGTAGGACCTCACAGATGTGAATGCAGGACCCTGCATGAGAATATAGGGGGAGTGTGGTAGGTGCTCAGACCAAAGAGGTAGACAAGGTCTAGACACTGGGCAATGCATGGCCTGGGTAAGGATTGTGGTCTTTATCTTGGGGACAATGGGGATACACTGGAGAGTTTTAACGAAGAGTTAAAGAATGGTGGGTTCTCAGTAACAGAAAGACTGGGAGAGGGACAGATAGATGCAAGGCCACCTTGCAGTTAGGACCAGAGAAAGGGGTGTCTTAGCCTGGGACAATGGTAGAGTGTTAAAGGATGTGGCTGGCTGTGACAGGTGAGCAAATTGGGTAAGCACATGCAGAGGGGAGAGGATGGCAGGAGGCTTGGAGGGTTTCAGACTTAAGTTGTATGAGCATCATTCTAGCAGATGTTTAAAATTAGGGGATCCAAATGACATTTTGCTTGGCACTTGCCCTTCCTAAAAACGATTCAGAAATATGATGAAATAAATAGATATTTGGAGCATGAGAAAGGATGAAAAACTTCTCTCATCTATAAGCCCATCTTACTTCAGGGGAGAGGAATTGGCGACTTTGTTCAGTCCCTTGAGGAGTGAGAGCAGTGGATGGTCACAGGGAGAGGTCTGAAGCCTCCTCGAACTCTACGGGAGCTGGTTTGTTCCGAAATGCTGGATCAGTCCAGAGGGAAACAAATGGGCGGAACAGCCAAAGCACTGAGTTTTTGCCTTATTCTCCCCTCCCTAAGGGGCAGCTTTGCCTTCGCAACTGTTAGCTTTCCTTAAAAAGGGAGTTCAAATTGTTTCTGGAATATCTGTAGAGATCCAAAGTTTCAAAAACAAGTCCTTCTTGCAAAAGTTCTTTAAGTAAAACTGGCCGCCAAAATGCAAAACAAATCAAAACAAAACAACTCATTCCTTTTATATAACAAATTTAAAAATTGTCATGGAGCCTTGTCAATGTTTGGGCTGACGAACAAGAGAGTAAGAACCAACATGAAGGAAATTGCACAGCAGGACTGACACCTCCCTCCTCTTTCTAACACTTCCTTTCCTACCCACCAGGCTGTGGTGACTATTTCTTTTCCAACACTTCCCAGGGACTAAATTCTTACTTACCTACTTGAGGAATCATCCCACATTGTTATTCTGCCCAGAGTAATTGTTGCAAGACCATGCCTACCAAGTCAGGAAAAAATGTATTTGGAACTGTGTCATTTCAGGCTCTCTGCTAATGCACAATGCCTCTCAGTAGCCAGCTGGTGCCTTGCAAATCTGGCTTTACCCAGGGGTCAATAGAATTAGGTACAAGTTGTGTGTCAACTATGCAGTAGTCAGATTATAATTACCTCTTAAATTGAAATCCAGTATTCAGTTAGTAGTATTAGTGATTTGGTGAATTAAATTCATAATGGAATTGTATTTGAATTTCAAAACCTCTTTCCCCACTGACCTAACAGAATCGCTAACAAACTCGGCTAATGTGTGAGACAATTCAGCGATGTGGATGTGTGTTATCTCCTTTCCTTTGGCCTCACTATTGCAGAGAAATGACCAGAAGTTAGGTCCCAACTGAAAATAGGAGAGGATGGAACAAAGTAGACTGTTGATATTTGAACAATTGATGCCTGATGATGCTAGAAGAGCAAATAAAACAGACTTGTATTAATATTTTTCTTCTCCACATACATAATCCAGTCATCCTAATTAGAGTTGTATGTTTTTGGATTTATTTTTTTTAAAACCTGACTACCTTATTATCTGTTCTCTTTGATGCCAAGAAAAGTATTTATAAATTTTATAAGTTGATTCCCCCTCAGTGAAACAATTTCTTATCTAATTTTACCATAACATTCCTAAAATCATAATCCTGTGGGTCTCAGTGAATCTAACAGCATAAGTGTGCACATACCATTTTCATTTTGAAATAATACTTATAAAACCTCCCACAAGCTAAAGGCAAGTGGTGTTCATTGGTTGGGTTTCTACTTGCCATCAAGATTAAGATCATAATGAAGACTGGGGCTGCAATTCTGAAAAAGACCCGGTAGATGGCGATATGCAACACAAATTCCGGGGCATCTCAGCCTTGCAGGGCTCCTGACTGGGAAGACATTGAATCTGCGGACACGAATGTTGTTTTTTTTTAGTCCTGTCTCAGGAAGAACTTGGTTTTGCTGAATCAGTACAGTAAACTGCAGTGATTTGAACTACTTTGACCCCAAAGAATGCTAAGCTTCTCTAATTTCAGTCTGAAAAAATCTGTACTTCTTCTTCAAAGTTAAAACTCTTCTTCAATGCATGGCTTACTAGTAATCTTTCAGTTATATGATGTGCTGACCTCCCTGTGCTTCATAGCTTATTAGTCCCGAGAAAAAGATGACGCTGGGTAACACGCAGATAAGCCATTTCATAAGCACATGCTGAAAATACCAGGACTTTGTGGTTTGACTTTTCAACATCATGGGTCGACTAAGTTGAGCATCAGTGTGTATTCACAAGGCCATGTTTAATTAGTCAACTATGTTGTTTGATTACTTGAAAACATTTTTATATTTTTGCAAAACATCTCCTCTAAACTGAGCCATCGTTTTCCAATAGCCTTAAAAGGTATGCAATGCACCAGTGGACAGCTTCAGACCATGTCAAAGCATTACCACCCAACCACCCCCACAAGCAACACACTCAGGGGTGAACTCAGCAGGCACCAGAGCCCTGCTGAAGTAAGTCCTGCTTGGTGGGCCCCTGCACAGCTGGTCCTCCACACTTGTCAGAGGACCATGGTCACAGCCAGTCCTTGCAGCTGAATGCCTGAGGGTAAATCCCTCCCATTGATGTGACACAGCAATCAAGACTCAACTGCAAGAAGAGGGTGTACACAGCCCACAGGGGGTGTGTACCTTGAGGATTGGGGAAGCTGTGTCTCTGGATCCTACAGAGCACCTACTACATTAGGCCACACCACCTGGAAAATGTGGCAGCTATACCTGATACATAGAAATAAACACAGGGAGGCTGCCAAAAAGAGGAGATGAAGAAACATGTCCCAAATGAAAGAACAGAACAAAACTCCATAAAATAAACACTAAACAAAATGGAGACAAGCAATCTACTAGATGCAGAGCTCAAAACACTGGTTATAAGGATGCTCAATGAACATGGGGGCCTGTGCGAGAGGTAATTGATCGATGTGTTTCTCTCACATGGATGTTTTTCCTTGGGTAAGAATTAATGAAAAAACACCCCCCCCCAAAAAAAAAAAAAAACAACCAAAAAAAACACACAACACAATCAAATGACAATAAATAAATATTTATCAACAATTGAATCTAAAAATCAAAATAAGCAAACAAACAGAACAGAACAGACTCATAGACACAGAGAATGTTTTGAGGGTGGTTGAGGGAAAATGGGTGAAAAAGGTGAAGGGATTAAAGAAGTACAAATTGGTTGTCAGAGAATAGTCATTGGGATGTAAAATACAGCATAGGGAATATAGTCAATAATCCTGTCTAATAAAGAGGGATATGCGAATTGACCCTCATGCCATCACAAAGATGGCGCCCACAGCCAATAAGGAGGGAATATGCTAATTGACTGCCATGCCCTCAAAGATGGCGGTGCCCACAGCCAATAAGGAGGGACTATGCTAATGACTGTCACACCCTCAAAGATGGCGGCGCCCACAGCCAATAAGGAGGGAATATGCTAATTGACTGCCACACCCACAAGATGGCAGCGCCCAGTCCCCTCAGCCCAGCTGGAGCGGCAGGTGCAGCACAGCCGAGCCCGCCCCCAGGTGGGTCCAGCCGCTCCACACTCCTGCCTCCAGAGTCCCCTAGTCTCCTCAGTCCCCCAGCCGCCCAGGGTCAGCCCGAGGTGCAGGCAAGCCTCAGATGTCAGCTGCGCAGCCGCCCAGGGCCGGCCCAAGGCACAGGCAAGCTGCCGATGGTGGCTGCCCAGCCGCCCAGGGCCGCCCGAGGCTCAGGTAACCAGGGCCAGCTGAGGCTTGTGCTGCTGGCAGTGGCAGCAGCAGAGGTGTGATGGGGCATCGCCTTCCCCTGATCCCCGGGTCACCTTCCGCTCCTGAGGGCTCCCAGACTGTGAGGGGGGGCAAGCTCAGCTGAGGGACCTCCCCCCTCCAGTGCATGAATTTTCATGCACCAGGCCTCTAGTACTCTAATAACTATGTATGGTGGCAGATAAGTACTAGATTTATCAGAATGATCACTTAGCAAGTTATGTAAGGTCTAATCACTGGGGTATATACCTGAAACTGATATAATAATGTATGTTGAGTGTAATAAAAAAATAAAAAAATAATTAAAAAGAAATAAATAAAAAGTTGATCAAGAAAAAAACTACATAATAAAGAGCCAGGGTTGTAAGGACCGTTACCACCAAAGGCTCGACCAGACCAGAAGTCAGTGCTGGGTTGCTGTGGTGACCCAGCACTGATTGGGGCCGCTGCCTGCACCCAGACCCAGCACTGACTGCCTAGGAGGCTGTGGATCAGGCCCGGAGAGAGGCCTGCAGAGAGAGAGGCAGGGTCTGATCTATAGCCTCTGTGGCAGCCATTGATCAGAACTTGCCTCTCTTTCTCTCCAGGACTGGCCAATAGCCATGCCTCCATTTCTCTACAGGCCGTTGATAGGCCCAGAGACACTGACTGGCATAGAAACTGGCCAATCAGAACCAAATTGGCCAGCAGAGGAGGGGAGTTGGGGGCGAGATCAGGTCGGCAGGGGAGGGCAGTTAGGGTTGATCAGGCAGGCAGAGGCAGTTGGGGGTGAGATCAGGCCAGAAGGGGAGAACAGTTGGGGGCTTGATAAGGCCAGCAGGGGAGGGCAGTTAGGGGTGATCAGGCAGGCAGGCAGAGAGGTAAGGGGAGATCAGACAGGCAGGCAGAGAGGTTAGGGGCAATCAGGCAGGCAGGTGAGTGGTTAGGAGCCATCAGTCCCAGATTGTGAGAGGGGTGTCTGAGTGGCGGTCGGACATCCCCCGAGGGGTCCCAAATTGGAGTGGGTGCAGGCTGGGCTGAGGGAACCCCCCCTCCATGCACAAATTTCATGCACTGGGCCTCTAGTAAATAAATAAAAGGTATGCAGGATAAGTTAAATATTTTATTTCAGAAGAGACAGGCATCTGGGTAGTTTTGCTAAAGATTTAAAAATGTAGTAAGCAAAGAAATAATTTCAAATATACTGCTCATTATTACATAGTAACAAAGAAGACCTTGGTCAACACCAGTAACAGACATTTTTTAAAAAAAGTGTTTTCCTAGAATAAGAGTTCTTAGAGAAAAGGAGAGATGTTATATGTAATTGTGTGCAGCACTACATTACACTGAGATTTCATAATTTAAGTAGACATGCCCACATTCACACTTTCCCAACTTCCTTCCTGTCTGGATTTGTGTCCTTTAGATTGGAGGTTTTGCTCTGACCTCTGTTTTGCAGAGTGTGTGGCCTGCCTAGCCTTTAGCACTTGGACAAATATACTACATCATATTTATTTTTCCGGACTTCTTTGTCCATTTAGATTTCAGAACTCTGTCCAATTCCACAATCTCCTGGAATTCCTAGCTTTGACTTTTCCTGGCCGGACTCACTCTGCTGGCACCTAAGGCCCAGTAAGACTGAACTGCCAGGCATCCTCAGAGGTGCCCTCAATAGACTGTTGATTGTAGGGGGTCTCTTTCCCCATTGTCTTTGACACAATCTGTTTTGGGGATTGCTTTTCTGCCAGGGGACATTTGGCTATGTATAACATCATTCTCCGGCCATACAAAATTATCAACTTAAAACTTAGTCTGTTAGCCTTATCAGCTTGAATCAGTGGTTAGAGCTGGGAATGGGTCCGGGATTCCATTCTGGTCAAGGAAGTGTACCTCGGTTGCAGGCTTGATCCCTGGTCCCCAGGATGCATGCAGGAGGCAACCAATAGATGTGTCTCTCTCACATTGATGTTTCCCTGTCTCTGTCTCTCCCGCTTTCTTCCACTCTAAAAAAAAAAAAAAAAAAAAATCAATGGGGAAAATATCCCTGGGTGAGGATTAACAACAACCAAAAACAATTAGCCTGCTATATTTGGTCAGACATTTAATTAGCTCACCTCTAATGCTTTGGCAGGGACAGAGCAAATGATTTCACTGGCCTGCAGGCTGGACTTTCCCCACCTCTACTCTAAATGCTGCTATTTCTAAGGGCTCTGCCCTAGTCCCTCCTTTCTCACTCTGCACAGCTTGCACAGGCAATCCCACTCACTTTGCTCTCTCCCAGTAAATGCACATGCTAACCCCTTCTGCATCCGTGTCTGTAGCCCAGATCCTTCTCCTAAGTTTTAGAAATATACATACCTCACATGATACTTATATATGTCTTGCTAGCACCTATAGTAGAAGCATAGGATACCGGGATATAGTAGTACACTATTTGTGGTAGGATTAAATGTATTAATAAATAAATTCTTTATGAATTATCAATTCATGATACTTGTTGGACCTTTCCTGTGGATAGTCATGGATAATTGGAATTGTTTTAGGTGGGAGGAGGGCTTGAATAGAAAAGTAAAGCTATACCAATATCCTCCATTTCTTTCATATAGGATAGATTAGCTGATACCCATTTCAGAGGTTTTTGGTGCTATTTTAAGACATGAGCATTAAAATGTTCTAAAAAGAGGATATCTAAAAACAAACCAAAATATATTGTTCTTTGTATCTATGTGAAGATGTGGCTAAGAGGATATATGTGGACCCTGGCTGGCATGGCTCAGTAGTTGGAGCATCCACCTGAGAAACGAAGGGTCTTGGGTTCCATTTCTGATCAAGGGCAAGTACCTGGGTTGTAGGTCAGGACAAGTGCTGGTGCAGGAGGCAACCAATGAATGTGTCTCTCAGGTGGATGTTTTGATGTTTCTCTCTCTTCCTCTATTGCTCCTCGCCCCCCGCCCCCCCCCCCCCCCCCGCCCCGATCCCTCCCTCACTCCTTCCTTTCCACTTTTTCTAAAAATATATGGAAAAAGTACCCTTGGCTGAGGAATTACAATAACAAAAAAAAACCATACACTATTTTGTTTACTTCATGACATTGTTTACCTTCTCATAGATTTCTCTGACCTCCCTTAATTATGCTGTAACCAACAGGGCATTGACTATTTTTCTTCAATTTCCCTCAGTATTTAACAGAGAATCTCAAAGATAACAGACATTTGTGTGCAAGGCTTGGTGTGTTGCTGGCTCATCTGAAGGTGGACAGTTATTTTGATTAGTTTGTTTGGACTTACCCCATGACCACGGTCAGCATGCTGCTAAGATGATGATGTGTTTTGTGTATATGATAGTTAATTGAAAGATTCGACTGCACCAGGCATCCTCTGCTGAGTTCACAGGACTGTGCTGACTCAGCTAAATTAGTCATTACATTTCCTGTTTTGCAATGATGCCATTCGAAGGAACTCACTAATAGAATTGTAAAAACAACAACAACAACAAAAACAATAACAACAACAACAAAAAACACACAAAAGCTAATGTGCAGCTGACAAGTATTGGCAGGACATTTAGAAGTATAGAAGATCTAATGAGTCATACCTGTCTCTTGAGTTAGGTGAGAAACCATCAGTGAAATGCAAAATATAGTAGAAAATGTAGATTGGATCCAGGGTTTTTAATCCCTGAATGAAGTTTGATGAGTTACTATGGACTCCCAAGACCGCATGGATCCATAGCTCCAGAAAGGAAAGAATTAGGTTAGCACCTATTTTAATTAGACTTCAATTGGATTGGATTGGATTTGTAAAAGAAAAATCCCTAAGGTACACTGATTTCAATAGGATAGAAGTTTATTACTGTCTCATGTGAAAGATGAGCAGAGATAGGCAATCCAGAGAGATTTAGTAACACGCTGAGGACTTATAGCTTGGTGGTAGTCGAGTCTTCAATGCATCATCTGAGAGGTTAAACTGATAACAGCACCTACTTCATAGACCTACAAAAAATCAGTGTGAGAAAAGATGTAAAGTACTTAAAAAAATGCCTAGCACAAAGTAAGTGCTTAGTAGGGGTGATATACTAATGCGAGGGAGCCACATGTGAATCATGTGGTCCAATTGATAAATGCATTACATTGTGACAATTTACCTGGAGGAAGGATGAAGGGTGCAATGAGGGTATAATAGGGGTTTCTGACCCTAGTCTGGGGAACACTCCCTTGAAGGATTGACACATCCATTGTGTGTGAATGATGGATGAATAGGTGTTAGTTTGGCTGCTGGCTGGGACTGATTCTGGTCAGCGAGAACCAACCCGTATGAATTGGGAGGAAGTGTGGGGGGAGGAATGAAAGGAGGCTCTGTGTCTGGACTTCAGATGAGGCTGGAGAGGGTGGGAACCAGGAGGACATGGTAGAGATTTTGGTGTACAACTGAAGAGCAGTGGGCAGCCATGAAGGATAAATTGGTGGAAGAGGGCGTTATGGCACCTAGATCCTTGTCTAGTCTCTGACCTCTGTGAGGCTGGTAAGTGGGTGGGGGGGGGAGGCAGTTGCCTTGAAGTACCTCTATTTTCAGAGTAGGGGTGAGGCTCAAATTGGTTTAAGAGATTCCCAGGTTGCATTCGGTAATACATTAAATGTCAATTAATTAGGTGGAAAGGAAATTTATTTTGACTCAGACTTTGTCACCTACACAAAAATATTTCAACAGTCCTAAGTCAGAGGAGAAAACATGGATAATTTGAGAACTATTTGGCTCTGGAAACCACAAGGTAAATGGCTCCGTGGCAGGGTCAATGTGTGTACTTGTTCTTGCACTCACCACTCACTCAAATTCACACTGTCCCCCACTGGGCTCTGCTCAGGATCTGGTCCTGAGGGGAAAGAAGGGTGGGCCCACTTGAGTGACTAAGCGTACAGCACTACTCTATGTGAGACTGGGTAGCCTATGATCATTGAAACTTACATAAAGCCTCAGGTGGGAGCTTGTTATTTTTACAGATAATTTGCTGTAGGTACAGAATTCTGTTGCCTGTCATTATACAGACAGGAACACACGTTGTAAATAAAATATGTAAACATTATTTTTCTGCCAATATATTTGACCAAAAATATAAACCAATTCAGAAGAAAAATAAGAGCTCCATAAATAGGACCAGAGAAGGAATTATATATTACATGCAACTCTAGAGCAGTGGTCAGCAAATCACGGTTCGCGAGCCACATGCAGCTCTTTGGCCCCTTGAGTTTTTAGCAAAGGCCAGCTTAGGAGTACCCTAATTAAGTTAATAACAATGTACCTACCTATATAGTTTAAGTTTAAAAAATTTGGCTCTCAAAAGAAATTTCAATCGTTGTACTGTTGATATTTGGCTCTGTTGACTAATGAGTTTGCCAACCACTGCTCTAGAGTCTAACCATCCCTAACATTTAAAAAAATATATATTTTTACTGATTTCAGAGAGGAAGAGCGATCGATAGATAGATAGATAGGAAGAAAGAAAGAAAGAAAGAAAGAAAGAAAGAAAGAAAGAAAGAAAGAAAGAAAGAAAGAGAAAGAAAGAAAGATCAATGATGAGAGAGAATCATTGACCGGCTGCCTCCTGCTGGTCCCACACTGGAGATCTAGCACCAAAACCGGTCATGTGCCCTGACCGGGAATCTAACTGTGACCTCCTGGTTAATAGGTCGAGGCTCAATCACTGAGCTACACCAGCCAAGCATCCCTAACTTTTTTTTAGTAGCATCTGTCCTTTAAAATAAGTGTAGAAGTGGAACTTTCTACATATTCCAAATGCCAAAAATATTATGTTTCTGGAACTCCACAGGGGAGAGTGGGAGTGCCATTACCGGGCTTTGGTGGCATTCATAATTCAGAGTGGCAGACAGACAGAGGGTCCATTTTAATGTGTAGCCAGGTAGCAGAGTGGATGGGAAGGTGAGGATTGCAGAGAAGTGGAGGCTGCAAAGTCATCTCACTACAGCTGCTGCCTTTTGAAAAGTACAAATAGTGTTTTGAGCAAATATATCATTTGCTTGTAAAGAAATCAGATTCCTGAGAGGGCAGACATGCAACCCTCCCTCACCAGTAGCCAAATCTTCTTATCTCCCTAGCTTGTGTGAAAGAGAGAGAGAGAGAGAGAGCGAGAGAGAGAGAGAGAGAGAGAGAGAGAGAGAGAGAGAGGGAGAGAGAGAGGCCAGATTATTATGACCACCTGACGTTTGTAGGCAAATTAGCCGTACACTGCATCGTATGGGACATGGAAGCCGAACACCTCTGCTGTCTGCAGTTACCAAGATAAAACGTCTCCAATTCGCACAGGAACACAAGGATTGGACAGTCGAGCATTGGATAAAAGTCATGTGGTCCGATGAATCACATTCCCAGTTGCATTATGCAGATGGCAGAGTGAGAATTTCGTGGAAATAGCATGAAAGCATGCACCCCACATGCATGAGTACAACCCTTCAAGCTGGTGGGGGCAGTGTTATGGTTTGGGGCATGTTTTCCTGGCATGATTTGGGCCCTTTAATTCATGTGGAACAATGTCTGAATAGCACAACATACCTAAGTATCGTGGTTGATCAAGTTCATCCTATCATGTTGATGGCGTATCCCAATGGAGATGGCTTCTTCCAACAAGACAATGCTCCATGCCACTGTGCTGGTATTGTGCAGGAGTGGTTTCAAGAACACGAGGGAGACTTTACCTTGCTTAGGTGGCCCCCACAATCACCAGATCTCAATCCAATTGAGCATTTGTGGGACGAAGTTAAAAGAGCCATCAGGCAGCTGGTTCTACAACCATCAAATCTCACAGAACTGGACAGTGCTATTCATCAGGCATGTTGTCAGATTCTTCACATCACCTTTCAACATCTCATGGAGTCAATGCCTCAGTATTGAAGTCAAAAGTTGGTCCAACGAAGTACTGATGGGGTGGTCATAATAATCTGGCCACTCAGGGTATTTATTAGAGAGGAAGGGAGAGGAAAAGAGAGGTAGAAACATCAATAATGAGAGAGAATCACTGATAGGCTGCCTCCTGCAAACCCCACACTGGGGATTAAGCCTGCAACCCAGGCATATGCCCTGATTGGGAATCGAACCATGACCTCCTGGTTCATAGGAGGACACTCAACCACTGAGTCATGCCAGATGGGCTGAAAATCCATTTCATTTTTAATCAGGAACCTATGGAATTAAATTTTGTGATTTAGTCTTACCTTATAGAAGCATTAATAATTAAAATTTATTCAAAATTTTAAAATCCTTTATCCACATTGTTTTATGTTGTAATGCGGTATTAAGATATAACAGTGTAGGGTTTGGAGAGCTGGGTGAAAAAGCCAAAGGAATTGAGAATGTCAAATTGGCAGTTACAAAATAATCCCGAGGATGTACAGTATAGCATAGTCAATAATATTGCCATAACTATGTATGATTTCACATGGGTACTAGAGTTATAGGAGGATCACTTCATAAGTTATATGATGTCTAACCATTATGCTGTACATCTGAAACTAATATAATATTGACTATAAATTCTAATTGAAAATTTTAAAAAATCATGACAGATATTGATTCCAAATTTGAAAAGATTAACATGGAGTTTACTTGATTGGATGTAGTTAAGCTGATTATTTGGGGTCACAACCCACATTGTGGGTGGAGACTGTGTGTCTTAAGGACTATAAAAGCCAGAGTATCTGAGCTCAAATCCACTTCAGAGTGAAACAAAGGCCAAGGGAGATGGAGTAGAGAGCTCAGTCCTTCTGGCTCTTCATTGAAAGTCCCTGGCTCCTGACCACTCGCCTGCCTGCCTGATCACCCCTAACTGCCTTTGCCTGCCTGCCTGATTGCCCCTAACTGCCCTCCCCTGCTGACCTGATTGTCCCCAACTGCCCTCCCCTGCCAGCCTGATTGTCTCTAACCAACTCTGCCTCACCCCCACCACTGTGGCTTTGTCTGGAAGGAAGTCGGACATGTCGATGGAAGATGTCCAGTCGATCTGGTCTAATTAACATATTACCCTTTTATTAATATAGATTTTTTGTATTGCACTTAGGCACATCCTGATTGTTGAAGAGCAGGCTCCTGATCACTCCCGGAAGCTAATAAAGGACCATTTCAGCTGTTTACTGCTAAGGCGTGACTTTGAGAAACCATGATAAGTCTGAAAGAGGAAGCAATCTGCCCAGTTTGTCTCGGACCCTTCTTCAATCCCATTTCTCTCTCCTGTCTGCATATATTCTGCTATGATTGCATCCAAAAATGGCTTCTGAAAAGGGAGGATCTGAAATTGATTTGCCCCTTATGTCGAAAAGCAATCTCAAAACTTCCTTTGGTGGAATGGCAAGTTGGAATCCTCACTGTTTGCATCAAACAGCACAGTTTTCTACTGGAGCAAAGTCTGTCCGTGCGAGATGTGTTCTGGAGGTTCCAGAAGCATATGACTCTGGATGCAGCCACAGCCAACTCTAGCCTCATCCTCTCTGATGACCTGAGACAAGTCCACTGTGGGAAGACCCGCCACAACCCTGTGGGAGATACCCAGAGGTTTGCCTACATGGCCTTTGTTCTAGGCACCCCGTGCTTCTCATCTGGTCGCCATTATTGGGAGGTAGAAGTGGAAGAGGGGAGAGGGTGGGCTCTGGGAGTCTGCAAGGAATCAGTGGACAGAAAGAGGAAGAGCGGCTTTTCCTCTGAGCAAGGCTTCTGGGTCATCAGCATGAAGGCAGGAACAATCCTTTTCAGCTCCATTCCAGAAACCACCATTTCTGCAAGCCCCGAACTTAGCCGGGTAGGGATTTTTCTAGACGTTGAGATGGAAGAAATCAAGTTTTTTGATGTTAGAAATGATGCCCTCATCTATAAGTGCAGTAATTTCTTTTGGGAACCTTTGCGCCCTTTGTTCTGTCCTGAGTTGCCTGGAGAAGAAGACAATGGTGGCCTCCTGAGCATCTGCTTGTGAGAAATTCACAGTGTTCTTTCTGACACAGAATTCTTGGACGAAACCCATTAAGTGCCTTTCCGAACCTGCCTCGATTGGCATAACTGACCAAAACTATGGCTAGGTGGGGAAGAGGAACCCGAAAAGCCAAGGAGATACCAGAAAAGAAAGATAAGAGCTGGGCTGAGCTCCCACCGAGGCCACAGTCAGAGCAACTCAGTCCAACCTGCCAGGGCCAGAAAGTGAGTAAGTCAGGGAAAAAAAAACTTACACAGACCCCAAAAATCTCTATTTGGGAGGGAGGTTAGTCCCCATCCCATTATCACACTCCTAGAGTGTGGTTGATCTGAGTGACTATATTGGACCAGTCCTGGCTTCTCATTATGAGCATGTGAGGGAATTTTAAAAAATTCCCACACCCATAACCACACCCTGAGCCAATAAAATTGGAATCTCTAGGGATGGGTCACAGACAAGGTACTTTTCTAACTTTTTAGGTGAATTCAAGGTACAGCCAGGATTAAGGGTCACTGGACTAGAATTCAGGTTTCAAAACTTGGTTGTGCATCAGAATCCCTGGGAGAATTTGCATTTGTAATGAGTTCCCAAGGGATGCTGGTGGGAACTAAAGGACATTGTGTATTTTAGTTTTATTTTTGTATTAAAATAAATTAATTAAATGTTAATAAATTAATTTAAAATTAATTTTCACTTCATTTTAATGTAATTTAAATATCTGCATTAAAACAAACAACTCCTGGAACAATTGAAAAAAAGGGAGGAGAGAATGAGGGAGGAGGGGTGGTCTTAGCTGGGATTAGTTCCCTGTGTTAACCAAACACAGGGCATTCTGGACATTTTTGTCTACTACTCTTTCCCACTTCCTCACATTGATCACAAGATTTCCATCATCAATTCTGATACCCTGATCATATCCCAAAGTGTATATTGAAGCGATTGTGCACTATGGTGACCCAAGTCCGTGTTCTTCTTAATATTTGGTTCTAGAATTTTCTGTAAGTAAAATACCAGCTTTTTTTCTTAGCAAGCAACAAGGCAAAATGTGAAAATTTCAGCTTCTTAAAGGTTACTGCCTTTGAACAGTGCCTTTGTCTTAGAGTTCGCTGAATGCTGATGATCCCAGGATATTCACCGTCATGTTCTGTGTCCTAAGTGCCCTGCTTCTGCTCTGGCCTTTGCAGGGAGGTTAAAGTGGGAGCGAAGAATGGATTCTGGGACTCTGTTGGGCCTTCATCACAGAATCCTTTAAGGACACCTCTGCCTGTCCACAGGCCAGAATTCCTGCCAGCCCTTCCCTCCACCATGTGGGAATTTTCCTAGATACTGAGTTGAGGAAAATTAAGTTGTTTGTGTGTGTTTTATTGAAATTCTGTTTTGTTTTTAAAATATGTTTTTATTAATTTTAGACAGAGAGGGAACATTGATTGGCTGACTCCTGCATGCCACCTACTGGGGATAAAGCCGGAAACCTGACCATGTGCCCTGACTGGGAATCGAACCAGCTATCTTTTGGTGCATGGAAGACACTCAACCGAGTGAGTCACATCGGCCAGGGCAAAAATGATGTTTTTTTTCTGTCATTGATGGTTCCTTCGCTACACACAGTTCAGCCAGGAGAAGGCAACATTGAAACCCCATTGAGCATCTGATCTCTCTCTAAAGTATTCTAAACATAATGCTAAATGTCTAGTGAGTTTTCCATTTTTAGGGTGACTGACTGAATATGTGTGATGAATCCTACAACCAAATCCCGGATATTAGATATTGAGGCTTTGTAAAAATCTCATAACCATTCTAGCTGACCTTGATCCCAGATCACAATCACAGCCTGTAGCCATTGCTTTTGCCTTGGCCACCTCGTTGCCCATCCAAAAAGACAGCTTCCTTTCCTGCCCAGGAAATTCAGAAAACTCAATCTGCAGAAAACTCAAATTCTGACTTTTTATGTAGGATAACTTAGGTTTCTTTGCCTTTATGTTCTTGAGAGAGACAAACTTCTTCAGTCAGTTCTGGTTTCAAGTAGTACTGCTCTATTCACCAGTATTAGAAGGGCTTAAATTATTTTTTGTTTGCTGTCTTAATTTTTTTCCTTAGTCATACTTTGATCAGGGTGTTTTGTATTGGCTGAAAGGGTGTTTCCCTGGAGAGCAAGTGGGAGTGGCTGTCAGTGAGATAATGGGAGGGGCCAGGAGGGACCTAATGATGAGCAGTAGGTGCTGTGTGGGGAGTTTACCTCGGATTCTGGATTTCGGATCTGAGCTCAGAGGTAGCCCAGAAGGGCTGGCCAGACCGTGCAGTGCCAGCAAGAGAGGAGCTTTCGGAGGCACAACCCTTCCCCCCTCTGGGGCCTGTGCCTTCCTTCACTGAACCTAGTTCATAGGTCCTTTTGGATACGGACACTTACCCGTGGCTGAGGTGTGGGAGAAGGTGTGGACTTGTGGACTTGGGGAGAGTAGTTGGTCTAGGAGAGGTGGTAGCAAGTCTGGTGCTGAGTCATACCTAATCTTGGGCTGCCATTTTCTCCTGAGAGATAGCCCCTCCCTCCAGTCTCCAGGCAACTAATACAGCCACACCCAGATCCCACCCTGAATGACACAAAGGAATCTAAATACTCCCTGAGGGGTCACAGGAACTGGCCTAAAGAGAAATCTATAGCCCCAGCAACGGGAAACTGAGAAACAGTCCAACACAGACATCTGGGATCATAAGCCAGCCAAAGGAAGCACACTTCACTTTTATTTTTTTATTATTTTGTTATTCCTTTTTTTTCTTCTTTTCTTCTTGGTTTTTCTGTTTCTGTTTGTTGCTTTATTTTCTATTTCTTTTTGCATTATTTTTTACATCACTATATTTTTTTATTTGCTATTTTTAATTTTTTATACCATTTTTGAGATCAATTTTTTGTAAATGTATTATTATTATTTTATTCTCACTCTCTTTCTTCTTATCCACTTATTCCCTTTCTAATTCCTCAATACTAAATTGAGGTCCTCCCCATATTCATCCAATTCTTAATCTTATCCTACCTAATAATCCTACCTAATAATAGACAAATATGCAAATTGACCACACCTTCGCTACGCCCAAGCCACGCCCACCAATCAATCAGGACGAGTATGCAAATTACCCCAACAAAGATGGCGGCTAATTTGCATATCAAGACAGCTTAGAAAGAAGCCAAGAGATGCTGAAGGGAGCAAAGCTGCGGAGAAGCAAGCAAGCCGGGGGGAGGAGAAGGGAGGAGAGTGGGGTGGGCTGGCGGAGAAGGCGGGCCGGGGGACAAGGGAGGAGCGGAGGCGGGGCAGGGTAGAGTGCAGCAGGAAACCCTATTGCAGGATTTTTCCTGCAACGGGAATGCTAGTTTTCAGTATATAAGCTCAGCCTCTACAGATTCTGCCCCAACCCTCTTTGCTGGGTGTACATAATTAACAAACACTTGGCATAAGAATATGGGAGTGTTATCAGTATCAGTATTAACCCATTACGTTTCATGGCTAGCTTGCAAGGTCAGACAGTTAAGTTTTTGTCTTCTCTATTGTTCAAACTAAAACAGTTATTTTACAGAATAAGGGACCGTCTAAAAAATAACAGAGTTGACTACATAGAACAAGGGATCATTTAAAACCAGCAGAGGATTTTAAACAGTAATTTTACAAAATAGAGATTATTATGATTCAAAAGTACAAATATTAAATATTTTAGATTGGGAGCCAATGGAGAAAGAGATACATTGGATTATACAGGATGAAGGAGGTAAAACTCAGTAAAATAAAGAACAAATGAAGATATTATGTCATGAGTTGATGGCATGATCAATTCCATTCTGTTCATTGACATCTCTACAATAAACAAATTTACAGACAAGCCAGTTTCTCTTGAGAAATGAGAAGATTTGATAACCTAAGATCTGGCTCTATGGGAGCCAGGAGGTGGACAAATGTGAAGCAATCCCCCACAGTTTACCTCCCACATCTGCGCTTCAGCCTAAGCCATTTGTTGTCTGCTGGCCTCTGCAAGCATCTGCATTAAAGCCTCTGCTCAGCCCTCACCGGTTTGGCTCTGTGGATAGAGCGTTGGCCTGCGGACTGAAGGGTCTCAGGTTCGATTCTGGTCAAGGGCATGTACCTTGGTTTCGGGCACATCCCCAGTAGTGGGTGTACAGGAGGCAGCTGATTCATGTTTCTCTCTCATCGATGTTTCTAACTCTCTATCCCTCTCCCCTCCTCTCTGTAAAAAATCAATAAAATATATATTTTTAAAAAGCCTCTGCTCTATAGAATTTTGTTCCAGATGGGGGTCTCAGGAGCAAGGGACCCGTGGGCATGGGCCATTTTAATATGCTTTGCAGGGTGAGTTAGTTTCTTCTAAAATCCACTGTTGTTCTGATGAGTTGCCTGAACTGAGAATCCCAAAGACAAAGCCGCTTAGAAGATTTTGCAGACCCTGAAATCAATATTTGCCCTAAGCAGGATTCCCTTGGAAGATTCAGATAGACTGAGAAAAAAGGTTCTAATGAAGTCCATGAAGAAACTTTTATAAGAGTTTAATATCTTCTTCCTTCATTACTAATTCAGTTAAAAGACCCATGAAGAGCACAGCTGAGGTGAATGTCTTTCCACCTTTGACTTCTCTACTCTTGGGGAATGGTCAGATTCTCAGACCCTGATTAAAATTTTCAATTTGCCCTGTTGAAAATGTGCCAATGAATCCTGATTCCTGTAGACTTTTGTCAAAAAACAGCAGCTTTTAAATCATAACCTTCCATGATTAAAATATTAAGCACATTTTGGCCGAGGCCGGTTTGGCTCAGTGGATAGAGCGTCGGCCTGCGGACTGAAAGGTCCCAGGTTCGATTCCGGTCAAGGGCACGTACGTTGGTTGCGGGCACATCCCCGGTGGGGGTTGTGCAGGAGGCAGCTGATCAATGTCTCTCTCTCATCGATGTTTCTGACTCTCTATCCCTCTCTCTTCCTCTCTGTAAAAAAATAAATTAAAAAAAATAAAAAAAGAAAAAAAAATATTAAGCACATTTTATTTTAGAATAGCCTATTACTTGAGCTCAGCTTTAAAAATTAAGACCCTTTGGTATGAAGTAATAGAATTAGCTTGAACAGCTTAATTTAAAAAAGATATTCTTTATAGAGAAAAAGGTTTATCTGTAAACTATGCATGAAATAACAAATTTAACTTCTGCATTGATAACTGATATATAATTGAAAAAAAATTAGGCAGTCTGTAATAAAATGTCCTACTTCAGACAAAGTGAAAGTCAAAGGAAACCCAGGACCTCTATACTCATTGGTCAACTGTATAGAATAAATATTATATCCCAGGATGCTCACAGGGCAGTAATGGTGAGAACAGTGAGACTAATGGGTTTAATTTTTTTGTTAATTGAGAACCAAGGGATATTTTGCCAGAGTGTGTTAATAACCTTTTCTATACTGTACTTGATAATGTAGGAAGAAACTAACAAAAAATGTATTTGGTTATGTGTAGATTTGGACACATTATGCATTTCTACCAGTTTAGAGGACTCAGTTTTTGTTTTTGAACCTACTTGACTGCTACGAGGAGATCAACATGCATTGCAGTGAAAACCCACCATTATAACAATCCTAATAAATGCCAATTAGTTCATATACATAGCTGAATTATTGACTATGAAAGTACACTCCTGTGTTACTAAAGTCACTTACATAGATTCTATTAGGTAGTTTACTGCCAGGGATGGTATGAACGATATAAAATCCAGATTTCAGAACTTTATACTATCTCTCTCCAAAATGAGTCAGGTCTCCTTTGAGGGTAGCTACTGCTAAATTTGGGGCCAGGAAATGCAAGGTAGGTTTGGAATATCTTAGTGGATGGGGAACAATGATAGTTTCAGAGATTTCTGGGATAGTACCGAGAGGAGAAGTGAGGGCAGCCCTATAAAAGTG
Organism: Cnephaeus nilssonii; assembly: GCF_951640355.1. Classification (NCBI taxonomy): domain Eukaryota; kingdom Metazoa; phylum Chordata; class Mammalia; order Chiroptera; family Vespertilionidae; genus Cnephaeus; species Cnephaeus nilssonii. Next base: position 35,321,376 of record NC_137080.1, on the reverse strand, counting down.
AATAGTGATGACAAACAAAAGTCAATTACTACCATAAAGTGAAACAGGTTGAGTTCTTACAGGAGCTTTGGTTTCATAATATTATTTAAAAAAGAAAAACAGGGTGCTCACAGGCTATGGAAAGACAATTGTATTAAGCACATGAATTCCCAGTTGAAGAAAAGGTATTACAGTCCTGTGCCTCAATGATAGACTGTATATAAGACAGTAGTCCTATCTATATAATAAAAACCCAGTGGTTGTAATGCTGTAATGAACAAAGACAAGGAGGTGCATTGAGCACCTCTCGGTCCCACGCCGCCCCCCCTCCCCCTGGCCTGTGAGTAGCGGCTCTCATGGTGGCCAGGGTGGGGCATGAGCTACTAGCGGTGGAGAGCCACTAGCGGTGGAGAGCTACGAGCAGCGGCGGGCTATGAGTGGTGGAGGGCTACAAGTTGCAGAGGGTGGGGTGCGAGCTATGAGCAACCATGGCGAGGTGGCCAGCTGAGGCAAGTGGAAACAAGCTACTCGTGCACGATTTCATGCGCACTGGGCCTCTAGTAAAATTATAATGGAGCGCAAAATTTCCTGTGGCCTAGTGACACTGTAGCTGTCCTAACATTTTAGTACAATGCATCACTCCCATGTTTGCGGTGATGCTGATGTAAACAAACCTTCTGCTCTGCCAGTCATATAAAAGTATAGCACATTCAATATGTATAGTCCATAATACTTACTCATAATAAATGACCATGTTACTGGTTTATATATTTACTACACTATACTTTTTATTGTTACTTTAGAATGTACTCTTTCTACTTATTAAAAAATTTGCTGTAAAACAGAAGCTGTGTTTTGCATGTAGTGGCCTCATATATCTGGTGCTTACTGCAAGTCTTGATTGCATCATTTTCTCTTGTGCTGGATTTAGTCTCATGTTGTTTTGTTCATTGTGGCTCCTAAACATTCATACAATGATGAAATCCCCTAACAACACATTTTTCACAAGTATCTCCCCACCATTCAGTGGCACATGACTGTATATTGAATGAATAATATTGTCAGAATTACATTAAAATTGTTACTGAGACAAAAAAGTCCATTTGTATTTCCTTAATAATTAATATGAATAATCTCAGTTTTCTGGCTTTGGAGTTTGCCCTTTCCCAGCTCTCCTTATGAAAGATTTTGTGTAGTAATAGTCACACTGACATTCTGAGATTAATGCCGACTTCTGGTGGCCATGTAGTGAATTAATTGCAAGACATGAAACAAACTAATGAAACAACCATCCTGCTCTGATAAATAGTACCAGAGAAACAGGCTACTCATAAAAGAGCTGAGCTCTGGTGGCCAAAGGACTGTTGTACTTGTCATAATTATCCTGTTTGGTTACCAACCGGAAATTCATCTCTAACCCTTCATCTTTTCCTCAAGAACCTTGCCATAACTGGGTAGTGTATGAGTGTGTGTGTGTGTGTGTGTGTGTGTGTGTGTGTGTGTGTGCAGGTAGCACAGACTAAGTTTAACTCATTAACCAATTTATTTAACAATTACTTACATTGCGGGTCATTGAGGACAAAACTGAATGCATGGTCCATACCTTGAGGAGCTTTCAGTCTAATAACTAAATAACAGGCAGTGATTATGGAACATCTACTCAAGTACAGAGTGTTTGTTAATTTGGTTTAAATTCTTATAGTTATGACGCAAATGGGTATTACTATCACCAATACACTAATGAGGAAACTGTATAGCTCATATAGTTTAGATAACTAGACCAAAACTACTCAGGCATTAGAAGCTTTGGTCCTCAGTCCACCATTGACTATTACTTCAGGGACCCTTGCTTTCCTCAGAGTCAAATGTCTGTCTGTCTGTCTCTCTTTTTCTCCAGCCACACATCTGAACTACCTAGTCCCAAGAGCACTCCACAGCCTACATCACTGCCACCGAAGCCTGGGTTAAACTCCAACCTCCAAAATATCCCTATGGGAACATGGAGCAGAAACCAAGAGGTGATATGTCTATCTTGCCTTTTAGAAAACTACTTTCAGAAAACTCCAGAAACTTTAGTGACAGATAACAGGGTTCATAACCAAATCCTGGGTGAAAGTTTAGGCAAACATGTAGAATTGAGGTGATTAATGACATGAATAACTTGAGAATGAACAGGGGCCAAATTGTTTTGCCCCTATGGACAGGCAATAGCCAACTCTGGATGTGAAAAAGACTCCTGGATGTAAAAGCCTAAGGTCAAGGTTAAATTTCTCACATTTGAAAATGTTATGAACTTTTAAAAGTGTATTTGATTTTATACACTCACAACCTAAAATGGCTTTCCAACTCTTATTTGCATATAATTCAATTTGCAGTCAAGAGTAGGTGACACAAAATAAAAACAACACCATCTCTCTATATAAAAGCCTGAGTGACCAAACAACTGGTTGACTTGTTGCTATGATGCACACTGACCACCAGGGGGCAGATGCTCAATGCAAGAGCTGACCCCTGGTGGTCAGTGCGCTCCCACAGCCAACCTCCTGTGGCTTCTCCCCCCAGCCAGCCAACCTCCTGCGGTCCTTCCTCCTGGATGACCAACCTCCCACGGCCCCTCCCCCTGGCTGGCCAAACTCCTGCGGGACCCCCCCTGCCAACCTCCCACCACCCTGATTGGCCCCGATCGCTGGCCAGGCCGAGGGACCCCACCTGTGCACGAATTCATGCACCGGGCCTCTAGTATATAGATATACATACTTATGTATATTTACATATATATCTATATATAGATATTTTATATATACACATACTTGATGCAATTAGCTTTCCAACTCTGTAGATACCAGGAAGGCAGATAAAGATACTTTAAATATTTGATTTATCTGAATTAACAATATTATTGAAGAAATGACTTTTTTTGTGGGTCATGCTGAGACCCATAGAAAGGAAACTCCCTACTCAAACACACACTCAACTAATTTGTTAGGGATAATGTTACACAATTCAGGAATCTATATAATAAAACCCTAATATGCAAATCGATTGAACGGCCGAACGACCAGCAGAATGACTTGTCACTATGGTGCTCACTGACCACCAGGGGGCACACACTCAATGCAGGAGCTGCCTCCTGGTGGTCAGTGCGCTCCCACAAAGGGAGTGCCACTCAACCAGAAGCCGGGCTCATGGCTGGTGAGCACAGCGGCTGTAGCGGAAGCCTCTTCCTCCTCTGTGGCAGTGCTAAGGGGGGTGCCACTCAGCCAGAAGCTGGGCTCACTGCTGGCGAGCACAGCAGTGGTGGAGGGAGTCTATCCCACCTCTGCTGCAGGTAGGCAGTAGGAATGAGGGGTCCCAGACTGTGAGAGCCCCAAACTGCGAGAGGGATGTCTGACTGCTGGCTTAGGCCCGATCCCTGGGGTATCGGGCTTAACTTGGCAGGCAGATATTACCCAAGGAGTCCTGGACTGTGAGAGGGCACAAGCCAGGCTGAGGGACACCCCCCAAGTGCACAAATTTCATGAACTGGGCCTCTAGTCTATCTATATAAAACTCTAATATGTAAGTCAACTGAATGGTGGAACGACTGGTGGAACAACTGGTCATTATGACATGCACTGATCACCAGGGGGCAGACGCTCAATGTAGGACTTGCCCCCAGCCTGTAGGCCGTGACCAGCAAGACCCCCAATCACCCTGCTGGTTGCCCCACAGAAGGAGGTGACCGGCAGCGGCGGTGGGGGACAGGCCCGGCAAGCAGGTGATGCCAGGCTTGCCTAGGCAAGTTCTAGTGGAGGCCTCCAATTGCCCCCAGTGGTCACCCCATAGATCGGCCCTGATTGCTGGCCAGGCCTAGGGACCCTACCCATGCATCAGTTTCATACACCGGGCCTCTAGTGTGTAATGATGTTCTGCTAAGAATACAGACACTTTCATGGGTCAGAGTTTTTTGTTTTTTTTTAATGTTTAAATTGAGCCTACTACACATGCAGAAAAGTGTGTAAATTATAAGTGTAAAGTCTGATAAGTTTTTTCAAAATAAATTCATCTGCATAAACTAAGACCCAGAAAAGAAATCATTAAGAACTCCACATAAATGAAATAAGTATTTACTCTTGTATCTAGCTTCCTTCACCTGGACTTATGTTTGAGAATTATTTGTACTGTTGTGATTAGTTGTGTATCCTTCTGAATAGTATCATTGAAGAGTATAACTAAATAGTATTCCATTATGTGAATATACCACAATTTATTTTTTATTCCATTTTTGATGGGCATTTGGGTAATTCCCAGTTTTGGGCTATTATAAAAGTGCTGCTATGTTCATGATTTTTGTTTCTTTTGGTGAACATATGTACACACATCTTTTGTGTATATAGGCTTATAAGAAAGGCATATGTTCAGCAATAATAGATATTGCCAGATAATTTTCCAAAGTGTTTGTATTAATTAACACTCCCACGATCAGTGTATGAAATTTTTGATTGTGCTACATCCTTACCAACATTAGATATTTTCCTTCTTTGAGGATATATAGTGGTATTGCATTTTCTTTTAATTTGTATAATCATGATGCCCAATCAAGTTGTATACTTTAAATGCTATTTAAGTAATTTTCCCATTTTCAATTGAGTTCTTTTTCTTATTGGTTTATAGTTCTTTATATATTTTGGATTCAGATCTTTTATTGGGTGCATATATCATAAGTACCTTCCACTCTATAGAGTAAAATATAAGTTCAAGGAGAGAAGAAATATAAAATTTCTGACTATTAAAGATGGACATGTTCATGCATTTTTTAAGTGAGTGGTGATAGATGTAAAATTCCATGGTGTTACAGTCCATTGGATACAGTTGAGAGTAATCTAACAGTTTTATTTTATTTAAAATACCAATACTGGCAATATGCCAAGAATTAGATTACTTTAATCATTGAAATTTATTATGGGAAATGTTAGACAATTATGTATTTTTAGTTTAAGATGTCAATATTTATGATATACCAGGGATTATATTACTTGCAACAATTTACATTTATTATGAAAGACAATAAATGACAATATCTATAATAATAAAAGGGTAATATGCTAATTAGACCGGACGTCATTCTGGATGTCCTTTTTGACCCAGGCCCGGAGGTAAGCCAGCTGGGTCCTGGGTGCCTGCCGGTGGACGGAGGAGGGAAACCTGGGTCCTGGGTGCTGGAGGGAAGCTGGTGCTGGCAGCGGGGGGAAGGAAGGCCTACTCTTGCATGAATTTTCATGCATTGGGTCTCTAGTTAATTAATAATATTAAATGCCAAGGTACATAACTTTAAAAAATTTTAAGAGTATTAAATGGTTTGAAGACCACTGAAATACATGACAGGACCTGAAAATCTCATGGGCATCTCTGAGCCTGTCTTTTGGCCACCCTAGGGTCCACTTACCAGCACACAGTCCTTTTCTACTATCCTCAAGGTCATTGTGAAGGGGCATGAGGGTCAATTTTTCTTCTCAGGCTGTGTAGACTTGACAGACCCTTCCCACTGGTCAAGCCACTTAAACTTTGGTATTGCCTGGCTTGTTTAACAATCACAGACTTGTTATTGTTGTCTCTCTTTGGCAGTACAACTTAATATCCTAGTCAATTTCTTGTCAACTTAAACTTGGAGAGTTGCATAATCTAATAATGCTAGAAATTATATTCAGCTAAGCCTTTTGAATCTGTATCTGTATTCTGCAGAGTTTCCATTTCTTAATACTAAGCTTGAGGGCTCTGCCATTCATAGATCATAGAAGGAAGACCAGGGGCTGGGGTGGGGAGAACGGACTGCTCTGGAATGTTACCACTCAAGGTCCTAGTTGAATGAAATTCACAAAATTTCATTTTTATCCTTATCACAGTAATGGCATCACATAGTTTTAAATCAAAGAATTACTAAAAAGTTCATGTTTAAGATTTTCCTCCCCAACTCTTCCCATCTTTAGCCCCACCTCTACAGGTAGATACTTTTAACTCTCAGTTATTTCTCCTGGGATTTACCTCTGTGGGAGATTTCTTGAAATTATCTTTAAAATCTTCTATTGCATTCTGAATTATGGTTAGCATATTTTCATTTCTAATAGCTGTTCTAACCACTTAAAGTGCTTAGAACTGTGCCTGATCCATAGCAAGAGCCTCCATAAGCATTTGCCACTCTATCATCTATCTGAGGTTATTAATTATAAGATTACTTTTTTATGGTTTCATGGTTTTTTCTTCTTCTGAGTTCCTTTTGTTTAATTTGGTGTTCATCTTCGATATTTCAAGATTTCCTCAAATGTCTGGTAATCCTTAGCTGTTTGTTTATAATTAAGAGTGAATCACTAAAAAGTGTACTGGAAGTTGTATACATGTACATCAAGCTGCTTGACTCATATAGTTTACTGTAGGATGTACAGATATTGAATTTGTCTTCTTGTTGGAGGATTCCAAAAATGACTAAGTATATATCTTTTATTTCAAGCAATTCAGTTTCTTTAGAGCATTCTGGTCACAATATCAGATCTTCGAGTCCAACAGTTCAATATGTACAGTTTAATTCATTCTTATATTTTGCCACAGTCTGCATTCTTCAGTATGGATCCTTTCTCCTTAGGTTTCCTCAAGGAATAAATCTTTCATTTTCTTTTGGGAAATTAGTGAAGTGGTAGTTATTTGTTCTGCTTGATTGGGGAGGAGAACTGGCAAGTCAACTACTCTATCTAAACTGTCAGTAAATCTACCTGTGTTCAATTTCACACTAACACTTACTTGGTATCTCTAAGCCCTTCATGGGTGCTCTGGGGGTGTTGTTGGTTTATTTCCTGTCAGTATTCTCTTTCTTAAGTGCTTAAATTAAAAATTTATCAACTCTGCTAAGTCAGTTAGTTACTGACTCCATTTTTATACTCAAAATTTTTATTAAATCTTCCCTTGAAATTGTCTTGCCTCTCATTCTCTTTGCTTTTGAGATTATGTCCTTTTATCCCCCTTAACTATCACGTTATTAGTGTTCAAGGAGAAAGTAGAGCCTACGGTTAATCTGCCATGTTTAACTGAACTCAAATAAAATTTTTTGTTGTTGTTGTTAATCATTACCTGAGGATATTTTTTCCCATTGATTTTTAGAGGGAGTGGAAAGGAGGGCAAAAGTAGAGAGAGAGGGAAACATCAGTGAGAGAGATACATTGATTGGTTGCCTTCTTCACACACCCAACCATGACCCTTAGCTGCCCAGCCCAATGCTCTAACCACTAAGCACCTCAACCAGGGTTCAAATTAATATTTTTATTGGAGGAGGCTTTAATCAAATTTTTTTGGTAGTAGGTACATAGGAAGTGCCAAAAAATCAGGTATTGCTTATATCCCTGGACTTCCGGAATATACCCATTCCAATTACTGGGAGCCAGTGTTTTGTCTTTTAGTTCACCATTTAGTGTGAGACAGAATTTGTAGCAGCTCATCAGATTGTATCATTAGCTGAACTTCGGAGGCCTCAGTTTATTGGAGGCCATGGAGAGTTGTATTTCTTTAACAAAACTACATCAACTGTCCTTTTGTTTCCTGTCAACTTTCAGGTAAGTCTCCATGCGTCTTTGTGACTCATTTTTATGAATGCTGAAAGAAGTAGCCAGCACCCTATGGCAAGGACAAAAACATTTTCCTAAGGCTCAAGCTTTGGTGATTACTTGATTTGAATCAAAGAGGGGACAGGTGGTAGTTTAATCTGCTTCATCACCTTGAATAAGCATATATATTAATGTAAGTTACCTATTGAACTGTTGGAATCCAATGCTGGACCTACAAAAAGATACTCACTCCCACCTGAATTGGATTCAGTCGTATCAAAATTTTAGTTCCTAAAGAACCAGACTCTTCGGTTGTAACTGACCATAATCAAATTCAGAATCACTTCCCAGAATCCATGGAAGAATTGAACAACTAAGCTTTAGAGAAGCAGTTGGTTCTCACAAGACCAGGCATTTGCATGCCACTCAGACATAATGTCTCTCATATCTGATGTTTGTATGTTACCATCATCCTTTTTCATTTGCTCCACAAAATGTTAAATAGAGGCACCAATGGTTCATCAGTTTTCCGTAATATATCTTCTCCCAACACAAAAGAGTGACCTACTTCCTCAGTTTCAGTCCAAAAACATTCTTGGGAAGGGCTTTACTTGGCCCAGCTTAGATGAGGTAGCCAAACCTGTGGCAATCAACTGGGGCCATGGGATGAGGTCAAGTAAGAATGTCACCTCCCTAGGGAGCCATTTGGATGGGATGGCTGTGGTGACAGTAGCACAGGCTTGTAAATGTACGACAGTGCTGGTAAAATAATATCTTAGATGTTCCCAACAAACTAACCTTGAGTCGTGGAGCAAAATTTGTCTTAATTCAAAATATATGTAATACTTTCTCCTTATATACATTAATTTAAATTGTAGCTGTTAGACGCAAAGCTAACCCATTTTCCAGTGTCATTTCAAACCTTTATCTCTCTTTCACCCTGATGTAACCAGCTTATAGCAGCAAGGCTGATAGCTCACTTTAGGAACAGCAGTCTCATAGCATTTATTGACTTTGACATTTTCAATGGAAAAAATCTCTTGCTGTATTTGACAACCTGAGTTATAAGCAAGAGAGTAAAGAATGTTTGAATGAAAGACACTTTTAACATAATAGACCTCAATAAATATTTTGAATATTGGTGGAAGAGAATTATTGAACCTGGAATTAGAATCACTTTGAAGCATGATATATAGCAATCAAATAAGGCACTAAAGTGATTTTTTATCAAATATATATATATATATATATATATATATATATATATATATATATACTGTATATATACATATATATACAGTATATATATATATACTGTATATGAATGGTTTAATAAAATTACATAAAATTACATAAATTAAAAGGGAATAGTGGCATGATTTGGCTCAGCATGTACAGTTTATCAGAGTTAGTTATTGATGTATTTCAAAGGACTTGACACAACCTTGTATTTGACACAAAATTGAATCCTTCAATTGATTTGCTGCCATTCAGTGACTTTTACATTCTGGTTGTTTAAAAATATAAGAATTACACATTTCACTTGAGGGCTTATTTTAATTAAAGTCTCAAGACTGAATTATACTTTCTTGCATTCTGATTATAAGGACATTTAATCATTTACTTTGTGCTCTGTGCAGATACCACAGACCTGATTTATTGCTGGTAATGATACTCAATCATAGACAAGCACTCTGAATATTCAAAATTTATAACACATCTTAGTAAATAATTGTTGAAGTCTTCTGAGAACTAATGCTTAATTTTAAAAAGTAAAAAAGCATACTTTGGTTTGATAGATGCAGATTTTAAAAACATTAATGTAGAATAGTTAGAAGTGCTCACTACTGTTATAATTTGCTCTGCTTCAAAATTTCAGAAACTCTCTGACCCCAAATATAGAGAGTGCTCAATGATTGCAGATAATTTACCTATGTGTAAAGAGTGATTGGTAGTTTTAAATTCAGACACCTTATTTAAAAACACCTCTTTTGATATATTCTCTTTAGCATGATGCATTAGTATTCTCTTTTAAAGAATGCATGCATATTTATGTAGATTGGATTGTATACTTGTCTAATATAAATGGAGATGATAGAGTCATTAGGATCTTATTCATTTAAATTCACATTAAAATGACTGAAATTTAAAACATTCAGAGATGAAATAGAAGGTGGGTTATGAGAACAGAAAAGTGTGAGGATGTACCTTCTCCCTTTTCTGCTGCAGCTTAAATTTAATGGCTTCCCAGTGTCCACAGAATGGAAGGAGCAATTTAGAGAGATGCTATGTGCCAGAGTACTGTTTATTTTTATTTTTTTTGCCTTCCTGTGTGGCATGCGAGCTGTGTTAAAACTGAGGGACTTCAAATAAAGTCACAATATACCAGACTGTGGAGGGAGAATTCCAGAAGGATGACTTGTAAGAGATAAATAATTTTATCATTTATACTAAAATCCTATATAATAAAAGGGTAATATGCAAATTGACCCTAATGGCAGAACGGCCAGGAACAACCAGTCGCTATGATGTGCACTGACCACCAGGGGGCAGACAGTCGATGCAGGAGCTGCCCCCTGGTGGTCAGTGCATTCCCACAGCGTGAGCTCCACTCAGCCACAAGCCTGCGAGCACAGAGGCTGTGGCAGGAGCCTCTCTTGCCTCCTTGGCAGGGCTAAGGATGTCTGACTGCGGCGTAGGCCCGCTCTCTGCAGGGAGCGGGCCTAAGCCATCAGTTGAACATCCCCCAAGGTCTCCTGGGCTGCCAGAGGGATGTCTGGCTGCCAGCTCAGGCCTGGTCCCCTGGGAAGCTGGCCTAAGCCGGCAGGTTGACATCCCCTAAGGGGTCCTGGACTGCGAGAGGGCGCAGGCCGGGCTGAGGGACCCCCGAGTGCACAAATTTTTATGCACCGGACCTCTAGTTATTTATAACTGTTTCTTCAAGTCCCTATGTGCATTAGGTTTTAAAGGTGTAGAAGAAACTAGGTCAAATGAGGCTGAACATGGTTTAACCCAGGTTAGTAAATACAGAGGATGTAATATCAGCCCCCTGTGTTGTGAGGGCAGGATGCTCAGGACCATTTAATTGAGAGATGGTGGTTTTCAGAATTAAACTTTAGGAGTGGGTAGTATCAGATATCTGATACAAGTAGGCATAGAAAACAAGATGCCTTAGGGTACTTCCTGTGTCACAGCTTGGTGGTGACAAAGATGAGAGATATGGAAGGCTTGGGAATGAGAGTGAACCTTAACTATGTTTTGGTACTCATGGTTTTGTAAGAGCCCAAGCAATACCTTGTTAAGGGGATAAAGTCTAATGTCAGGGAAATATGTGAGCTGAATATCAAGAGGAATAAGCACTCCTTTAAAGATTTGTGTGCCCATTACTGGCCTTTACCAAATTCAGGGGGCTACAACATTTTTAGAGTTTAATAGGTCCAGCCTTTTCTATGATGTAATCTGTATCTCTCTTCACTTTATCCCATCCAGGAAGAGTACTCTGAAGTTTCTTTAAATCCATCATGCTTGTTCATACATCTATGATTTTATTCTTTTTTTAAAAAAAATATATTTTATTGATTTTTTACAGAAAGGAAGGGAGAGGGATAGAGAGTTAGAGACATTGATGAGAGAGAAACATCGATCAGCTGCCTCTTGCACACCTTCTACTGGGGATGTGCCCACAACCAAGGTACATGCTCTTGACCAGAATTGAACCTGGGACCTTTCAGTCTGCAGGCTGATGCTCTAACCACTGAGCAAAACCGGCTAGGGCTATGATTTTATTCTTTTTTTTTTTCCTTTGTCTTCTGAATCTTCTCATATCAGCTTCTTCTCATTTTTTTTCAGGTCTCTGTTCAAATTTATTCCTCAGAGAGGTCTTCCCTAACCACCTTATATAAACTTGTGCTCCCCCCACTTTTATCCTTTCTTATTTTAATTCATAGCATTTACCACTGTTTATATGCTGTAATAGTTATTGTCTATTTTCCTCACTAGAATTTAAGCTACATAATGTCAGGAACGTTACTGTATTTATCACAGCTTTCCCAGTGATTATCATAGTGCCTGGCATGTAGTTGTCATTTAATAAAAACTTTTGCATACACTAATGTATGAATGAGTAAATCTCATACTTTTGTTGTATTCTCATAGAGTCTATAGAGTAAGGAGGGGTTGGGCAAACAAAATTAATCAAAATTCATAGGTTTAAAATAATTTATTTTTGCCTTATTTATCTTCCAGAAAGGACTTTTCTGCCTCATTAATTTTCTATTACTAACTCAAAGAATTTTGATTCTTCACATTTTTATATTTATTTTATTGTTTCTGCTTAAATATTTTTTGGTACAGCTTCATGGACCACAGTTTTCAGCTACTCTTGTATGAGGACACCATTGTTTTTCAATATCTTAGCTAGTCCCCGGCCTTAAAAAAAAGTGGTGTAACACACGCATGTAATTCAAATAAGGCTATATTTTTTTCCTGATGGGTTACTGGTTTAATAAATATAAATATTGTATTATAAATCCAGCTTTCACTTTTTTGTTCCATTCTCTGTACTATGGCTTTTATTATTAGATAACATGTTCATTTCTTTGCATGACTTTTTCTTCTTCATGCTAAGTGACTCCTGTTAGTGTAGCATTGCTTCATGGTGGGTGATCATCAAAAGAGCAAACTCTCTGACCTTTCATCATTGAACAAGCATTCCATTTTAAAATTCGATGAAAATATTTCCTGATATAGTTATGACCAAATCAGAATTGGTCATAATTTTTTTTCTTGACCAAAGTTCTAATTCCAGTGAATTAGATGAAAAAATTCTCAAGAGCACAGTCTTTGGAGTTGGCCTATTTGGGTCCAAATTTAGTGTTGCCACCTATACCTATAATAAGGAGAAAGCTTTTCAAATTTGTTGAACCTCAGCTCTTCTTCCCCTCTAAAATGGCTAACGAAGTGCAAGAGTTTTGTGCTGCGAACATGAATAGTAATGCACATAAGATACCTGGCAGATTCTTGCTGGGGCTGACCAGCAGACCCTGAGCAATGGATGAATGGATTACTTTGACACAACCTTTGCTGTGAAAGAGAGAGCTAAGGGACTGCCTGGCTAAAGGAACCAGACAGCCTCGGTTGCCTGCCTCATTAGGCTTTTATTATAACAGCAGTTTGAGATAAAGTTTATCTTTTAGATACAATCAGTAGGGTAAGTAATTTTGGGAGAACAAATGTGTTTGTAGTGTCCTTTAATCAAGGACACCCAAATATTAAGTATAAGGATTCCAGTAAACACCGGGGGTGTGCACATGCACAAACTTGTTTGGAAAGGACAAGGAATAATTAGGGACATCGCCTTTGGCACGCCCCTAAGTTGGAATTCTGATAAATAGGGCAGGTGGCCTTTCACACACTTCCCTTTTCTTGGAATGTCCTCCTTACAAACTTTCCAACCAAGTCTCATGTGATCCCCAATAGATTCTAGCTGGTAAGAATGTAACAGATAACTGACATTGTTGCACTGGCTATAATTCTTGAAGGTTTTACGTTACACTCATAAGCTCCATATAAATCTAGGCAAATTCTGGTTAGCAATTTTTAAAAATTCGGATTCCTTTATTATTATTATTTTTTTAACTAAGACATAAGCTTGTTGACTATTTTTCTAACCACTCTCCCCACCCCCTTGAATTGCTTGCTATATGTAAAGAAACAGATGAGCAGAAAAGATTGTATATTTGCAGTTTTTAAATGTGACATTGTAAGATAAAAAACAGGAGGTATTGATCTAGACAGATGGAAGAGAAGGAGCAAAAACTTGGAGGTGACACAGATCGTGTAACATGGTGTGATTAGATCTCAAGCTGCTCTGGGGTGTGGAAGGAGATGTGGTTACAAGGTGGCCAGGTCTCACAGGGCTCGTCAGCCAAGCCAAAGAGTTGGGATTTGTCTCTAAAAAGCATGGCCAAGAATGGAACTATTTTGCAATGAATAATGGTATGCTCACACTGCTATCTTAAAATAATTGTTATGGCAACAATGTGGAGGCTGTGAGATAGGGAAGCCAGTTGAGCACTTATGGGAAATAGTGGTTACAGCATCAGCCCACACACCAAAGGGCTGGGCATTCAATTCCTGGTCAAGGGCATGTACCTAGGTTGCAGGTTTGATCCTGGCCCCTCCCCCCCCCCCCTCATCCCTGTCCAGGAGAGTACAGGAAGCAACCAATCAATTGATGTTTCTCTCTCTCTCCCTCCTTTTTCTTTTTTTTAATCCTCACCTGAGTATATTTTTCCATTGACTTTTAGAGATAGTGGAAGAGAGAGGGAAAGACAGAGAAATATCGATGTGAGAGAAACACATTGATTGGTTGCTTCCTGCTCACACCCTGACCAAGGCCCAGGCTGGGAGGAGCCTGCAATGGAAGTACATGCCCTTGACTGGAATCAAACCTGGGACCCTTTGGTCTGCAGTCTGACTCTCTATCCACTGAGCCAAACTGGCTAGGTCTCTCTTTCCTTTCCAATTTCTCTAAATATCAATGGGAAAAAAAAGAAAATCCTCAGGCGATTTAACAACTACAACAACAACAAATTAAACAAACAAACAAACAAATAAATAAAAGAGTTTCTTTTTCTTCAAACTATTGTCTGGTCTTATATGAGGAAAGGATATTTTTTCTTTGTGAAATAATAACCATAGACTGGTGGTACTCAGGGGCATGTAAATCTTTTTTGACTTTGGCTTTCTTTTGTGTGTGTTTTTTTAAATTGTGGTAAAATATACATAATATAAGATTGACCATCTTAACCATTTCAGCATACAGTTTAGTAGTGTTAAGTGCATTTATATTGTTGTGGAACTACATTTCAGAACTGAATATGTTTTCATCACTGTCTTAGTACTTCTCATCTGTAAGTGGCCTTGTTTAGCCCCTGGGCAGGGCAGCTCTTGCTCTAACTGAATTTGCCCCGATGCCCTAGAGAGTGGTCTCTTTCGATTTATTTGGCACTGTATTAAATTTCATGACTGAAAACATGAATTATCACTAGTTCAGTGGCTTAGAACAATACACATTTATTATCATACATTTCTGGAGGTCAGAAGTCCAAACCATGTCTCACTGGGTTAAAGTCAAGGTATCGGCAAGCTGCACTCCTTTCTGGAGACTCCAGGAAGAGATCATTTCCATGCTTTTTCCAGGTTTGAGAAGCCACTCACATTCCTTGGCTTGTGAGCTTCTTCCTCTATCACCAAAACCAGCATCATAGCATCTCTTTGACCTGCTTTGATCATCACATTTTTCTCCCTCCAATTCTCCTTTTCAGCTTCCTTTTTATACTTCTTACACTTGTGATTATATTAGGCCCACTCAGATAATCTAGGACAATCTCTCTATTTTAAGGTCCACTTATTAGCAACCTTAATTTCATCTGCAACCTGACTTCCCCTTTGCCATGTAACCTAACATCCTCACTGATTCTAAATATTAGGATGTGAACATCTTTGGGAGACCATTATTCTCCCTACCACAAGCACCACTTCCTGGCAACTAATTCTATTCTTACTTGTGAAGTGGCTTCTCTACCACTTGCTCAGTCAACCTTTCCCCATCGCATCCCAAGACAAAGTAAATATCAAAAACGGAAAATAGATTTAAAGCTATTTAGTTTGTGTACATAAAAACCTAATTTTATAAAAAACATAAATGGAATCTATAACCTTTGTGAAGTATAATGTTGCTACTTAGAAAACATAGTAGACTGTATTCAGTCCAGGGATGGAAAACTACGGTTTATCTTTTTTTCAGGATGTGAAATACCTCATAAATAAAAGTCTACAAAGGACAAAAAGCCCACCTACCATGGTATCTTTTTCTGTATAAATGCTTCTAATATTTGAAAAATTGCTTACATTTTGTGACTATAAAACTGATGGACAGAGTTAATAAAGCATTCTTACAAAAATAGCTTATTATTATACATTTATAATTGTTCTTCGTCTTAAGACTGGAAAACTGGGTAGAGTTCTAAATCATAAGCTATTTGAAATGAGATACATGGTATGTGCTGTTTAAGAATATGTAGGTCATCTCTGACAGCCATAGCTTTATAAATTAATTAAAAGGGAAGAGTCCTTTTAAAATATATCTATGAGGGCAGAAAATAAATATTGAAATACGTAGTAAATTAGGATTCTTTTATCTGACACAAGTTCCAAGCTACCCAACAATGGACTACCTTGGTCTTTAAAGATGATACGGTCAACTCACCATCAGTAGCAAAGATATTCTAAGCTAATACTAACTGAACTCCAGTGTCCCCTCCTCCTACTGTTTTACCAGAACTAAAGGTCAGCAAGTCAATCAGACAATATTGCTGAGGACATCTATAAGCAAGCCACTGTGTTTAATTCAGAAAAGTAAATGGAAAAAAAGTCTTTTAGAAGATTCTTGCTAAAATAATTCTATGTCATATATTGAAGATGTGTAGGTGGAAAGAATATCTCCTGGTTTAATTTAATAGTTATTCCCAGACGTGCCCCCCAAACCAAATTAGGATGTTTTCAAATTCTTACCTTGGGCCACCGGCAATGGGAAAAAAATACCTGAAGTTTATACTGAAAAGAGAATGATCACCTGTAACCCAAGTTTGTACAGAAGAAAGGAGGCAGATATTCTCATTCTATCATCAAACTTAATATCTCTTGGATTTGACATGTGGCACAGGCCTTAGGAGTGCAGGTAAATTTGGGTAACTAATGTACACCCTGTGAAAGGAAGGCAACATGAAGATGTAGCCTATTAGACACTGCTACTTAAAAACTCCAGGGACCGTGTTAAAAAGCACTGTACCTGCCAAGATTCTTTTGAAGTGTGATTATTATTATTCAATTAAAAATGCTCTTAGGTTTTTATGAATTTATAAAATGATTTATCAACTTGACTCTGTGTTGCTCCAGATGTTGCTTTCCAGGCTGTAACTTTTATGAGCCTATTTTATGGTCAAAGAGCTGTGAGTCAGGGTGAGCAGTTATAGCCTCAAGTCTGGAGGTGATACTTAATCATTTAGGGGGCAGGGAAGCAATGAAATGGCCATTTATAAATTTTGTATTTTAATAAGTGTATGAGATAATAACTGCCAGTGACAACAGGCCCAGGTCACCTAGGAACTGGGAATATTGCCTGAAGAGTCTTTCATCTTTTCTTATTGTAAAAAATAAACCTGAACCCAGTGGAGGTGATAAGCAAAGTCCTGTGATCAAACTTCAACTTATGGCTTTACCGCAACCTCTTATTTTCAACCTGAGGCACTGATGTCTGGAGAAAGCGAGCCGCTGAGCCTTCTAAACAATGGGACTGAAGTTGACTCATGGATTCAGTATGAATTAATTCATTAATTCATTCAGCAAACATTAAAGGAGCACTCACAGGGTGGCAGACAAAGATACTGGGACAACAACCCTATTCTCTAGGAGCAAACAATTTCCTAATATAGAGGCAGAGCAAAGGTGACTGGGACCACAGTGAAGAAAAAGACAAAGTATCAGGAAAGTACTCAAGAGAGGCAGCCGGGTTTTGAAGACCATCAGGATAACTGCATTTCACTGCAAAGGAAGCAAGACAGGGTAGAGGCTAAGCCATGGGTTTTAGTCAGATAGACCTGAGTTTGGATTCTGCTTCTTTAACTTTCAAATATCTATGACCTTGATTTATTTAGCTTCTCTAAGCCTTTTTTTTTTTTTTGGACATAATGATAATGACTTCATATAGTTCTTGTGGCGATCAATAATACTATTCTAAAAAAAACCACAAAAACACTTCAAAGCTTGGCACATAAAGAGTGATTACCAAGAGGCAGCTGCCATTTTTATTGTTGTTTTTATCTAAGACTGTTCAGAGGTTTGAACTACTTTTTGCATGGGGCAGAGAAATGGAGTCAGGGAGACTTCCCGGCCAGTGGTGTGACAGATCTATGCCACCAGCTCATGATAGCTCACTGTCAAGTCTTCAGCAATTTTACAAGCTGTTTGTTCAACACAGCCATCTTCCAAACAGGCTATGGTGGGAAAATTTACACTACGAAAATTAGCAAATGCCACAAAGTAGAGCTCCCCAGTGTCCACCCAATTTATCAGCACATCATTGTAAGGGAATGTCAATCCTACCACAAGTATAGGGCTCTTGGGGCTGGGGGTCGAGGTGCAGGGTAGGGTGGAGAGAGAGCCTCCATATAACTCAGGTTTTAAAGTCCTGTCCTGAGGGAACCTAACCAGGGTCAAAGGTAATGCCAGGATGATAAGAAAAACATGAGAGAACATACCCTCCCTCATTTAAACATTTTATCTAAGGTTTTGAACGACTGTTTAAATGCCATATTTATTGGTGCATTCTGGAGTTGAAAATCACAGCCCCAGAACGGCCCAAATGTTTGTTTCTGGATAGCAGCTGCTTTTAATATAATTGGAAGAAATAGAGCACACATGTAGTATGATATTTATAAACACTCCTTTATTGCTAGCCAGATTCCTGAAGCGAATAAGAGTGTTCATGGTGCCCAAGTAGCACCCTGGTCAATCTCCTCCCTGTTTTTTTTTTGAACTATAACAGGAGGATTCTTAATGGTTCTGAAGTATTTAAAATCCAGCCTGGTCCTTATTACAGAGAACGTATTTCTTTTTAAATTTTATTTTAAAATATATCTTTATTGATTTTAGAGAGGAATGGAGAGGAAGAGAGATAGAAACATCAATGTTAAGAGAGAATAATTGATCGGCTGCCTCCTGCATGCCCCACACTGGGGATCGAGCCCACAATCTGGGCATGTGCCCTGACTGGGAATCGAACCGTGACCTCCTGGTTCATAGGTTGACGCTCAATCACTGAGCCATGCCAGGTGGACGAGAAAATATTTCTTATATGATCACGGCTGCATGACCACTTCTGTCTTTGCCTTCATTAGAGATGGGCAAGAACAAGCAGTGCCCTCCTTCTTCCATTTCTGAAGCCAATGAGTCTGTATTTAAGCCCCCCAAGTCCAGGCTACTTTTAGTCTTTTGAAATTTCTCTCTTTAATACTGTTTTATGAAATTTTCAACTATCTATATTTATCCCCTATATTTTTCTTTAACTATTTTTTCTTCTTCCTCTATTTCTTCCCTGGACGTTAACGCTCATGACCTCTCCAACTGAAAAAGCATTCTTTGCTTCCCGAAGTCCCTTATTTGGGGCTGCCACCTGACTAGTGAATGGAGCTCCATCTGATGCATCACTGACCCACTGATCCTCTTCTACTGCCCACAGCTGTCTCTGGACAGCCAGGCCCATTTTTGAAGGACCCCCATGCACCTCTGAGGTTAGGAGCCAGGCATTTATTTATCGTGCCTTTAGTTCATTGGCCTGCTCAGTTATGCAGTTTTCAGCTATCGAGTTCCAAACTTTAGGGACCAATGAGGTGTGAAGTCATCAAAAGTCTCTTAATTTTCTCCCTGAGTGAACCTGGCACTCAAAAGTTCAGAGTTATTAATGGTTGTTCTGTAAATGACTGAATTGTGCTTACTTGGCATGGAAGATCTTTGCAGGGCAGGGTAGACATGCTGTTATGATTTCAAGGTCTGGGTTTTCCACCAGCTGACAGTTGGGTGCCAGTGCAAATGGAGGTAAAATCTCCAAAGAATGTTTTTCCAGTCCTACAGTGCACGATCCCTCCCCATGTATCCTCAGATTCCCCCGTCCAATGTTTTGTACTACCTAAGCTTTCTGGAGCTTAGGTATAACCCTGGGAAAAGGGATTTGATGTAACTGACATTGTTTCTGCCATTCAGTGAAATAAGCACTGAAAACTAAAATTAAGTTTAAAGGAAGAAAAGGGTAATATTAAATATTTAGCAACTGTATAACACTGGTACCAACCAATCAAAACAGGTGTTGGCCTAAAAAGCCTGAAGGCTGCCTGCTGGGTCTGGCATAATCTCTTAAATTTTCTGGAACATTCAGAGGGCTGGGGTTTATGGAGTAGAGCCTAGGATGGTATTTAACATTTTGATCTCCGACCTCTAGCCTCAAATTGTGAGACAATATATTTCTGTTGTTTAAGCCACCCAGACTATAGTGCTTTGTTATAGTAATCCTAGCAGACTAATACACATATTGACTAGCCAAGTTCTTTACTTGGTTTACTCTTTTTATTTTTTTAAAAAATATATATTTTATTGATTTTTTACAGAGAGGAAGGGAGAGGGATAAAGAGCTAGAAACATCAATGAGAGAGAAACATCGACCAGTTGCCTCCTCCTGCACACCCCCTACTGGAGATGTGCCCGCAACCAATGTACATGCCATTGACCGGAATCGAACCTGGGACCTTTCAGTCCACAGACCGACGCTCTATCCACTGAGCCAAACCGGTTTTGGCGGTTTACTCTTTATGTATAAAAACATCCAAGTATCACTAGTCAGTTGAGGAAAACTAATAGCATGGATGAAAGGTACTAAGATGAATAAATATAATTAACCTCAGATGAGACAGACAACTCCAGAAACAGGAAAGAATATGTAAAATAATTGTTAATCATGAAGCTTGAAGATGCTTTTATACTAAAGATAAGAACTGCTTGAGACCTTAGAAAATATGGAAAACTCTCAGCTCCTCAAACAAGTCCATCAGACAACTGCAGCAAAAAAATAAAAATAAAAAAGTAAAAATTGGAACTGGAAAAAGAAATTCAAAACTCAGCAGTGGCAAGGTATTGACCTACAGGCCGAATGCGGCCATGAGAGGTATGTTGTTGTACAATATTCTAAAATTTTTAAGTGTGAATGAGTTTAGACATGATATATATCCTCCAGTTCGCCATAGTCACATTGCTTCATCTCCCACAGAAAGTTTAACTTTCTTGTATTAATAATCTGTGCCTCAAAGAAATTTGCATTTTTAATTCTTGCAATAGAATGATCTCACGTATGAATATGGATACAAATCCTAAATACACTGTTATTTTATCCAATCCAAGATCAAATTGAAAGAACTGGAAATTTTATGACATTGGCAAGACTCCCAATATCTACACAACTACATTTCGTAGATACTTTGCAGGATGGTCATGTCTTGGCTGAAGAGATGTAAGTGTAAATCATTAAATAAGGGCTTTGAAAGATGGTACACTTAGCTGACTGGTACTTTTCCCCTTTACTCCTTCCCCTTCTTCTTGTTTGTTTGCAATGGTTGGAGCTCATAATCTGGCATAGTGGTTGAGAACCGCTGCTGTAGAGCCTAAGACCATTGGAAAACACAGATATTTACATTACGATTCATTAACAGTAGCAAAATTACAGTTATGAAGTAGCAAGAAAAATAATTTTATGTTTGGGGGTCACCACAACGTGAGGAACTGTTTTAAAGGGTCGCAGCATTAGAAAGGTTGAGAACCACTGTGCTACATTATCTAATTGAGTCAACATTATTTAGGTTTTCTATTACATGCACTCAAAAGCAGTTCCTCATTTGCACACTATTGTATAGTTATGAAGATTGAATTTGGTGAAACAGGTAAAGTGCTTAGTACCATTCTAGCACAAAGAATAAAAAGATGGTTAGCTACTGTTACATCAGTATAGGAGGAGTGTTTTTTCTCATTGACCTAGAAAGAGGATGGATGTTTCCTTTCCTTTAAATTTACATTTCAAAATATCCCCTTTCAGCTTAGAGTTCATCAAACCTGTGGTCTTTTAAAACATAATTCCTTAAAGTGCTTATTATAAACAGCCACATATTTGAAATGAAGATAGTAAATAGGCTTCTTGAACGAATATAACCACATCATTTTTAGTGAATAATTACTGTTCTAAAAGTCAGAATGATTTATGAAGTTATAAAAATGATGATCAAGTATGCTGGGTGAATCCAAATATACAAAAAATTGTGTATGAGTAATAAATGGGCTCAATACATAAAAAAGTATAAGTATCAGTGTCTGTAAAATGCTAGCAAGCTGGTTGTATAAATAATGCAATATATAAAAGGGCAATTTTATATATTTCTTTTGCTATACAATAGCAAAGCAATATGTACATATGCTTAACCTGATTTGAAATAAAATAAATCTAGTATGGTTGCATTCCAAAGTCAGAAATTATCTTAAAAACATATAATATTTCTTGATTATAAGTACTAGCCAAAGTTTTGTTTAATTTATGATCTGTACTAAGATGTTACCAATATCTGGATATAATATACCTCATAGAGTAATCTTTCTTTCTTTATGTTCCTGTTCAGAGACTGCCTATGTGAATAAGAATCTCTCTATATAAACAGAGTATTGTGTGACTAGCAAACAAAATTTTTAACTGGTGGTGAAGTAGAATCCCTATTGAGTTTCCAACACTTTATTATTCAAGTCTTGTAATACAGAGATACCACACCAATTTTTAAACTAAGGAATCTGATTATCTATTCCATGGCATATAACACGTTCACTTTTGCATGTAATGAAAATTTGTTATTGAACCAATGAATTATAAGAATAAACATCTTGAATGCCAAGGAAGTGCCTAGCTCTACATACATTAATCTTTTCATTCTTCACAATAACCCTGTGAGATGGGTGTGATTCTCCCTTTTTGTATGGGCTGGGGAACTGAAGTCAGAGCTTCAGTAGGAAGCAGATGGGACCCTCACATTAGGATAAATCAAGGATGGCTTAATAAAGGGATTCTTTATGAAGGTGTCCTCAGGATGAGAAACCCATAGGGGATAGTGTACTCTCCCAGGTCTAGTCATAACACAGCTGCTACCCCCGGGCTCAAAGGACAAGGGGAGGAAGTGGGAGTGGACTCTGCACCATGGAAGGAGACTGGTAGAACAGGATGGCTAAAGAAAGCTTGTGGCCTTTAATCAAATGACAGAACTGACTGAAGGGGACATTGCAGGAAGGGAACTGGAGAGTAAATACTGGACCTCACTTCCTTCCCTCCAATCTCCCACCAGGATCCCCACAGATGAAGAGAAGCCACTGGACAAGGATGTCTGATGACATAGTCCCTGTAGGTCAGCCTCCTGTGATAAGAGAGTAGAGTGGAGGAGTGGACAGTGCATCTGGGAGGACAAGTAGAAAGTATCCAGCTCAGGAATTGAAGTTCAAAGAAACTGGGTTCTTTATTAGAAGTCATACAAGTAGGAAGTTGAGGAGCCTTGACTGGATTTTCTATCTGACCTTCAAAAGGCTTTATTCTTTCCATTGTATCAAGTGATGGCTCCTACCTTTTTGGAAATGAGCAATGTAATTATATTGGCCATGTCTTCTCTAATCATCATGAAGAAACTGATATAGAGCCTTAATATGTTTATGTGGATACATCCATTTGTTTAATAAAACATCATAAGGAGAACATAATGCAAAAGGCCATGGTTTATGTTGTGATGGAGTAGATGAATTTTCTGTGGATATAAGTAGCCTAAGTTCAGATAATTGACAAACAGAACAATTTTATTCTTTCAACCACGTATTTGATTCTTCTTTATTGCATATATCTCTAGAATTATTAAAGTTCAGGTAAAGTTACAAATCAATGTCTCCAAAAGAACATCATCATTAGTTTGTTAAGGTCTCAACAAATAATAGAAAATTTATTTATGTACTTTGGAAATGGTTTCAAAATGTCCAAAAGAATAAGTAACTTTTTGAAAAACAATGAAATTGCAAGTCAGAGGATAATTTTCCATCTTCATGAGCATCAGTCATTGTCACTGATAACTGTTTAGTAAAACTGAAATGATATGCTTGCTATATGCAGGAACCATTGAAAAAAGCATCACATGGTTTTGCAAGTTTTCACCAGAGGTAAAGGACTTTCCCTTAATCACTACCAGAGTCATAGTCTGGAAACATGAGAATACCATCATGGTAATGGTGTCCCAGGCCATTGTACATTTTATTTTAATTAATAGAGTGATTGAAGGTATAAAGGATGTTTTTTTGGGGGGTAATCCCCAAACTGAATCACTTAACATCTCAATGGAATGACTTAATTTAAAAAAAATGTGGGTGAATTTCCAGAGTTTATAATCCATAATTAATCATTTTTAATGTTAGTTAATATGTGATAGGATATGGAAACAATACTGACACAAATGTGAAAAGTAACTATTTAGCTTATAGCTAAAATTTCATCCAAGTTAATGTTGAATTCTGTATGTTATTCAACAGAATGATTGAGAATCCATTTAACAAAGGGTGATAATGACATTTGAAAATATTTGTAAAATGTTAACCACCTGGGTTCAAATATAAAATTAAGGCAATAATAGTACCTACTCCACTGTATTCTGTGAAGAGTGAGAAAGTTAATGTATGTGGAGCCTTTAAAATAGCCCTTATCACATGGGAGGCTTCAATAACTGTCACAAATATATGATCTGTAGATAAAAGCACTTCACTGCTCATATTCTGGTGTGGGTCATATTTCCATTGGCATGCCAATCTCTTATATTCTACATATAATTAGTACTTTTTACAAAAACTATGCAAAAATTTCATCACAAGGAATTTAGGGTAGTTTTAAATTTGTAAGTTTAATATTGCTGTTGTTTTCAGAAGTAAAGAATAGAGAAATTGGAAAAAGTTTTTTAGGACTGATGGAAGAGGAAAGATGATAGAATATAGTCCTGCAGCTGGGAAACCTGTGTTTTATTCCGAGCCCAACCATTAATTAACTGCATCATTGGGAAAATCACTTAATATCTCAGGTCTCAGTACTGCTATCTATGAAATGGGCATCATGATACCCTTGAGATAATGCATATGCTCCTACTCAATGTGTCCTTATCATTGAAGACCACTTACAATACATTTCGTATCTCCGAATGCCTGGAAACCTTTTTATTCTTTTCCTAAACTTTGGGATGTGTAAAGAATAGCCAACTTCCTATTACATTCCCATTCTTTAGGTCATATGAGTTGAGAACCAGGGAAGGGACTCAAGAGAAGGAGGCCTGGAGAACCACTTTGATTGCAACTAGAAAAGCATTTGGTCCGTTAGATGTGCGACACTGAGGGGCTCTCCAGCCAGACACAGCAATCTAAGAGGCAGAAACCACTCTGTTAGCCTTGCTGGACACAGTCATTTCTCACTTCATTAGTCCGAACTTCATTCTGATCTGGGAGTCCCACGCCAGGAACACAGTTCATTCCACTTCTAATGCAAAACACCTGGACTCCTTTGGCCAGAGGCCACATCCTGGGGCTGGCTCATCTCTGTGCGGCGACCTGATCCTGCCTCAGCCTTCACTACAGCCGCAAGCACATCACAAGGAAAGATTAATTTTAGTGGAACAAGGCCAAGAAAAACAAACATAACTGAGAAGTTAAAATATTAAAAACCTATTAGCTGAGACAATGGGAAGCCTACATTAGCCTTGAAGTCAGAAACATGCCTAATTAGAGAAGCAAGAGCTATTAGAAGCCGTCTGTGAATTAGTAGGAATTCGAGCAAGACACCTAGGAGGGTAAAGTGATTGTAATAAAAGTGTTGTCAGAGTTTCGTTCGATGAATGCAAGCACCTATTTTGTTTTCATGTCGATACTTTGCTGTTGATGCTGTTCCTGTCCTGGGAGTTTCAGAGGTGTCTGAAGGGCTGTGGGTTGTGTGGCCCTGATTTAACTTCTTGAAGACAGAGACAATGAAAGAGCAGGGGGCGTGAACGTGGATTTGTTAGTGCCAGCAGGTTTTCGGCTGAACCTCTGCCTTCATAGGTTGTGATGTATAGAGCACTTGCAGTGTGATGATTTCCTAGCTTGTGTTTTGTTAGTTTATCCCTGACTCATTACTGTTCTTTTCTGCTTGTCTCTGATTCTGGTTTTTCTTGGCCTTTCCCTATAGTAAAGAGAAAAAGCAGGGCAGGAAATGGCATTCCAATTAGTAACATTGCTCTACCAGGATTCAATTACAGGTTCACTTAAGTTCAACAAGCCTTTTTCTTTCTTCTGTCAGACACGGTGCTGAGAGCTGCAGAGAAAAATGGACCTTTATTTGAAATGAACCATACCCAAGGACTTTCTACACACCTTGGGATTGGCCACCCTACTTGTCTAAGCCACTGTTCCTCACTCACACAAGGACCTAGAGTGCTCACACTAGCCTTAATATAAGGTCCCAACAGAATTATTCATCATCAGTAGTACTGATACTAGAAATTGAGGAACATAATGGCTCAAATACAATGGCTTTAGCATGTGTAATAGATTGAATTTTCTATAAAAATGGACAACTGTCCCTGGCCAGTGTGGCTCAGTTGGTTGGGTTTTGTCCTGTGCACTGAAAGGTTGCCAGTTTGATTCCTGGTACATGCCCAGGTTGCAGTCTCAATCCCTGGTAGGGGGCATGCAGGAGGCAGCTGATGGATGTTTCGCTTTCACATTGATGTTTCTCCCTCTCTCCCTCTCCCTTTCTCTCTCTCTAAAAATCAATAAAATATTTTTTAAAATTGACAACTGATAGTGACATTTTCATCAAAAAGATATTATAATACTTTCCATGAAGATTCTATTCTTCTATATTGGAAATACTACAAACCAAAATTTTGTGTCTAGGACACAGAACAACTAATATAAAAAAGTACATAAGAAATTAGTTTTATAATAGGTAGGAAAGAAGTAAATGTTTAAGCTCCTACCAAGTTTCAGGTACAATGCTTTGCATTGATATTATTCTGTAGGTGGGTATGAGTCAGACTGTAGTGGTGATGAAAATATTATCCTGTGCCAACTGGAAATAATTGCTTCCCTGAGCTCCTTGAGTGTATTCTTCCATCCAGCCTCCTAAGGACTTCTTAGGGGTATATCCCCAACTTCCCAGGATCTGGTGACTGAAGGACAAAGACCTGGCTCAATGGATGCTTCCAATACTTGTTCTGGCATGAAAGTTACCATCTCTTGTGATTGTTTTGTACCCAGGCAGTGATAGATGTGCTTTATTTGAATATTATCCCTATTATTTTACTTACTAGTACAATGGGAAAGGCAAAGCTGAGAATATTACAGTGACGCGCTGGAGGGGGCAAAGATAATTAGAGGTTGGGCTGAATTTTAAGCCCAGACCTGACTCCAAACCTTTCCTACTAAGCCACCTGCCACTCATGGAAGTATAGTGGGGGCCACAGAAATTTAGGGCATGCAAGAGAATATCCACTTCCCCTTGGCCCTCTGCTTTTTTTCCCCTCAATAGTGGCATGTTAGTCATCACTTTTGAAGATTTAACTAGTACCTTTTATATGTGGGAAACATGCTTGTAATCAGGCTGGGAAATCATGACTGAGAAGGAAGCGCTCTGTAGAGTACCAATAAGAAATGTGCAGTGCTTTTCTAATGGGAATTTAAATATACGTAAAGGAAGGCATGATCAATATTTACCTAATAGCAAACTATTGAATACGGAAACTATTGAAATGCACATCAACGGGGAGTGATTAAAGCCATTAAAAACAACAACAACAACAAAGAAACCCCTTCCAAGAGTGGAATATTATGTAACCTTAAAAAGATGGAGTGGATCTCTATATTCTGAGATGGAAAATGTGTGCAAGATAAATTAAAAAGCAGACAATAAGTGTAGCATTTTCCCATTTGGGAGACAGTGAAATGGTGGAGTAAAGAGATCAGTCACTGAGTGGCAGGTATGAGAAGTGGAAAGTTCTCAGGAGATCTTTAGGCTGAGGGACCAAATGTCCTGAAGGCACCACAGAGTCTTTTCATGGATGATATTTTCCAACTCAATGATTCCATAAAGGTAGGTCTGCTAGAGTAGCATATTCACACTTCACCATAATGAGACACCTCTACATACTTATTAAAATGGCTAAAATTAAAAATACTGACTATACCAAGTGTTGGTGAGTATGTGGAGTAACTAGAACTTTCATACACTACTTGTGAGAATAAATAATGGTACAATCACTTTGGTAAATAGCTTGACAATCTCTTAAAAATCTAATCATGTACCTATGATATGATTCAGCTGTTAGGTAATTAACCACTCAGGTAATTAGTAAGAGAAATGAAAGCATATTTCTATATAGACTTGTACACAAATATTTATAGCAGTTTTATCTCAAACCATCAAAAATTGGAAAGACCCCAAATGTTTAGAAATTGGTGAATAGATAAAGAAATTATAATATATCCATGTGATAGATTACTACTCAGCAATAAAAAGGAATAAACTATACAATACAAGTTAATCTCAAAATAATTATGCTATGTGAAATAATCCAAATAAAAATAAATTATATACTGTATTACTCTATTTATATAAAACTCTAGAAATTACAAACTAGTCTATAGTGATAGGGATCAGCTCAGTGGTTGCCTGGGGGGAAGAGGGTGCAGTGTAAGAAAGAGAAAGGAATTGAAAAGAGGCAAGAAATAAATTTGGAGGGTGATGAAAATTTTTATTATCTTGATTTTGGTGATGGCTTTATTTTGGTATACACACTTGAAAATAATTGACTGCATGCCAATTATCTATCTAATAATAGAGTAGTATGCAAATCATCACTCCGCTACACTCACAAGCCACGCCCACCAGCCACGCCCCAGCCACGCCCACCATCATTCTGAGTGAGTATGCAATTAAACTGAAAACATGGCGGCAAACCCCGCCCCCCAGCCTCTCCAGGTCTCTGGGAGTTGGAGAAGTCAGGCGCCAGCGCCTGAGGCTGGCTGCAGCCACAGAGACCAAGAAGCCGCCTGCCCCATGATCCCAGGCTGCAGCCAGCCTCAGAAGCCTCAGGTCCGCCTGCCCAATGTCCTGGGGAGACGGAGAAACCGGGCCCCAGCGCCTGAGGCTGGCTGCAGCCACGGAGACCAAGAAGCCGCCTGCCCCATGATCCCAGGCCTCACCCAGCCTCAGAAGCCTTAGGTCCGCCTGCCTCACATCCACCTGCCCCACGTCCTGGGAAGACGGAGAAACTGGGCCCTGTGCCTGAGGCTGGGTGCGGCCGGGAGACGAAGAAGCTGCCCGTCCCATGATCCCAGGCTGCAGCCAGCCTCAGAAGCCTGAGGTCCACCCGCCCCATGTCCTGGGGAGACGGAGAAACCGGGCCCCAGCACCTGAGGCTGGCTGCAGCCACGGAGACCAAGAAGCCGCCTGCCCCATGATCCCAGGCTGCAGCCAGCCTCAGAAGCCTCAGGTCCGCCTGCCCAATGTCCTGGGGAGACGGAGAAACTGGGCCCCAGCGCCTGAGGCTGGCCGCCTGCCCCATGATCCCAGGCTGCAGCCAGCCTCAGAAGCCTCAGGTCCGCCTGCCCCACGTCCTGGGGAGAGGGAGAAACCGGCCCCTGCGTCTGAGGCTGGGTGCGGCCGGGAGAGGAAGAAGCTGCCCACCCCATGATCCCAGGCTGCAGCCAGCCTCAGAAGCCTCAGGTCCGCCCGTCCCATGTCCTGGGGAGATGGAGAAACCGGGCCCCAGCACCTGAGGCTGGCTGCAGCCACGGAGACCAAGAAGCTGCCTGCCCGTGATCTCAGGCCTCAGTCACCTGGAGAAGCGGTTCACCCCACGTCCTGGGGGAGACAAGAAACCAGGTGCCAGTGCCTGAGGCTGGCTGCAGCCCGGGAGATGAAGAAGCCGCCTGCCCTGTGATCCCAGGCTGCAGCCAGCAGCAGAAACCTCAGGTCCGCCTGCCCCACCTCCTGGGGAAGAATGAGAAACCGGGCCTCAGCGCCTGAGGCTGGCTGCGACCTGGGAGATGAAGAAGCCGCCTGCCCCGTGATCCCAAGCCGCAGCCAGCTGGAGAAGCCGCCCTCCCCACGTCCTGGGGGAGACAAGAAACCGGGTACCAGTACCTGAGGGTGGATGTGATCTGGGAGATGAAGAAGCCGCTTGCCCTATGATCCCAGGCTACAGCCAGCTGGAGAAGCCGCCCACCCCATGTCCACCCGCCCCACATCCTGGGGGAGATGGAGAAACCGGGCCCCAGTACCTGAGGCTGGCTGCAGCCCGGGAGATGGAGAAGCCGCCCACCCTGCGGTCCTGGGCACCAGCACCTGCGGCTGGCTGTGGCCTGGGAGACAGAGAAGCCACCCACCCTGCGGTCCTGGGCACCAGTACCTGTGGCTGGCTGTAGCCTGGGAGACAGAGAAGCCACCCACCCTGCGGTCCAGGTGCCAGCACCTGCAGCTGGCTACAGCCTGGTAGATGGAGAATCCGCCCACCCTGCAGTCCCGGGCACCAGCACCTGTGGCTGGCTGTGGCCTGGGAGACAAAGAAGCCGCCCACCCTGCAGTCCTGGGCGCCAGCACTTGCAGCTGCAGCACAGACGAAGCCCCCTGTCCACCATCCCCTAAGGCTGCAGCCAGCCTGGGCGCCTATGGCTGACCAGAGGGAGGGAAGCCCGGATCCTGGGTGCCTGTGGTCAGCTGGAGGAGGGAATCCTGGGTACCAGGTGTGGGCCGAGGCAGAGGTAGTTAGGGGCAATCAAGCCAGCAGGGGAGCAGTTAGGGACAATCAGGCAGGCAGGTGAGCGGTTA
Source organism: Cnephaeus nilssonii (assembly GCF_951640355.1). Taxonomy (NCBI): domain Eukaryota; kingdom Metazoa; phylum Chordata; class Mammalia; order Chiroptera; family Vespertilionidae; genus Cnephaeus; species Cnephaeus nilssonii. Next base: position 35,291,310 of record NC_137080.1, on the reverse strand, counting down.
GGAGCCAGCAGTTCTGAATTGTGAGAGGGATGTCCAACTGCTGGTTATCCCATGAGGGATCCCAGATTGGAGAGGGTGCAGGCCAGGCTGAGGGACACACTCCCCGCTGCCCCCTGTGCACGAATTTCGTGCACCGGGCCTCTAGTATCTAAATAAAACTGTTCTAAAAAGTGAAAACGAAAGCAGAATTTAAGCAGACTCTAGACTCTCTTTGGGTAGAGCAGAGAACTACTATATACTTCTCTGTAAATTTGTAAATGTAAAGTGGGTGTGAAAGGTGGGGCTGGGGTGGGGGACTAGAAAATATTTACAAAGTCTTTTAGAGATCCGAATATGACATGTCACTGATGCAAAGAAGGATCTAAATGGACATTAAAGGCACCAAATATTTTACTAAAATTCTGTCTTTGTTCTTAGTGACATGCCTCAGAGCAAATACCTGAGAGTGTTTTTTTGTTTTGTTTTGTTATTGGACAATTAAAAGCACAATCTGAGTTTGTAGTTCAGGAAGAACATGTTTGGCATCTAGTGGTGAGGTTGGCAATTGAATCTCTTAGGAACATTTTAAGGCTTATTTATGATTTGATTCCTTACTTTTCATGCATATGGAAAAGAAGCTTATAAGTTTTTAGCAGTCCACTTTCCTCTTCATAAGACTGAATTTTATCACACTAGGCTTTTTTGTAGAATTCTTTAATGTCTTAGCACCAGCTGAGCCAGCTGGTGGCTTAAAGCTTTGGTTGGAATAATTGGATCATTTGTTTTTCTCAAACACAGCGTTTAGGAGCGTTTCTGATAGAACCCCTCAACATATTAGCCTGCTTTTAAGCACCATCAGCAGAAAACAGAGCTCTACTATTTTTTTATTTTCACCCAACAAATTTCAGAGAGAAAAAGATCTTTTCCTTTTCTGTGTCATTTCTCCACTCCCTCTGGATTGTTCTCTCAGAAGTGCATAAATTCATTTCAACTGTTGTAACATCAATGAATCTAAAAGTGCTCATGGCAAAGGCGATGATTTCATCCCATGTGGAATACAGCCTTGGAAAACACCAAAAGCTGATGGTGCTTCAGTAGCAATGTGCTGTATCCTTCATTTCTGCATCTGAGTTCCCCTAATGGGACCACATACAGAAAAATAATGCAGGATTCAGGGTCGTGGTATAAGACTGGGAGCAATGGACTATATTCACACCGGTTGCAAGAGAGCTAACTATGACAGCTAAACAATCTTGGTTACTTTGACATTTATCTCCAGAAATTGCTAATGCTAATCTTGCTCTGCTTATCTTGTAAAAAATGAATTAACTTTTGTCAACATGGAGAATGAGTTTAGTCATTGGCTATCAGTCTATGCCAGTTCCACAGCTTTTTAACATAGGAGAGTTACTTCAGAATGCTTTTTATTGAATAGTTCAGCCCTCAGTGGGAGATTATTGCTCCCAGCTCACACCTTGACAAAAATGTCCTTTTTCATACAGTGTTCTCAAGGATCTTGTCACTGGTACAAATAGAGAAGTATCTTCAGGTAGAATTTTCAAGGAAGAGGAAATTCCTTGATGTACAAAATCAGTCTTATGAAGATTATTAATATGTTAAGGAGCTCCTTTTCACAGTTCCACTTTCTCAAAATAATTGTGCTCCTGCTGCCATGGAAGAATTTAAGACTCATCATCCAGGCAAGTAGCTTAATCCTAATGTCTTCCATAGGTTCCAGCTCAGAGACTTCTCAGCTAGGGCCCTTTGCAATTTCAGGTCAGAATTGTAATAGATAATAAGCACATAATGTGAACAAAGTAAAAAGGAGTGGGAAGAGGCATGAAAAAAAGACCAAAAATATGGCTTCTGGGGAGACCGTCACAAGATGAGGCTTTCCCACCCTAGGACTGGGTATGGCACCTTTTCACTTTGTAGTGTTGAGCCAGTGTCATTGTAACAAAAGACATTTTCTTCCCAGAGGGTATTCTCCCCTATGTCAGGTGCTAGAAAATAACTTAGATTTGTAATTCACGATGTACATAGCACTATTTCCATATATACTTGCCCTAAATCTTCACAACTAGGTTGAAGTAGGAGCCATTGTTACCCTAATTTGCAAAGGAGGGATCAGGTTCAAGGCTGTGAGGTCAGGGCACAAGGCTGGAGAATGGAAGAGCCTAAATTTGAATCTGTGTTCTCTGATGCCAAATCCAGATATTCTGTTAGTTGTTTAGTTTAACATTATATCACCTTGGAGAATTAGATTCACTTTTATAACATATTACAGCAATGCATTTCCAAGTAATGAAAATGCTTATCCTAAGAGGAGGTTTAGCATGATAATAAAGTGAGTGGCCTCTAGAGTAAAAATGCTGGCATTTAAATCCAAGTTCTATCACTCACAACTTTGTGATCTTGGGCAATATTTGTAGCCTTGTTGTTAATAATGTTATTTATTTCATAGAGTTGCAGTCAGAGTTAATAAGTTAACAAGCATAAAGCATTTAGAACACTGCTGGGCACCTTTTAAAGGCTGCCTATTAGCTCTAACCATAGCAGCAAACACCATTGTGATCATAATTGATGCTTATTATAATAGTAATGGAAAACATTTATTACATTTCTTCCAGCTATTTAAGAATAAAAATTAGGTCTAAATGACATGCTTTAATGTTGATTTGAATCCTGCCAGGAATACATTAGACATTGGGGAGCTGTATTACTCTAGTAAATTCTTGTTTCCATTCCCAGCCAAGTACTTTTAGAACCAGAAAATGTATGCTTATTTTTTAACTAGATGCCTGGTGCATGAATTCATGCATGGGTGGGGCCAGCTGGGGGTGGGGACGCAGGAGGTTGTCTGGCCGGCCCCACCCCCGATTGGGCAGATTGGCTGGCTGCAGTGGGCTTCATAGCAACCGGTCGTTCTGGTTGTTCCTGTGTCCTGGTTGCTGGCTTTTTATATGTATAGATGTTTCTGGCTTATATCCCCTAACCCTATACCTAAGAATTACTGGAGTCACTGATACTATTTTGAGTCCTATACTACTTGGGAGGACTAGTATTAGGAGTGGCTACTCAATTCACATGTGCACCTTCCCTATCAGATGGCCTCAATGACAAGTCTCTGAGCAGGAACTGTTTGTTGTTATTTTATCTTCTTTCTAAGGGTTGACTCCTTGGCATCTCTCCTAGCTACATCTACATTTTTATAGTTCTCATCTAGTCACATGGTTTTAAATGCCAATGCTCTGCTAATAATTCCCAAATTCATATCCAGGCTGATTTCTCCTCTGAACTCCAGACTTATAGGTCCAACTGCCTATTCCAGATCAGCTCTTGGAAGTCCAATAGACATCATGAACTTAACATAAGCAAAACCACTTCCAATCATTCCCTTCAAACTTGCTGCACCTTTATATCCTCCTATTTTAGATGTGATGTGTCCATCCTTTCAACTATTCAGGTCACAAATCCTGTAGTCATTCCTCTTTCTCATACACACATCCAATTTGTTAAGCAATCCTACTGACTCTATCTTCAAAATCTATTCATAATCTGACTATTTTTTCACCATCTCCATTACCATGACCCTACTCCGAACCACTAACCTCTCATATGGATTATTGCAATACCTTCCCAAAAGGTCTCCATGATGCTACCTTGATTTTCCTACAGCTCATTTTCAAAACAGCAGCTGGAATGATAATTTTAAAATATATCCCTTCTCTTCTCAAAACCCCAAAGTGGCTTATTGATTGTATATGATTTGACCACCTATCACTCCTCTGATCTCTTATACTCTTTGCTTGTTCATGTATTTGGGTTTCCTTACAGCTCCTCAGATGTCCCAGGTGCTCTACTGTGTCGTGGGCCTTTCCTCCCCTATTTCTGCTGCCCCGAAACACTCTGGCCCTGGCTGTCTGCTTGGCTGAGCCCCTCTGTCAGTGAAGGTGCTTAAATCTCACTTTCCCAATGAGGCCTACTAACCACTCTATTTAATACAGCTACCTTTCCTGTCTCCCTGTCCTCCAGATTCCCCAACCCTGTTTTTCGTTTTCTTTTTACCATGGGCATTGCTCCTAACAACATGTGTAGGTCCACAATTCCATCCAAAGCCCTTGGAACCAGATGCATTTCAGAATTCAGCCTCTTTCAGATTTTAGTAGAGAAGGTGGTGCATATACTAGCATATGCTATTATTACATCTCATTCATGTCTCACACAGACCTGTAATCAAACATATTAATATTTATGAAGCAGTATACAGAAATATGCATATTAACTAGAACAAGGACTATATATAACCGTTCGACTTAGATCAAGTTTACTGACAAATAAATTTAGGAAAGCCTTAAACTTCTTCGACTTTTTCGACTTTGTTTTGCAATTAAGGAATTGTGAACCTGTATATAATTGTCAGGTTTACTCTTCCACTGGAGGGTGAACTCCATGAGGGCAGTGTTCATTGTCTAGCACTGACATATCCCAAGCGCTGAGAACAGTGCCCACCAGATAATGCATGCTCAGTGTATATTGCTTGAATTAATGAGTTGTCCCACAAGCCTATTCTTTTCCTTTTTCCAGATTTAATCAGCCAGTCATTATTTGTTAAACATGTCTTCTATGTATGCCTTTCCATCTGGACCTTTTCTTTCTTCTATCCTTCAAAATTCTGCCTGTGTTCTCTTTTTATTCAGGTAGTCCAGCCTTTCACACTTTAGGCTTAATCTCATCCCAACATGAACCCCTCTGGCTATGTGATTTGTAATACCCTTTTTCTATCAACTATTATAGCATTTTTTTATTAACATAGAATTTTTATCCAATACTCATATGTCTCATTTTTTTAATACTGATTTTTTAAGATGAATTATCATTACTCCATCTAAGTGGCAAGTTCCTTGAGAATAAGGGTTATGTTACTATCACCACTAGCAGGGTATTAAGTAAAGCTCTTATTTCACACTGATAGGTTCATCCTTTAATAAATCATTAATTTTTGTCTTTCTGTATGAGACTCTGTACTAGATGCTGAGACTATCATGATTTAATAGATTTACTCTTCATCTTAAAGAAATCTATATCTTGACTACTGAGGGGAAAAAAGAAAAAAGACCATTACAATTTAATTAATTGGTACAGTTGAATTGATTAGGGCTATGAGTATTTAATCCAACCTCGGAGGACCAGGGATCCTGCCTAAATCAATGGCAGCTAAGATGAGACACACAAAAAAAGGAATCACCTAAAGGAGGAAAGACAAGGAGAGAGAATGACGAAAGCAGAGGGGACTGCACATGCAAAGATCTGGAGGTGTGTGTGAGGGGGATGTCATTATATGAGGCACTCCTAGGTGAACTTACAGCATTTTGGTATGGTTGGTATACAGTTGCCAGGGAGGTGGGAAGTACATTGAAAGGTAAAGCAAAAGCCAGATCACAAGGTGTTATACATCTTGCCAAGGCACTTAGGCTTATGAGAGGAGTGTTGAATTATTCAGGGATTTTAAGCTGGGGTATATCATGTGCTCAGATTTGCATTTCTGAAAAATGAATCGAGCAGCATGTGTAGAATGAATCAGAGAGAGCAAGACTGGTAATGGAGAGAGCCATCCAATTATTTTTCTAGTATCTGTGGCAATGTCTTCTTGAAGAGTTTGTTCAATGAATGTGCTTGCTGTTCATCTCCTATAAGATGAAAAATAAATCTTCATGATTATGCCGAGCGGCAATATGGTAACACATTCATTGATTAAACTGTGTTGGCTTTTGTTTCATGATCTTTGGGAAATGGATTCCCCAAAATAAAAAAATATATATATCTAAGAAATATTTGAGTGGCAGTTTTGTGTTCTGCAAACTAGGATGTGATGAGGGCTGAGCCGTCCCTCTGAGAGAAGATACAGGAATTCAGAGGGCAAGGAAAGGACAGACTAGAGAAGTGATAGAAGGATGGGCTGTGACACATTGGGTGTGAGCTCTGGGAGAATGAAGAGCCTGATGCACCCCCTAATGAAAGCAGCCTTCACAGACCCTTAAAGAAATGAATCTGTTAAACAGATGCCTTCAGCATGTCACTTGCAGACAAAGATTCCTTTGCTAAAAGCCCTCTCAGAAAGGTTGATAATGGATAAGTCTGGTGAGAGGAATAATTTGTCAAACTAATTTATTATTGTCCAAGAAAGTGTCTGAATAATACAAGACTCTAGGGACTAGAAGGCTGTCATCTAGTGGTGTTACTGACTCTCCTCCCACAGACTAGGGTCTGTTTGCTTATTTGTTCTTGGTTTTATTACATGGCTGAGGCTACTATTGTTCCCAGTTCTTTGGTTCTGTTAATAATAGTCCATTCTTTGTTCATTTTGAAAATGAGAAAATATGAGCCCATGTGTGGGAATGCTGGGTTTCAAACAGGATTCACCAGGGAAAATTGGATCTAGGAGTTGAAGCTACCCATAAAATAGGAACTGGATCGTCCTATGGTGGTTCTGCTGCTTGGCTGTGAATCTATAGGACCCTTAGGGGGAAGACAACCCCAACCCAAACTGAGCTCCTAAGGCAATCGCTTATGCCTCCATACTCCCCCAGAAGAGCTCACAACCCAAACCCAAAAGACTAAGCAGTATGGGAGAACTTTTATTTTCTGCCTTTATAAAATAAAAAGAAAAATCACCCAGCCAAACTTCCCCCTCTCACAAAATGCACTTCAGCAATAACTAAATGAAAAAATGATCACCATTCTGATAGAAATGGTCATTTCTCAAGAGAAAGTGCGAAACTTCGTATTTCTAATGTAATAGGTATCAGGCTATACATTTCTGGAAGAATTATTTTTCCTGGTCTTGATAATAACTGTGTTTGTCAAATTATTACAAAGAAAAAAATAAAGAGAGGGAGAAATAAAGTAAGAAGGGAGAAAGGCATATACTAGAATGAGCTTAGTCTGATGAAAGACCCTCTGGGAGCACTGTTTTTATGGCCAGGCTATCCACATTGCACCACAGGAGTTCTCAGAACCTTTTGTTGGCCTCAGTTTCCTAACATGCACCTCATGATCTATCTCCATATTAGCATTTTAGGATTTAAAAAATAAATGTCCCATTAAACGCATTGCAGAGGAATTTAACCATTTCAGAGATTAATAGAAACCTGAAACAAAACCATTCCTTAACCATCAGCGCAAGCAATATCATAGTAATGATCATAAGGGAATCTTTACAGCATGGTAAAAAGAGGCCGGGAATCCAAATCTGCCACTTATTAGAATAATTTTAGAATAATATTCCACTTTTTATCACCGTTTCTTACTTTGACAAATGAGAAGTTTGGTCTAGAAAATCTCTCTGTCCTGATTTAGATATAAAATTCTAATGAACACATTTAAATTCAGACAGTGAATATTTTTATTGCCAGGTTTGGGGGATCTCAATATAACTAGGATGTGATCCTTATTTTTTCAGAGTCCACATTATACTCCATGCTATTCTCACTTGTGTAAAGTGAGTATAATTTTTTGCTATTTGTTTCTGAGACACATGAATATAACCAATGCAAAGATTTTGCACTGAAATATATAAATAGATGCAAATCAATAGGGCCCATTGATGAATATAAGGCACATAGATGTGAAGTTATAGGTATTTTTTCAGCCTGTAATGTTGAATGTCCAGAGGTGAAATTTTAGAGTAACTCAATAGATATTAGTTTATGGAGGCTTGTTTGTACATGTTTGCACAAACATACAAAAATCCACTTTTTTAAATTTGGCACAAGCTCTCCCAGTGCAGAATTGTACTCATGGCCACTCCTTCCACCCACATACGTATTTTCAGCACAAAAATTCATTGAATTCAACCCTGGATGGTCAAGTGCTGGAACAGATGACTCAATAGGTAAAAAGAGAAATATGCACTTTCATCCTGGTTCCCAAGTGGAGTGCTGACACAGGTGGGGAAGAACGTTCCCATCCTAAGTATGAGAGTTTTACCTGTTTGCTCCCTGCCAGGCACAGGTGTAAGTAGATGGTACCATTGTCAGTACCAGCTTGGCACAGTCACTGTCTAGATTTGTCAGTCAGCTGCGGCTGCCAGTGGTTTATATGGCTCTAAGCTGAGCTTCCTTTGATGGCACATTTCAATGTCAACACCACAATAAACTCAATCAAAGGACTTGCATGCATGCGTATACTAACCAATGGACTAACCAATATGCATGCGTATACAATCAAAGGACTTGTATGCATGCGTATACTAGTAAGCATAACCAATGGACACCAATATAAGGGAGTGAGGGCATGTGCTGGGGGATGAGGGTGGCCAGGGAGAGCTCAATGGGGGAAAAAGGAGACATAATGTAATACTATATGTAATACTTTAAACAATAAAGAATTAAAAACACTGATTCATTTGCCTGTCACCATAACCATTATTGCTTGTCTCATTTTCGGTTCTTATAAGTGTATTTCTAATAGCACATGATCTCACTCATCTAGGGGAAATAATGAACAACATAGACTGATGAACAAGAACAGACCCAGAAACAAGGAGGCATGGATCAGACTGTTGGGCCTCAGAGGGAGGGTAGGGGAGGGTGAGGGTAAAGGGGAGAGATCAACCAAAGGACTTGTGTGCAAGCAAATGAGCCTAATCAGCAGTTAAGGACAACAGGGGGGTGGGGGCATGTGTGGGGAGGGGTGTGGGCTGGGAATGGGGGATGAGGACAAATATGTGATACCTTAATCAATAAAGAATTAAAAAAAAGAATTAAAAACACACACACAATAAACTCACCATACTGATCAAAGTCTTTTATTCTACTCTTCCATTTTTAGGATGTTCTGACTTTCATGAAACATCACAGGGCATTTTCTCTGAAAATCCATTTCTGAGAAACTGCTTAATACTCCATGTTACTTTTCTTAAAAAAGTCCACTTCAGATGATAGCCCAGACCTTTTGGACTTTTAACATTCCTTAGCCAGATGTTCAACAGCAAATATTTTCTCAGCTGGGAAATAGAAGAAAAAAAACAGTGAAACTTGTCAGCAGTAGTGGGAATTATCAGTATCAATGAACACTTATTTTTTCGCTTTTGCATGGGAGACTGGCAGAAATATTTGAAATATGAACCTCAGCCCTATCCTTAATATACCTTAATAAATTCCAGCTCTGGAGTAGCAAACGAAAACCGATACTGAAGACTACAGAGTGTGCAAAAATATGGAACATATTCAGAAGTTATTTCTATTCATTCTCCTCCAAATCATAGGTTCGCTCAACCTGTATATGATAAATGAACCTTCAGGGTATGTTAGCATTGACATTTATGAGTTTCAGGAATAAGTGACTTGATTTATTTATTTTTGGAGGGGCATTCTCTAGAGGGCTTAAAGGTAACTGAAATATCTTTGGCCCGGAATATTTCTTAAGTGGCTTTGAAGGAAGATAATTTAATTAAATTTGAAAACCCACCTAGGAATAAAAAATCTAAAGGCTCTTTGGGCATTTTATTATGGGGCTATGCCAAATATTTCAAAACTATTTAATTTCAAATGAAATTTTCATTCATTTGGCTAGTTTATTAAATATGATGTTTTTTTCCCCCTGAATTTTCCTTAATAGTTAATAGCTCTTTGGATGCATGGTATTAAACAGTTTACTAAATAAATTGGAACACAAGAGGACTTTGGTTTGGGACAACTTTGAAAAGTAACAGCTCCTTATCAAGGAAATAAACATATTCATTCCTTTGATCTGTTCCTTCCTTCGTTTGCCTTGATGTTATTAGGGCCCCCTTTATAGTCTCTCCCAGCCTGGACGGTCACTTATCCAGCAGTGAAAGTGATTGGAAAGGAATGTATAATGAACCCTGCTGCTTCCTCCAAGGTCCTCAGACTTTAAAAGTGTTCTCAGGTAAGATTTAGCAAATTGGTGTCCACTTAACTCAGAATATCTTTGGATTCAGACCAGGGTTTTTTTTTTTCTTTCAATTATTGACTTGGAATCTCTTCAAGAAATTGGTTCATCATATGGGAAAATCTCCTCCTCTGTGACATGGTAAATTATTTTGTAATTGAAGACTAAACTTTTAACTTAGAAGCACTTTTAAGATACAGCATTCAAATCTGGCATACCACGACACTATGGACCACCATTCATTTTTCTAAAATAATTCCTTCCTTTGAAGTTTTGGCATTTTATCTTTGAGAATGTGGCATTGGGGTGTACACTGATAGGCTACTTAAAAAGTTGAATGTTAAAATTTAAATCTTAGAAAATTTTGGCTTAAAGAGCAGTTTCAACCTATAAAACAATAGACTTTATTTTTCTTTTGGTGGAAGATAAAATCCTTTAAGATCTTTTCCTTAGTTTAATGAATATGAATTTTTAATACAAAAGTTTCAAATGAACACTTCTCATTTAAATCACTAGGACTGATGATGCTCAAGTTCCATAGGGCGATATAGTCCAGTGCGTCACTTGCCCGGTCAAATCATTCTTATGGTAAAAGTGAGTGTGGGAAACTACTCTCCCTTAGTGAAAAAGAATGCTTTCGTTTTAATTATTTATTTACATAACTTAAGTGGAAAAATCAAAAGGCTTAGTTATTTTGAAATCTCATTATTAAATTGTCCAATCTTTATGTAACACTGGTGTCTGTAACTTGATTAAAAAAGAACTTTTTGGCTAAAATCAAAACATCTAAAATCAGTAAATTTGGATCAAATTGTATTTTTATTATAACACTTTGATATTAGAGATGGGCTGGGAATGTCAGCCAAATAATTCACATGCAGGTAATTGGACATTCATTTGCTGTTCACAAGAACCTGAGCCCTAATGCCTTATTAGAGAGTCACTTTTCCACTTCCCCTGAACCATTTTCAAACACCTTTCAACATCAGCATTGGTCCAACGGCAAGAGCCAAAAGCACAGAGTGTCCTGCCAGAAAATCGCTTTGCATCTCTGTTTCTGAAAACCAATAGGCTTAAAATAAAGAAATCTTCTTAGGGAAATTGTAAAGGACTTACCACCCAAATATTGGACCAAATAAATGAACTGAAGATAATATTTTGAATGAGTATTATTTTACCTGCCAACAATTAAGAACATTCTTCGTTACCAAGGGGATGGTTAAAGTAGAGCTACATACAATTATTAAATTTCAGACTGACACATTCTCCTGGTTCCAAACTGTAATTATTTACAAAGTGGGCCGATTACTAGTATCACTTAGATGGAAGTAAAAAATGAAGGTCTTTTTTTTTTCCTTTTTTTTCCTCTCTCCTAATTTCCTTCTTGAGAGTTTTGATTCATTAATGTTGGAGAGGGTCCCAAGGGACCATGTTTTTATGAAAGATCTCTGGTGGTTCTGAAGATCAACCGAATTTCCTATCTCCTCACTTAGGCCCCTGTTAATCTGGCCCCTCAGTTCTCAGAGATGGAGTGGATAAAGTGAACACTCTGCCTGAATACCAAATCCTAATGTGGGCTGCCTTAAGATTAGTTATAGTTACACTAAATGGGAAATCCACTCCTGGTGCTGTTCTGAACAGTCTTCAATCTTAGAAGTAGCTGAAAATGTCTTCTTAGAGCAGTGTAAATATCTGTGTTTTCCGATGGTCTTAGGCTCTACAGCAGCGGTTCTCAACTTGTAGGTCGTGACTCACAGATTGAGAACCGCTAGCTGGGTCGCCTAAGACCATCGGAAAACACAGATATTTACATTACGATTCATTAACAGTAGCAAAGTTACAGTTATGAAGTAGCAACGAAAATAATTTTATGGTTGGGGGTTACCACAACATGAGGAACTGCATTAAAGGGTTGCGGCACTAGAAAGGTTGAGAACCACTGTCTTAGAGGAATCAAGTTCAGATACACACAGTGAAAGTTGTCCCTCAGAGAAGAGCAAAGAGAGATCAGATTCCGGCTTGCTAAGGGGCACAACATGCCCAAATTAGAACTTTAACTTATTCACTATCATTTATTTCCTTATGAAATATTATTTAAAAATATGGAAAAATAGGAAAAAATGCTATACCCAGAGATAAACAATAGTTTGTGGTTTTCCCTTTTGTTTTAAAATGTGCATATCTATGTACCTACAATGAAATGCACACGGATGTTTACACAATATTAAGTGAGTTTCTCTAGCTGACACCACTGCTGTAAAAATGCTCTTTTAGCTGGGACAATGGTCCCATTAAATTAAATTATACAGTAGACTACGTGCTTGGCACATACTAAAATGTTCACTCTTTGGAACAGTGAGGTAGGTACTCTCTTATGTCCCATTTTATGGATGAGGGAAAGAGGAGCAGAGGCTTTGCTTTGGCTGTGTGGATGCCTTCTGGAGCGTTGTTCTTCAGAGTGCCCTCGTGGGATGCGTGCACAGGACATGGACAAGCACTTGCAGTTCCATGATACTCCCTGCTGCTGCCTTCCTGCTTCAGCATAAACATGTCGGTGGTGGGAAATTAACTAGGGGATTTTAAGGTTCTTTGCAGACATGCTGCGGTGCTACTAGTATAAAGACAGCTGAGGAACGAGCCACCTGAATGTTGCTCTTAGGTTGGGTTTGTGCTGCAGCTTTTATTTCTTAACCAAGAGAGAAGAGAAAAGAGAGAATGTCACAAGTAAATAAAAACGTTTACCTGAAGCATATCGCATTTTCCTTTTCTTAGTAAAATGGCTCTGATTTTTTTTCTTCAGATCTGAAAAACAACTCTAAATGGCCGCTGAAAAATTCTGCAAGGCACATTTTTAAATCCATGCAAATGAGTCAAGAAAATATCTTAATTTTTTTTCAGGATAATTTACCAGTTGAATACCTGACTCTGATAAACAGTAGGTTTTAATTTAGACTGTAAATTAAGACAGGAGGAATCTCAGATCCTTCAATAGCCTTTGCTATTTTAAGACAGTCTCCGAAGCTTTTGTGCTCTGTCGTGCTTAGCTAACACAAAGCTCTCTCCCTGGGAAATCAGCCTTCTTAATTGCTCAAGCTTCTGTTGAAGGATATCTAAAGTGACAAGAGCTCAGAGAGGCAGAGCCATAATGAAGAAGGTTTACCGCTATTCTTTACATCCTCATTGTTCAGTGACATACAGAACCATCTCTGCTGTTTAGCATCATATAATCAGTGTCAAATTATTTTGAATGCCGTCTCAGTGAAACCTTGACCTTATTGCTATTAAATCACAGACACTCTGTTAGATGATTTCTAAGCTGCCCAGCTTAGCTTTGTTTTTTACATCTCTCCAGTGATTGCATTTTCATTTCATAACAACAAACTTATAGGTCAAAGACAGCATCCTCTCAAGGAGGTCAAATTCCCTTTTATTTCACCTTCAATTTAATGGAACAGGATAGGAAGTCACTGTTTCTGGAGCATCATTGCCAGTGCTCTGTAACATGGCAGCCCAGCCCTCTTGAGTGATGGAAACCTCTTGGCTGACATCTGGTGTTGGGTGATTTGAGACACACAAAGGGAATCCACTTGTTCTGAGGCTTCTGTGGAGGCAGCTGGCCTGCAGAGTGAAACCACAGCACAAACATCACGCTTGCCCAACTTCTGAATTGAGAGAGAGAGAGAGAGAGAGAGAGAGAGAGAGAGAGAGAGAGAGGAGAGACAGAGAGAGAGAGAGAGAGAGAGAGAGAGAGAGAGAGAGAGAGAGAGAGAGGAAGGGAAAGGAGAGAGAAAGAGAGAGAGAGAAAAGTAAGGAAAAGAAAAAAAAAAAGGTGAGGGGTAACATCTGCCCAGCATCTGTTGTTAGAAACTTTCTCTCTCTTAATGAACCTTAGACTGTGTGTTCTAAGAAATGTCAGGTGATACCACTAAGACAAGTGTAATATGGGATGATGGTAATGTGGAAAAATGAAGTATTAACAATGGATATCTTGTCCTTTTCAAGGTAAAATCCTGTCCTGTCCATCTGAAGTACAGAGATCCAGTTTTGTTTTGGGGCACACATCAAGGCATCTGGCTTAACTGACCTTTGATTTAGTCTCAGGATTCCCCTAAATAATCTTTGCTATACCCGCAACACATAGTTTTCCTTATTCCCAGTACCTTGCAAGGCTTTTCATACATAGCTGATGTTTAATAAATGACTTTGGAAAGATACCTAATCCTTTAAAGTTGTCAAACACTTTAGAAAAGCTTTGCTCTTCTCTTAGATCTTTTTTTTTTCCTTATGGAAAATTTCCAACAATCTGTAGTTTATATTGCATTTGAGAAAAACTTTGATTAACTTTTATGTGTTTTATTATGAGACATTTCAAATATAAGAAAAGATAAGGAATAATAGAATGAATATCCATATACTCCCAAGCCAGCTTACAAAAATTTACATTTTGCCATGTTTGCTTTATATATATATTTTAAAAGAAACAAAACATTGAAGATACAGTTAGAGCCCCTACCCCCTTCCACAGAGAGTACCATTCTCATGCATGCCTCATCAGTACACACTTATACATTTTACTATATAAGTTGTGCATATTTTACTACTTCATTTTATTATATATCTAATATATATTTTATTATGTGTATATTTATAAAATCATTGGTAATACACTTACATATATTTTTCAAATTTTCTCTTCACTCACTATTACATATTTGAGATTTACTTATGTTTACTCACCTAAAGATCTGCTTTCTTAAACTTTCAATTTATTATGAACCATATATCAAATTAAAATATAATAAAAATAATTGTTAGAAAATATAATAACACAAGGATGTACTAACCATAAGTACCACTGTGTTGTTGTTGTTGATTTCAGAGAGGAAGGGAGAGGGAGGGAGAAATAGAAACATCAATGATGAGGGAGAATCATCAGTTGGTTGCCTCCTGCGCACCGCACCCCACACGGGGGGGATCAAGCCTGCAACCCGGCATGTGCCCTGACAGGGAATGGAACTGGGACCTCCTGGTTCATAGGTTGACCCTCAACCACTGAGCAATGCCTGTTAAGCCCATAGGTACCACTTTTTATTATTACACTAGAGGCCCAGTGCGTGAAATTTGTGCACAGGCAGGGTCCCTAGGCCTGGCTGGCAATCGGGGCCGATCATGGCCTTCCTTGCCCTGGCTTCCAGCTGCCGTCCGGGGCCTTCCTTCATTCCATGCCGCCCCCTGGTGGTTAGTGCACGTCATAGCGAGTGGTCAGTCAAACTCCCAAGGGGACAATTTGCATATTAGCCTTTTATTATATAGGATTTAACAGATAAAAATACTTCCTCCAGTTTCTATGGAATGTTCTAAATTTTAGTACTCATCCTGACACAGATTGGTAACAAATAGTTTATCAACTGACACTAGTCCACAGAATGCACTTTGAGTAACATTGCTCTAAATAATTTATTTTCACCACTATGGATTTTCTTCTTTGTCTGTAGTCTTACCATTTATTTATTCATTACTCCTTTGGTAAATATTTGATGTCAGTTTTTGCTATCACAAACAGTGGTGTAATGAATATCCTGATCAATCACATCTCTTTGTGCACAAGATGCAATTGTTTAGTCAAAAGAAATGATCATCATTGCCCTGGCCGGTGGTGCTAAGTGGTTAGAGCATTGGCCAGGGAACCTAAGGGTCCTAGGTTTGATTCTTGGTTAAGGGCATATACCTGGATTGGAGGTTCGATCCCCCAGGGTTCAATTGATTGACGTGTCTCTCTCCCCAACTATTTCCTGCCCTTCTACTCTCTCTGAAAAATCAATGGAAAAAATATCCTTGGGTGAGGATAAAAGAGAGAGAGAGAGAGAGAGAGAGAGAGAGAGAGAGAGAGAGAGAGACTTCTTCCTCAGTGTTTCTTATACATTTTGCTTGCATTTCCCCTAACAATTTTGAAATCCTAAATAATGTTAAAAAGAACTAAACTAAAAACTAAACTAAACCCCTCACATATTTTAATCTGATATTTAAAATTTTTTTGGCATGAGTTCAATTAGTTGCAAAAGATATGAATTCTGGTATCTTATAAATAGTTTTGAAAATGCTAGTAGTTTAGATAAAATAGTTCTACCTTATCATGTGCTTTAAATAATTATGTCACTGTCTTAGAGACATAGACATAAACCATGACATAAGGGATTGAAAATACTTTTATCTTTCAATTTGTTTATGTGATGTATCACGTTTATTGATTTGCGGATATTGTACCATCCTTGCATTCCTGGGATAAATCCTACTTGGTCATGGTGTATGATCTTTCTGATGTACTGCTGGAGCCGATTTGCTAGAATTTTGTTGAGGATTTTGGCATCTATGTTCATGAGGGATATTGGTCTGTAATTCTCTTTCATTGTGTTGTCTTTATCTGGTTTTGGTATTAGGGTGATGCTGGCTTCATAGAAGGAGCTTGGAAGTGTTCCTTCCACTTGAATTTTTTGGAATAGTCTGAGGAGGATAGGTTTTAGTTCTTCCTTGAATGTTTGGTAAAACTCTCCTGTGAAGCCATCTGGCCCCGGGCTTTTGTTTGCTGGAAGCTTTTTGATGACTGCTTCAATTTCGTCCATAGTTATTGGCCTATTGAGCTGTTTAGATTCTTCTTGATTGATTTTTGGAAGGTTATATTTTTCTAGGAATATGTCCATTTCCTCCAGATTGTCCAGTTTGTTGGAATAGAGTTGTTCGTAGTATTTTGTAACAATCCTTTGTATCTCAGCGGGGTCTGTTGTTATTTCACCTCTTTCATTTCTGATTTTGTTTATTTGGGTCCTCTCTCTTTGCTTCTTGGTGAGCCTGGCTAGAGGTCCATCAATCTTGTTTATCCTTTCAAAGAACCAGCTCTTGGTTTTGTTGATCTTATGTATTGTTTCTTTGGTCTCTATGTCATTTATCTCCGCTCTGATCTTTGTTATTTCCTTCCTTCTGGTTACACTGGGCTTTTCTTGCTGCTCTTTTTCTAGCTCTTTGAGTTGTAGGGTTAAGTAATTTATTACCATTGTTTCTTGTTTTTTGCAATAGGCTTGTAGAGCTATGAACTTCCCTCTCAAGACTGCTTTCGCTGTGTCCCATAGATTTTGGATTGTTGTGTTTTCATTGTCATTTGTTGCCATGATGTTTTTTATTTCTTCCTTGATCTCTCTGGTGACCCAGTCCTTGTTTAATAGCATGCTGTTTAGTCTCCATGTGTTTGATTTCTTTGGATTGTATTTATTGTAGTTGATTTCCAGTTTTATGCCACTGTGATCTGAGAAGATGCTTGATATAATTTCTATCTTCTTGAATTTGAAGAGACTTTGCCTGTGACCCAGCATATGGTCTATCTTTGAAAATGACCCATGTGCACTTGAGAAGAATGTATATTCTGTGGCTTTGGGGTGAAATGTTCTGAAGATGTCAATTAATTCCATCTGGTCTAGTGAGTCATTTAGGATTGCTGTTTCTTTGCTGATTTTTTGTTTAGAGGATTTGTCCAGTGGTGATAGTGGGGTATTAAAGTCTCCTACTATGATTGTGTTGCTATTAATCTCTCCCTTGATATCCTCCAGGAGTTTTTTTATGTATTTGGGTGCTCCTATATTGGGAGCGTATATGTTTACCAGAATTATTTCTTCTTGTTGGATTTCTCCCTTTAGTATTATGAAGTGGCCTTCCTTATCTCTTGTTATGGCATTTACTTTGAGGTCTATTTTGTCGGATATAAGTATTGCTACCCCAGCTTTTTTTTCATTTCCATTTGCCTGAAAGATATTTTTCCATCCCTTCACTTTCAATCTGTGTGAGTCTCTTGTTCTGAGGTGGGTCTCTTGTAGACAGCATATATATGGGTCGTGTTTTTTTATCCATTCAGCTACTCGATGTCTTTTGATTGGAGCATTTAGTCCGTTTACATTTAAAGTTATTACTGAAAGGTATTTGTTTGCAGTCATATCTATTTTTGTGTCTGTATTCCTTCTTACCTGTTTATTTCTTCTTTTTACAGTATTCCCTTTAGCAATTCTTGCATTGCTGGTTTGGTGGTGATAAACTCCCTGAGGCTTTTTTTGTCTGCAAAGCTCCTGATTTCCCCTTCAATTTTGATTGATAGTCTTGCTGGATATAGTATTCTTGGATTGGGATTGAAAATACTTTTTCATCAGTCAATGATTAGCATGCAGAAAAGAGCATTCAATGGCTGATTGGCATTTCCCAGCTGTTCACTGGTCTTGGATATTCTGCTGTATGACACTTGCAGTGCCTTGGGTGGCTGTCCTGGATAGTGCTAGATACATGACTAAAGCCATTTTGGACCATCCATCTCCAGAAGAGATCTCACTGCCAGCAACAGCATGAGGGACTTCAGGTGAGAATAGCAGAAAAACTACCCAATGAAGGTCAGCCCAAATTACAGAAATGTGAACAAATAAATGTTGTTTTAGCCTCAGTTTTATACGTTTGAAACGCCCCAGTAGATAACAGATACACATTTTAATTTCCCACTTCATTTTAAAGTTAAATAATTTCCTCAATATCTCACTAACTGGAATTTTGCATTCTCCAAGAATATTTTACTCTCTCATCTGTAATTTGTGTTTGAATCTATACTTTAGTCATCATTCTGATCACACAAGTGTCTATGAACATATAAAAAACACACATAAAAACTCAAAACTAAAAATTGACAAATTATTGGAAGATGAGTGAACACATTTTTATACTAATTAAATAGAGGACAGACCCGTATTTTGAACAAACAATGGCTCACCTGTTTTTCACCCCAGATGCCCTGGTCATCTGAAACTAAGTTACTCTTTCCTTTTCCCAGTCATACTGCCAGTCCTTGTACCCTCTCAGCCCCACTCTCTAGAAACCTGATATTAGTACCAAATAAATCATGTCATTCTGCACAGAAGTTTGTCAGTTTTTATTTGCAATATAAATTTAGATTGATTATAAAAGACAAATGCTGCCTTGGGAAATTTACCAGAATAAAATAGGATAATCAGCATTTCTAAATCAGTAGCTATTATTTTCATGTAGCCAAATATATTTTACTTTATTTCTCAATTATGCATAAAAATGTCCTAAAGTCCAAAATTTTAAGTGCATTCACATACAGATGTCTTCTGGTACTATGCCCCTTACTTGCTGTGTGACATTTTATTTCAGGATTTAGGAAAAAGAATAACTAACAAACTTTGGAAAGTCAAGAATAAAATTAAGAACAACACAGGAATAGATTGGAATTTTCCTTAAAGTAGTTCCTGCAATAAAAACAATCAGAAAGGCTGATCTCTGGCATGTTTAAAAAGGAAAATCCTAGGAAATAAACAAAATTAAGAGTGATAAAGTTGTTTGGCAATAGTTACAGAAAAGATGGTCCAATAATTCAACCACAGGATATATGACATTTTAAGCTTTTGCATTGGATAAGAAAAGTTATCTGAAATTAAGTCCTCCAAATAAAAAATTTCATATTTCTCCAATTTTCAGCATTAGAATTAGTTTATAAAGAAAAATATTATTTAAAATAACAGTGAATTCAGTTCTGCTCCTTATGATAATTTTCCATTTCTTATTATTTTTTTAGATGTCAATCATGAGAAAGATCTTCTTCTAATTTATCTGAGAAAGTGCAATCCTATATACTTCTAAATCAAGATGAGATGGCAATGTTCTTTTGTCCAATCTCACTAAGGAAAACCTTATAGGAACACAATATAATTTGATGACTTAATTTGATTTTTTGCCACATATGCCTTTTCCAGAAGTGAATGGCACACTATTTCCCCTCCTCTACTTTTGTTTAACGTACTAACAGAGATTACCAGCAGGAAAGAGGCCAGGGCAAGGTAGCTGTGTATACCCATGTTGGCCTTCAAATGCTTTCACACTTCAGTGCTGGCAAGGTGAAACCAATCAGGTCCTGGAGGCTGAGGAGGTCTGTGAGGCTGCCTTGGGTGAGGAGACTTGCTGTCTTAGCCTGTAGATGAAGGCTTCCTTACCTGTCTCCATGTACCTTTCCCCTTAACCATCTTACAAAACAACGTAGTTACAGGGGATTAAAGAAATGACAAAAATGTACAGGCAGCCTTAAAAAAAATTCATTGGTCATATAAGCAGAAATGATTTCATCTTCTCTGTGTGAGTTGGATATAAAATACCCATTTAATTTTAACCATCATTATTGTGAACCAGATTTGTGGACGTGGGAGAAAGCCATCTGCTGCAGAAAGGTGATTATGAATAACAAGTAATGATGTCTCATTCAGCCAGTACTCATTGGGGCAGAATTACATGGTTATCAATGACAGAGTTTGTAGATCAGGAAACTTAAGTTTGAATAGGGACTCTCCCACTTACCTCCACTCTGCCCTCAGATAATTGTTTAATCTCTTTTAGTCTTTGTCCTTTCATCTTCAAAATGAAGATAATATCTACTTCATAAAGCTTTTGTGAGGATTAAATAAGAAAAGGCATGTAAAAACATTGTGCCTGGCACGTAATAACCTTTCAATAAGTGGTTGCTATTAAAAAAAAAAATAGAAACAATTTCAGAAGCAAGATTTCCTACTGATTCAAGAGCTCTTAGATGATTTAAAACATTTTTGTTCTTTGCTTTAAAATAAACACATAATGTGAATATATTTATTTGTTACACTGCTACTGTTAAATCATTATAGAACCTTACAATCCTATATTCCTTACTTCTTTCCTAGTCCACAATTCTGGATGTTTCACCAAATTGCCCCAAATCGTAACTATTTTACTCCAAGAAAAAGTCTATTTGTTACTCTTCTGCCCAGTGTCTTCAGACCCTGATCCCTGCAAACTTGATTTTCTACACCCTCTTTTGCCAATTATTTTCTGGATAGATATGGCCAATGGGAGACAAAATTGGGAAATTGGAGGACTCCGAGAGGGAAGCCAGGTTACTTCAACTTTTCTCTTGGTGTTGGGCTGCATTTCTAGTATAGATTGAATCCCCTCTCTCTCTGAGAGATCTTCTCTCTGTGGTTTCAATTTCTGTTGGGCAGATTCCTGCCATGATCCTAATTGCTAGTTGGACCCCACTTCCATGAGTGGCTGCTCCTCTGTTGTTTCAGCTTCTGTCTGGATGATCTGGGTTCTGGGGCCTCTGATAGCACCATCTCCTTTGTCTCTCCAGTTCTAGAAGAACTTTAGACTGACACTGATATCTGGGTATTTATGCAAAACTCTGGATATCCTCACATTCCCTGATTGTCTTTTAGCTCTTGTAATTCCTTTGTAACTGATAGCCTCTATTGAGCTACTCCATTGAACTTTTGGCCTGGCTTCTCTTCCCGATTAGACCTGATTCAATACTGGCAATTCCACAGCTATTTTCTAAGCAACTGACCTAGTGTAGAAATTTAATTTAGAGTGAGTTTTGAATTCCAGAGGACATTTTAAAAAGGTAAATAATGAACTATGCCTCTTTTCTTTTTTATTTAAGAAAGTTAAATATATCTGATATAGACTTTGATAACTAATTTTATTAGCTATATAAAAGTTCTGCACATAAGACATATGGATGAAAAAATATAGTGAAGCCCATTTCTAGAAGAGGGAGAAAAAATATTTTCTTCATTCTCACTCTTATTATCATAGTACTATAGATATTTAACCCTTTGCACTTGCTTGCTTTTTTCTCGATTCCTTTATTCTGCTCGGGATTTAATTTTTTAAATACCCCAGATTTTACAAAGCGCAGCAGTAGAATAAAAAACTGGAGTTTCTTTTCATACAAACTTATTTATTTGGATTTTTTTATATTTCAAATTATTGATACATTCAAAGAGTATAAAAAGAGCTGTTACCGATGCTAACCATGTCGAGTCACACTCGACATCCGAGTGCAAAAGGTTAAGAGTTTGAAGAAGGAAGGATTCAATTAGTTTCAAGTTTATCCTAAATAAAAGAGCTTAGAATTCTAAGCTGAACCTCAAACTTAATATATTAAGACTAGGGGCTCAGTGCACAAATTCGTGCACCGTGAAAGGAACTGTGGGCTGCGAGGCTGCAGTGGGCACAGGGTGGGTCTGGGCCCATCCTCCATGCCCCCGCCTGGCCCCTCCCACCACAGCCCCCGGTCCCCTGTCTGCTGGCAGCCCTGCTCCCACTGCCACCGCTCCCACACGCTGATGGTGCCAGCCCTGCTTGCACCCACTGACAGTGCGGAGCGATTGGGGCCAACACCAGCAGCAGGTGCAAGCAGGGCTAGTGCCATCAGCAGGTGCAAGAAGTGGCTGCTGCCCTGATTGCCCCTCAGGAGCAGGGGGAGGTGGAGAAGCCCTCAGGGGCAATCAGGGACAGTAGCCACTGCTCGCACTTGCTGATGGTGCCAAGTGATCAGGACTGGCACCGGCTGCTGGCAGCAGGTGCAAGCAGCAGCTCCAGCTCTGGCAGTGGGTGCAAGTGGGGCTGTCACCAGCAACAGGCGTGAGAGGCGGGTGCCAGCCCCAATCTCCCCTCAGGAGCAGGGGGAGGTGGAGAAGCCCTGAGGGGTGATTGGGGCCAGCAGCCACCTCTTGCACCCGCTGACAGCACTGAGCGATTGGGGCCTTCACCGGGTGCCGGCAGTGGGTGTGAGTGGCGGCTTCGGTGCCAGCAGCAGGTGTGAGTGCTGGGTGGGACCGTGGCACATGGGAGCAAAGAATTTTCAGAAACCACCAGAGGCTTGCCCTGATGATAGCGACTGGCACCTCGCCTTGGTCTGGTGCCCCCACTCACCTAGTTCACCATCCGCTGTGGCCGACGCTCATGTTCCGTGCTCTGCCGCCTGCTACCAATGCCTGCCATGTTCCACGTGTGCCCCCTGGTGGTCAGCGCACATCATAGCAACCAGTTGTTCATTTGTTCTGCCATTCGGTCTATTTGCATATTAGCCTTTTATTATATAGGATAGTTTCTTTTTCTCTGTCCTTCACCCATATAATTTCCCCAAATTAAATAAACAGAAGAATAATATTTATCAAATGCTAATAAATGATAACTAATATTAGTAAATAAATTTTATGCTTAATTATAAAATAATCCTGGTACTTCCAAATTGCTGCTTAAGTCAATGCAAAAGAATCAAACTATGATTTTCTTCAACTTTGTAGATCATCTGTAATTCAAGGGTGAAATTGATGACCACAGGAAAAAAAGGTAGATTAAATTCTAAAGTTTAGGAAAATCATATTAACCTAACATCTCAAATAAAACAATGCCAGATTCTCTGAGGCAATCAGAGGGCCACATACATGAGCTTTCATCTTTGTGCAAGTGGGTTGTATTCAATAGAGAAAAGAGCATGGAACACTCGTGTCCTGAGACATATGTCTTTGTTTAATTGCCTGAGTTGGTTCTTTTCTGTTTTCCATGATCACTGGGGAAATGCCATCCATCTGTCAAGGTTCTGGGACTTACCCAAGGATGTGGAATATCTGCTCTGAGAAATTTATGTGACCACTATGTTCATGTAAATAAATAAATTTATTAAATTGGCCATTTCAGGCAATTGTGCACTGAGGTAAGCTGAGAATTATCTATCTGAGTTGGTACAGCTGGTGCTTAGCAAATATTATTGACCTTGAAAAATATCAGTTTGCCAACAATAATGAAGTTCTAATTTAAAAAACGATTATTCAGTAAGGAAAGCTACATTAATGAGAACATTTATCAAAACTGTCTGTCAAAGTAATAAACCCACAAAAATGATTCAATTAAGAAAAAATGTAATGTTTTAATGATACATAAAGAGTTTATAAAAGAAGAAATCGGGTACAGGACTTAGACAGCTTTGGATTCCATTATTACACAAATGCAATGTATTAATGGAAAAATATGTTTGAAGGTTGATGCAATAATAAAAGAAACTAGGAAACATCATATGTGTGCGTGTTACATGCCATTGAGGCAGCTCTGACTCCTGGTGCCCCTATGAATGAATGATGTCCACAATGTCCTGTCCTCAACAGCCCTGCCCAGCTCCTGTAGACTCCTGCCTTTGGTATCTTTTGTGGAGTCAATCCATCTCATATTTGGTCTTCCTCTTTTTTTGCTGCCTCCTAGTTTCCCCAGCATTATTGTCTTTTCCAAAGAACCCTGCCTTCCCATGGTGTACCCAAAGTAGGACAGCTTCAGCTTTGTCATTTGTGCATTGGGGACTCTAGGGAGCAAACAATGGGAATTGCGTAGAGCAGTGGTCGGCAAACCGCGGCTCGCGAGCCACATGCGGCTCTTTGGCCCCTTGAGTATGGCTCTTCCACAAAATACCACGTGCGGGCACACACGTACAGTGTGATTGAAACTTCGTGACCCATGCGCAGAAGTTGGTTTTCGGCTCTCAAAAGAAATTTCAATCGTTGTACTGTTGATATTTGGCTCTGTTGACTAATGAGTTTGCCGACCACTGGCGTAGAGGGTCTTTACTAGAGTTGACGCTGCCAGAGCAGTTACCCAGGAGCTGCTGCTGTCAGCAGAGCTCGAGCTGCCCTCCTGGACATAATTGCCCTAATAAAGGCAGGGACTTATTGTTGAAGGGCTCCAGTTCCTCCAGTTGCCATCCACGCCACAAAGGAGAGTCACAGTTTGCCTCTTATAGCTGTGAATTGCTCATACCATCAAATCTTTGTTCTTAGATATAATTATCCTGTACCTAGAACAGATGAAATGAAAATACTACAAGGAATTGTTATAAAATACTATCAGGACAGTTTTTGGGTGATGTGAACTATCTAAAAGGATCTTAACCAAAGTTTGTAATTTTTTTTTTATCCATTCTTATATTGAATGCTTAAAACACACTTTGTGAAGTGGGTTAAGTTAAGTGCTATTGTATTAGGATTTTGCAGCTGTGTAAGCAGGCTCAGAGGGTCATAGCATCTGCTTCATCTGAAGACCAATAATTAGTAAATCTAAGATTCCGAAAAGAAATCCGAGGATTCCGAATACAAATTACTTTCCCCTAGTCATCCAAAAAAGCAAAACCTCAGCTTGAGAAAGAAAGTTTTGTTCCAAAGTCAGAAGTGTAGTTGTGGGCCAGCAGGGAGAAAGTTTGTGTGAAGATACTTGTAAAACTCAACAGCTTATTTGCTAACTTCTTTTCAGAAGCATTTCAGGGCAGACACGACTGAGACATACTTGTAGAAAAGTCTTTCAGAGTTTTTCTTTACATTTAGCTTAACACATATTTGTAAGGGGTTGATACTGAATTTATGGTAGTAATATGATTAGATTTTGGCTTATATTTTCCAAACTTCTCAACTGAAATACGTATTTACCTCTGAGAACCTCGCTTTAAACTTGTGTTGTATTTTTTTAAGGTTGAAGAAAAATTGGCATTATTTGTTGGCAAGAAGTTAAGTGACTTTTCAACCATCAAAGTTCTTTAAAGTGCTTTGAAAATACAATTACACTATTTATTCATCTGTTTTTCTTCTAGAAGCAGTGTATCATGCATGCCAGCTATGGTACTGTGCCTTGGATAGGATGCTAAGATGTAATCTCAGTTGAAATAACTTGAAGGGCCTCATTAGATACTAAACAGAAGCATGAGGGAAATTGGTTTCCTTTAATTTTCCACATAAGGAAGCAATCACTGTATATGCAAGTAATGAATTTTGCATTTTGATTATATTTTTGTTGATTGAACTTACACATTTTTAGGCTAAATGTCATTCTTTAAAAAGAAGGTGCAGGGTAAATATCTATTTTCATTATTTCATCTAATAAGTTACTACTGTAGCATGTCAAACACTCTTAATAGCATAATTCACATCTTCTCTCATCCTAATCCTACTACTCATACTATTGGTTTTATGCTTCCATAAACACATAATTCTTAGCATTCATAATTCCTACCATTCAGACAGCAAAGAAACTTCTCTCTTCCAAGACCAATGTAAACTTTCTTGAGGGTTAGTGTGACTAACTTGTCCTGGTTTCCCTGGAACTTTCCTGGTTGTAGTGATGAAAGTTTGCACCCAAGGAAACCTTAATCCTGGGCAAATGAATTTACCAAATCATGACTGTTGGTAATTTGAGGTGCTGATCTTGGCATGTGTTTTTTATTTACTTTTAAATCTGCATCTAATTTCAAATTTTTAGAGAAGTTGAAAGAATACACACAAACACACACACACACCTTTTACCCTTATTAGTATTGTTTAATTTTTAATTTTTGCCCATTTGGTTAATTTCTCTCTCTCTCTCTCTCATATATATATATATATATATATATATATATATATATATATATAAATATATATATATACACACACACACATATATATACATACATATATATATATACACACACACACATATATATATATATATATATATATATATATATATATATATATGTATATATATATCCTATATAATAAAGAAGTAACATGCAAATTGACCATCACACCCTCACAAGATGGTTGCATACAACCAGGCCGGCAGGGGGGTTAGTGAGGGATGACCAAACGACTGAACAAGCAGGTTGTGTGGGGCGACCAGGCTGGCTGGGGGGCCGTGAGGGGAAACTAGGCTGGCAGGGGGGCAGTTGGGGGCAATTAGGCTGGCAGGGGGGGCAGTGAGGCACAACTAGGCCAGTGGGGAGGGCAGTTGGGGTTGACAAGGCCAGCACGGGGCGGGGGGCAGATAGGGGTGACCAGGCTGGCAGTGGGGGGCAGTTAGGGGTAACTAGGCCATCAGGGGGGGGCAGTTGGGGGTGATCAGGCCAGCACGCAGAGGCAGTGAGGGGTGATCAGGCCGGCTGGGGGGCGGGCAGTTAGGGGCGACCAGGCAGGTAGGCAGGTGAGCGATTAGGAGCCACCGGTCCAGTACTGTGAGAGGATGTCTGACTTCCAGTTGGACATCCCTCAAGCGGTCCCGGATTGGAGAAAGTGCAGACTGGGCTGAGGGAACCCCCCACCCCCATTCACGAATTTTGTGCACTGGGCCTCTAGTGTGTGTGTGTGTGTGTGTGTGTGTGTGTGTGTGTGTGTATAATGAACCATTTGAGAATAAATGAGAGATATAATGCCCCTTTACCTCTAAAATTTAGTAATTATTTCCTAAGATCAAGTACAGTCTCTTTCATAACCACAGTATATTTACTATATTTATTAAAATAATGGACTTTGGTGTTTATAAAATATTCTATCTAATTTATATTGCATATACAAATTTCGTTGAGTATCCTGTAATATTCTTTATAGCTTCTTCTCTAGTCTGGGATGGGTTTCCAATTAAATGCATTTCATTTAATTATGTCCTTTTATTCTTCTTTAATCTAGAAAAAATTCACATTCTTTCTCTGTGTTCCTTGTCCTTGATATATTTCAAAAGTACAGGCCTGCTATTATGTGGAATGTCCCTCAATTTGGTTTGTCTACTTCCCTCATGATTAGATTCAGGTTATTTAATATGTAAACAATAATACCCTGGAGTGATGCTGTGTCCTTCTCAGTGCATTGTATCAGAAGACACATGACGTTGGCTTATCTAATAGTGGTGATGTGGGGAAATACTTCAGATTTTCATCCTCTCATTCTAGAGAATTTTCTAGTGCCATCATTCCATCTATATTAGTTAGTTGCTATTCTATTGTCATTGTGTTGTAAGGAACAGCTTATAACTCATGTTTTAATTTACAAGAAGGCACTAAATTCAGTATGAAATTTTTTATAATTATTATAGAACCTATCATTATTTTTCAACCCACCCAGTAGTCCTACCAAGCAGTATTCCCCGAGAAGTACAATAATATCAAGTCCCCGAATCTTCTGAAAACAGAGGCAAAATCTTTCTACTTCTTGCCCTTTTGCAAAAGTAAGAGAAATGAGTGTTCTGCTATCAGAAAAACCTTTGAAGATTTCAGAGAATAGACACAATATACATTTCACAGCAGGACTCTTCTGCACCCTATCAGCCGAAACAGTCATTGACAGTCTCCTGCCTGTAGCATGTTTTACTAGATGCTACTTCATAGGGTGTTGCCTTTAATCTCTATATAAGTGATAGCAGAGAAAAGCATGGGTGGCCTTTCTCTGTTGCTAATGGGAGTGGGTTCTTGGAGTACTGCTGAAATAAGCATTTCCAGAGGCCCCAACGGGAGGATGAGATATGGTAGAAAGCTTTATTTTCATGAAATTACATTCCTGGGTTTTCAAAGTTCCATTCCAGTCATAGAAGTGTTGCTGGGGTTTCAGTAAAGCTAAAAGCAAAGCTGGTGTCCAGAGTTTCTGTTCCATGTTACAGCCAGTCCAGTTCAGCATTAGGCTAGTTGCAATCCATTAGTCCATTGTGTGTAAAGTCCACATGGCGGTGAGTGATGTGGGCAAATGCAGGGGAGCAGGAGCGAGAGAACCCCACAAACCAGGAGTCAAGCTCAACAAGCTGGGAGAGACCAAGAGCACAGAACAACAAGAGAGCAAGTTCCTTTGTTTAGGCGATTAAGTATCCCAAATTTTGCCCACATGCAGTGACCACACCCATTCTGGCCAATATCTTTTGTTCTAGGTATGACTATCAGGAAAGTACCTTCCCCAGGTCACCCCAACTTTAATGGGCATGCCTCTATCTTCCCTTTGCTCCCTTCCTTTTATTAACACAACAGTATCACAAGCACAGTGAATTCAAATTCTTTGGAGAATACAGCTTGCCTTATCACTTGCCCACAAGGGTTTTTATTAGTTTTAAAAACTGGAGGACTCCTGGAATAATGTCAACATTAAAAATTGAAGAAAAACAATGACTCAAAGAGCAAAACACAGCTAGTACCACACACATTATAATAATACTAGAGGCCTGATGTACGAAGATTCATGCAAGAATAGGTCTTCCTTCCCCTGGTTGCTGGCACCGGCCTCCCTTCTGCACCTGGGACACAGGCCTTCGCTCTGGCCGCCGCCTTCCACCTTTGCTCCGACCAGAGCCGCCTTCCACCATTGCTCCAGCCCTGCCGCCCTCCTGTAACTCCCTCCACCCCCACCCCACCCCCTAATAGCAGGCATCCTGCCCCACCCTGGCTGCTCCATGCCTGCGTGGGCACACTGCCCAGAGGCCCAGAGCAGCCAGGGTGGGACAGAATGCCTGCATTGTTGCCATGGCGATGACGCAAGCATCCTGGCCCAGCGGCCGCCATCTTTGTCATGTCAATTTGCATATTCCCTCCTTATTGGCTGTGCGTGCCACCATCTTTGTCGTGGAGTGATGGTCAATTTGCATATTCTGTCTTTATTAGATTGGATGATTTCCCTTTGCTGTGAATAGATCATCTGAAGAAATGCTTACAAATAAGTTAGTTTGAAGGCAATCAGTGCTCATCTTGTGCATAAAAGAGTGTATTCTCAGAATTGGAAATATGACTTGTTTTGTTTCTGAGAGTGTTTTTAGTTGATAGTTTTGACATCCATCAGTATACTTAATTCAGAAGGTGGCCATGAAACTGTACTAGTTGCTCGGTGACAGGTTGAAAAGCTCTTAATTCACTATATGACATGGGTCTTTTATTACTAGGGTTAGCTAAAAGAATAAATTCCTGACTTTTGAGTTCTAAAACTCAGGTGACCTCCTTGGATATGAGTATTTATAAGTTCAACAAAAACCATGATTCAGTTTTCTAAGAGATGTGAGACATTAAAACAATTCCTCTAACTCATTTTCTATACTAAAATGGGAAGTAGAATCCATTTCTTCATCAGTACAATAAAAACCAATGAATACATTGTTGAACCAGATGAGATCTATGTTTGCTTTCAGCTAAAAAATACTATATTTTTAATTGTAAAATGCTTAATGACACACTTTTATACCTAGCACACTAGATTTAGAGTAAATTAAAGAAAGCCCATTGTCTTTGTCTGGAAGCTCACTTTATAGTAGATTATAATCATCAATATAAATTATACTCTTAACATTTATTTCTTAGGACTTAGTACTTCATTATCTGTTTTAGTATTTTATATTATTGTATCTTCACTTTAATAGCATATTGTTGGTCATGTTTATGATTCACATGAGGTTGATTCTTTAGGCATAAAAACTCCCCAAAGTATATTGTTCCTATGGGAAACTGTCATCTGCTTGAGAGTGATTCATTTTAAGATGTGGATTCCAAACTCCATTGTGGTGAGAATTTGGAACTGAAGTCATCTGCTTACATCTAAATATACTGAGATTAACCCACAGATAGGCTTCCCATGAAAGATCCTATGGGAAAGAAGAGAAAAAAATAACCTTAAAGCAGAGGTCTCCAATATTGAGAGAAAAACAGAAAAAAAAAATAGTAAAAAAAGAAAAAGTTATCTCAAAGCACAGGAGAGTGGAGAGAGAAAGAATACAGAGAAATGCAGATTGGTTTTTGGGTAAAAGAAAAAAAAAAAACTTCAGGGAAACAACTTATATTCCACAGAAACTTAGTTTACTTTTTTATAAGAATTTTTCTATATATTTTAAAATATGTTTTTTTTATTGATTTTGGGAGAGAGAGAGAGAGAACAGGAGAGGGATAGAGAGGTAAAGATATTTATGAGAGAGAAATATGATTGTTTGGCTGCTCCCTGCACATCCCCTACTGGGGACTGAGCTCACAGCTCGGGCAAGTGCCCTGAATGGGAATTGAACAGGTAACCTCTTGGTTCATGGGTCATCCATCAACCACTGAGACACACTGGCCAGTCAGAACTTTTCTATTTTAAAAATTACCTCTATTTATTCTTCATAATCACTTCTGATTCAGCCATTTTGTTTTATGGCACTATATAAAGAAAAAGGGAAGGGAATGGATACTGTATATTGGGCATTGTGCAAAATGTCATAATGATAAATGTATTAGATGCATATTACATGCCAGGGTTCTTGTTCCAGCATTACAAAGGGTTCAGCAATCTGGAGAAAGGCTGTGCATAGATTAAATAAGAGTCCAAAGATGAAATATAATTTTGAAAAGCATTGGTGGTCAGAGGAGCATCAGCTAAAGGAGCTAAAGTTTTTTTCCTTGTATCAGGACCCTTGCTTTTTATTAACACAATTTGTCCTAAGGCAAGGTGGAGATAATATACTTCAAAGGGTTGGGTACAGAAGCATTGTCAGATTGAGGAATAGCTTATGGCTGTTCAGGTGTTTGGCCAATAGGAGGCAATAACATGTAGATTTAGATGCCCTGAGCTGTCTGGCAGCAAACAATCATTCTATTCAGGTTTGGGGGGAGTGCCTTTTAACCATTCCAACAGGTGATTACATATGTGACTCAGCCCTTGTTCAGCCCCCAAGTTTCATCAACCTTTTGATGAAACTCTTGTAATTATGACATGCTGGAATTGGCTTCTGGCAATTACATATGAGAAAGAAGAAACTTAAACAAAAGATTAAAACATTTTTAATTACTTGGATTGATAAGGAATGAATCATGCAGCTCATGGAGATATATAGGCTTTATTGATTTTTATTTTTGTTGTAATACCAATGTTTTATGGGCATGTTTGAGAAGAAAGGCATGTAGCTAGACCAAGATGATGTGTATGTGCAGGGTTAATATTAATATGCACACAACTTCCATTTTGATGGAAAGTCTGTCAATAGTAAAATACCCTAATAAAATAGTCTCTCTCAAATATGGCAAGATGGCAAGATGGATTGAATACCATACATTGTCCTTTATTTTGATTAATCTGTTTTACCTGCTCAGCTAGGGATCACTTTATTTCCTCTCTCTCTCTCTCTCTCTCTCTCTCTCTCTCTGTCTGTCTCTCTCTCTCCAATATAAATATAATTATAAATTATAATAGAATATATGTATTAGAATATATATATATATATATATATATATATATATATATATATATATATATTCTAAACAATTCTAGCCATCTCCTTTTGGTGTAGTCCTGTTTCTTCTCTTTACACCATCACGGAAATGCTATAGAATGAGAGCATCATAAAAAGATTAGCACATGAAATATGGTACATTGATGTAGCATATTCATACAAAGCCTGTTTTGAGGATTTGTACAAACAGTTTGGTCAATGCCATAATGCTCAGATGTTCCTATTCTTGGACAATAAATGTTATCTCTGAGGATGTAATTTATACATCTAATCTGTGAAAGCAGGTTCCTCATTACTTCTTGATCACTGTCATTATGGTGCTGTGGTTTATTTCCAAATTGGGCACCCTTCCTTAGGCTACTACAGGACACAGAAATAGCGGGTAATAAACACCCAGACCTTCCATTATTCCTAGCAGGGTGTCTAGCCTAGAATGGGGATTTAAAATCACAGATAACTCCTCAGCTTTACAAAACCCAGTTGTTACATTTTCCTCCCTAAGGCTATCGTGTTGAGGCCATAGAGGAGACAGACATTGATTGGCTTCAATTTGGGGTCTGTTTTGAGCAGGGAGGTGATTTGTGCTTTAACTTTCCTGGGAAAAGTCCCATTCACCCCCAGGAAAGAAAATTATGAGTTTGGAAGGTAAACTACCTTCTAACCACTGGGGGAGGGGGGAGATGGAATGGGGAGTGGTTGAGGCCAAGAGAAGAGGATAACAATTGACTACGATTTTTCTCTTTCCCATTCCCATAGGTTATTCACAGAATAATTACCTTCATATTGTGATGTACAAACTTTAAAAACCCTGTGACCTAGCCTTAGCTGGTTTGGCTCAGTAGATAGAGTGTCTGCCTGTGGACCAAAGGGTCCCAGGTTTGATTCTGATCAAGGGCACAGTTGTGATGTGTTTTCTCACATATATATTTCTCTTTGTCATTCCCTCTCTCTTCCACTCTCTCTAAAAAGTCAATGGAAAAATATTCTTGGGTGAGGAGTAAAAAATTTTTTCTCAGTAAATGATAGCAATATATTTCTAGTGCCTAAAACTTACTATATACACCTTCTCATCTATTATTTTTATTTGATCCTCACAAGAATTGTATAAATTGTCACTTATTCCCTTTTGAGGGAGGGGAACAAAGACTGAGAAACTGTGATGCTCTGCATTCTATAGAGTAAATCAATAATTTTTATGCAACTTGATGTGTACATGCAGGGTTAATATTAATATGTATACAACCTACTATGTGTTGGCATGATCCAAGTCAGTAAGGGTGGAGCCAAGATGGGGACTAAGGCTTTAGAATTCCAACTCTCCTATCCTGTCTTAGTCCCTGGAGCTAACTTCCAGAAAGGTGGGTTGATAGAACTCTTCTTGATCTTCCAACTGCATTTCTTTCCTCCTGGGAAAAACTTCCCCTTCTTCCTCATTAAGACTTGTTCATAGTCAGAGCTATTTTTATTTTTGACTGTTATTTCACTTATTAGAATGTAAACTCCCTGAGAACAAGGATCATTTTTGCCTTTGTTGTTGTTTTTATTTTATAGCATTGATGGAACAGTTTTACTCACATAAGTTATGCAATATAAAATTTCTGTGATATATAAAGTTCCATAAATATAATCTTTAGCCTTTGGATAATTTTAAAGTTAATCATGATATTTTGAGGGGAAGGGATGAAAACTATGAGCTGCCTTTTCCCATGCACTTAATTATTTTAATTGATTTGCGTTTAATCTAATCTGAAGAATAAATGAGGTGGTAGTGTCAGATTTGTCACAATATGTGGAGCAAATATAATCTTAGTCATAAAAATAGATTTAGATTAAATATTCAGATTTGTGGGTTGCACATGTTGATACACAGTGTGTGTGTGTGTGTGTGTGTGTGTGTGTGTGTGTGTGTGTGAAGGAAAAGAATGTAATACTCATTAAATCCAGAAATGGAAGAAATAAGAACACTAGGGACAGGGAGGCTGCAGCATTTTTTCATCCAAAACAATCTAAACTCAACCGAAAAACTTTATGAGAGTTCAGTTTTCTGGGTGAGCTATTCACTTTGCTTTCCAAATTACACAGCTGAAACACATTGTTAATAGAAACACCCTGTTCAGTCAGTGATTCACACACCCTACCTATTAGTTTTTGTTCCTAACATGTCATTTTAACTGTTAAACCTTTGGGAAAATCAACATGACATTCCAAACACAGTCCCTGAAGTTTCATGTGTTAACACTCAGTTGCAAAAAGTTTCTGAGTTATATGTAATTACCGCACCCAAAGGGGACCTGACAAAATTTGAGGTATTTCCTGTCCACACTCTGCATCTCAGCCTGTTAAACACTTAAAACCAGGAAGCCTGATTCCTGAACACTGACAAACAGAATTTGGGGTTTGAGAGACCTAAAATAGAAGTTCTAAGAGTATATGTGTTGGGATGAAAAGCCAGAAAAGGGGGGTAACAAGGAAGCAGGAAAAAAAGCCATTTCTATGGAAATTTATTTAATAATGAAATTTAAAAGAATACATTGAAAATAAAATTTGAATATTCAGCTGATGTTAAAATGAATAACTACATCTATGTATCAATAAGGATATATTAGATATAAAATAACACTCAATAAAAATCCAAGCTGCACAAAAATATTCAGCAATGAGAACCTTTAAGTAAAATTTAAAATACCCAAATTATATATAAATACATATATGTGTAGTATGATTATTTTTAAATGCCTGGACACACACACACACACACACACACACACACACACGCACATACACACAGTGAATTCTGATTAATGGTTTTCTGGGGAAAGGAGGAGTAGGGAATAAAACTGTGGAAAGGTAAACTTAGTTTTAATAATTTATTTCTTTGAATGAAGAAACATTAGTGTCAAATGTTTCAGACTAAACATATTTTAAAATTATGAGTGATGGTTCCATGGGCAGTGGTTGTTTTATTATTTTCTATGCATATATACTGAAATAGAAAATTAATTAAAATTCACAATATAAAAATATATTAAAATTCACCAAAAAGTGAATTTTAATTATTTAACAAAAAATTGATATATTGAGAAAATCAGTAGTAATAAAAATTTGGAGGTTTAAGGTATACATTACAAAAAGGAGTAATTGGTTTCATTTTTAAGTATCCTAATACCATTTCAGTAATTTAAGGAGTAACAATATTTTCTTTAAAAATGTCCACCATATTAATTACTACTTGAGGCCCAATTTTAATACTTTAAAATTGTGTTCAAGATATTCAGTATTAACTTTAGTGTTCAGTGCTGATGCATTAACTTCTGAGTGTTTTGTTTGAGATTTTTATTCCTGAAAAAGTTGATAATGCAGTTTCATTTTTATATATCATTTCTCATCATCTGTGCATTTGTGGGATTTGCAATAAGTTTAGACATAAAAAGAAATTCTCCTTTCTTTGTTCTAAGAAGAGTGAGGGTTGGGCCTAATTTTGTCTCCACTGACTAAGTCTTGGTTTATGAACAACTTCATAACCCTCTGGGTGGGCTGAATGAATGAACTGGGATGCTTCATGGTCTTCTTACTCCTTTACTTTTTGTTTCCTTGTTTGAGATGTTAATTCCTCAAACTTAAAAAATTTTAAGCGATTTAAATTATTTTATTTAAATATACTTTCATTGTCCAAAAATGAAAACTAATGCTAGACAACAACAACTATCTGTCTCTCTAGTGTCCTTTTTTAATTGAATTTATCAGGGTGACATCCTACCTAATAAAATAGTAATATGCAAATTGACCACACCTTCGCTACGCCCAAGCCACGCCCACCAGCCAAAGCCATGCCCACCAGCCAATCAGGGCGAGTATGCAAATTACCCAACAAAGATGGCGGTTAATTTGCATAAACTGAGGGAGGGAGGAGTGAAGACTGAAGACAACTTAGAAGGAAGAGGGAAGAAAAGCGGAAAGCAAGGTGGCTGCCAGAGGGAAAGCCCAGGCGGGACGGAGTGAGGCGGGTGGCAGCAGCGCGCGGGTGCAGGTGCGGCGGCCGCAATGGCAGCGGCAGCAGCAGCGGCAGTGCATGCGGCCACAGCGGCCGCTTGCAGGATTCTTCCTGCAAATGGGCTACTAGTTGGTTAATAAAATCACATAGGCTTCAGGTGTACAATTCTACACTACATCAACTGTATATTATATTGTGTGTTCACCACCCCAAGTCAAGCCTCCTTCCATAACCATTTATCCCCCATATACCTTCTTCTTTCCCCTTCTGTAATCACCAGGATTTGTTTGTGTCTTTGGTACATTTACACAATGGAAATCTTAGCCTTTGCAATAGAATAGATGGACCTGGAGAGCATTATGCTAAGTGAAATAAGCCAGTGAGAGAAAAACAAGTACCATATGATTTCATGCATATGTGGAATCTAATGAACAAAATAAATTAAAAAAACAAAATAGGAACAGCCTAGCTGGTGTGGGTCAGCGGTTGAGCATCGACCTATGATCTAGGACAGTGATGGCGAACCTATGACACGCGTGTCAGCACTGACCCGTGTAGCCATTTCTGATGACACGCGGCCGCTGAGGCAGCCGCATGCCGAGGATGAAACATTTGCTGCTCCTGAGGATGAAACATTTGCGAAATAATGTTTTTTCCTCAAAGTGACACACTACCCGAGTTATGCTCAGTTTTTTGGAGAAGTTTGACACACCAAGCTCAAAAGGTTGCCCATCACTGATCTAGGAAGTAATGGTTTGATTCCAGGTTCGGGCACATGCCTGGGTTGTGGGCTCAATCCCCAGTAGGGGTGGTTGAGCATATACTTATGATCTAGGAGGTCATGGTCGATTCTAGGTCACGGCACATGCCTGGGGTGCGGGCTTGATCCTCAGTAGGGGTGTGCAAGAGGCAGTCAATCAATTATTTTCTCTCATTATTGCCCTCTCTCTCTCTCTCTCTCTCTCTCTCTCTCTCCCCCCCTCTCTCTCTTTCTCTCTCTGAGACTCTGAGAGAGAACAGACTGAGAGCTGTCAAGAGGGGAGGGAGTTTTTTGGGCTGGGTGAAAAAGGTGAAGGGATTAAGCAAAACAAACAAACAAACAAACAAACAAACAAACAAACAAAAAATTTCCAGTGTCTTTCTTGCAATCTTATTTGCCATTAATTGTTCTGTAGTTTGAAAATTCTTGTGTCCACAGGGAGGAAGTTTTCTAAGAGCTAAAGCTTCTCTTCTGTACCTTTTATTTCCCTATGATCTCTCCTTTCTCCCTTCTGCCTTTTCATCCTTTCTAGACACAGGGTCTTGTTCTTAGTTGACTTCTATTGTTTGACATCACTTCTACCATAGAGCATTTGTATTTCTAATAGTATATGATTCATGACAGAATCTTCTTCAGTATCCAAAGGAATAATGCTATTTATAATGGTAAAGAGATGGGCAATAGGGTCAAATTTCAGGTCACTGGCACTGCTCAGAGACTGCTCAAATCCCACCTTAAGTGTGGATGTATGTCTCTCCTTTGGACCCCACAGAAATATTTGAAGAAGGTACATCAAATTTTACCTGAGGGTTTTATGATATTTGTTGTAACTAAGACCTCATGAGACAAGGAAAGGTGTTTCACCTTGCTGCCTTGAAATATTATGTAAGACATTTTTAAATAAATTATGTTTCTTAAGTTCCTTCACATTTCGTACTGTGACCAATAGGTGAACATTTGTTCATGTTTTTATTTATTTGCTTGGCACATGGTATAAACAAATTTAATACAAATTCAATAATTTGATATAATATATATGGGAATAATATATTTTTAAGCTGCAGCCTTCCAGTTTCCCAGTAGATTTTTAAAGAATCTTAGGAAACATAAACAACTGTTGATAGAAAAACAAAAAAATCAATGAGCCAGTTGGAGACCTACTCTGTTTAAAGAGAGCCAGTGTTTTAGTTTTGTTTTTGTTATAGATACTACTAACACTGTACTTTAACAATTTAAATAATTTTAATGGAAAGGAAAACCTTTTCACATACTACTTATGTCTGTGTTAACATATATTACAGAAAAATGGAAGTAGCTAGATGCTGTTGGTAAAGACAAAAGTTAATAAAACCAATTAACTTTAGAGGTGATATTGATGGTAAATAGGATGTGTTGCCTGTCACCCTGCTTCATCTCTTCCCAGCAATGTCCTTTTCTGTACTGACCATCTTCAGGGTCATTGCAATGGGAATAAATCCTTAAATAATAATGGCACCTAACTTACCCACTGCTACACATTGTAGAATTAGAAATCATTTTTGTTTATAATAGTAAACTAATCAGTTTGTGGAACATACTGATTATCTCTGCATTTCTCAGTGTGTGCTCTACAGAGTGTTAGAACTGAGAGCAATTCCACTCTTTGTTGGGAAATAGTTCATATTATGTTTTTCTCTTGGAAATTCATAACAAACTTTAGTATAATTAAAAAACTTAGAACTGGGCTATAAAAAGCTATTTAACTTGTCTTGTTACTCATTTTTCAAACAATAGACCTGTGGCTTTTACTGTTATGTTTCCAAGACCCACCATTTAGAAAGCAGAGGATTAACTAGACTTACATATGAATGGTTTTGGAAGTTAATATTTCAGGCTATTTGTCTTAACGTGCACTTTGTTTATTCTCTCATTTTAGTTGTAAATTAACGTGGGGAAATTATTTCTAGCAAAATGTAATTGAAAGAAAATACCTCATTCTCAGTATTTACTAAGCTACCATGTGCAGAAATGAATCTAAAAGAAGAATCAATAATATCATCAAAAGCAAGAATTTCCATTAAAAAACTTTCTATTAATGCAGTTTAAAAAAATTAGGATAACAGAATTTGAAACTTTAAAACTTTTATAGTAATAAATATGACATGATTAAAAATGCAAAAAATAATTGAAGATGAAAGTATTACAAATTGCACCCTAGAAAGGTTTCTAGAAAGAAGTAACTACGTATTTCTTGAACTTCCTAGTAGGATTTAAATCCCATTATTTTCATATGTGAAACAGGGAATATGTTATGATTAAAAAGCATTACCAGGAAAGAAACAAAACTGAAAACTTTAGCTTGGCCTTCCTAAAAGTTAAATAATTTTAATTTGATATGCCTTACAGGATAAAGAAACTATAACATCAAGGAGAATAATTTGAAGAATGATAATAGATTCATAAAGTGGGTAAATGGGTTCCATGTTAGTGCAGTTCCTTGTTAGTTCCATGGGAAGAAAATAAGGCCTATTGAAAAGAATTAAAAGCTAACACAAGAGTAAATGAAGACAAACCTAAAAAGTTTTAATTTATGAAAAATGTGAGCAAGATTCTTAATGCATCAAATGCAGAAGAGGCTCTCTGAATCCTGAAAGTTGAAATATTAGTAGTATCAAATGAGATATCCTGTATCTTATATAATAAAGATGGAATATGCAAATTGACCATCATGCTGTCAGAAAGATGGCAGCACCCATAGCCACAAGATGGCGCCCAGTCCCCTCAGCCCCGCTGGAGTCCCCCAGTCCTTTCACAGAATATGGGTTGCCTCAAAAGTTGGGTAAGCTTCTTAGGACAAAAAGCATTCAAAATCTTTGAAAAGGGAATTTCAATATTTATAAAAGTTTGGACTAGACAATTAAAGTTATTTCCACTACAACCTTCTGTGATTTTGTGATATTAACATTCTGAATTCACATAGTACCAGCTGTATTGTATGTAAGCAGATATTATTTAAAGGAATGGCCATTATTATTAAAACAACCCATAAAACCACACTGTATGTCAAGGACATTCTATGTGATTTTCCTAATGGCTGGAGTTAATGCCCCTAAACTGGCAGTCGGGCACCCCCCGAGGGGTCCCAGATTGAAGAGGGTGGCAGGCCGGGCTGAGGGACAACCCCCTGCATGAATTTTGTGCACCTGGCCTCTAGACCTATATAATAAAAGCCCAGAGACCATAAGGGCAAAACGACCAGAATGACCACCCGACCAGTCACTATGAGGTGCACTGACCACCTCTTGGTCCCTTTCCCCAGTTGACATGCTCCCATAGCCCAATGGCAAATGGGGAACTGGGGTGGGTGGCGGGGGATGCGGGCAGCGCCAGGCCACGGCCCCCACTCTGCCTGTCACCCCACACACAGAGGGTGACCCATGGTGAGAATGGGGCCGGTGAGCAGGCGGGAACGGCTGACCTCTTGGTCCCTCCCCCAGGCCAGCAGGCTCCCATTGCCCAATGGCAAATGGGACCTGGGGTAGTGGCAGCAGGGGGTGGGACTGGCGAGTGGGTGGAACGGCCGACCTCTCAGTCCCTCCCCCCTCCCTGGCCCTCAGGTTCCGATGAGAAACTAGGAACCAGGGTGGGTGGCGGCGGGGGGCAGGGCTGGCTGCTGGCAGCCGGGGAAGATGGCCCTGATTGCAGGCCAGGCCTAGGGACCGTACCTGTGCACGATTTCATGCACTAGTTGTTATATAAAACTAGAGGCCCGATGCACAAAATTTGTGCAAGGAACTCAGCCCTCGAAGCCCCGGCTGCCTTGTGGCCCCGGCTACCTTACAGCCCCACCCACTGATTGTTCTGGAAGGTTGTTCTGCCATCTGGTCTAATTAGCATATTAGCTCTTTATTATATAGGATTACAATGGACATCTGTGTACAAATCCTTGTGTGAACAAATGTTATGATTTATTGATTTATTTTAAATACCAAGAGGTAACATTGCTGGGTCTATGGTAAGGGAATGTTTACCTTTCTAAGAAACTGTCAATACATTTTCCAAAGTGGGTGCAACAGTTTATACTCCCACCTACATGAGAGTTGTAGTGGCTCCTCATACTTGCCAATACTTGTTATTGTCAGTCTTTTTAATTTTAGCCTTTCTAGTGTGTTTTGTAGAAAATCATTGAGGCTTAATCCACATTTCCCTTATGACTAATGATATTAATCATCACATGATGGTATAGATATTATTTTTGTGATGTGTCTGTTCAAATCTTTTGCACATTTTGAACATTGGGTTGTCTGTATTCTTACCATTGAATTGTAAGACTACTTCATAGATATTCTCCATAAAAGTCTGTTTCAGACATACGTATTGTGAATAATTTCTCCCTATGACTTGCCTTTTTATTTTCATAATGGTGTCTTTTTTCAAGAGAAGATGTTAATTTTAACAAATCTAATAATTACTTTTTTATGGTTAGTGTTTCCTATGTCCTTCTAAGCTATCTAGCTACCGCCAAAGTAGCAAAGATTTTCTCCTATTTCTTTACCTGTAAGTTCCACAGTTTTAGTTGTTGAGTCCTTTTCTTAGTAGTGGTTTCTTTCTTGGCATCTTATAGTCTCTCCGTATGCACAGAGAGACACACAGCTCCCCGCTTTCGTTGGCAGGGGAGCTGGGTGTCTGCTCATGCACCAGGCCCAAAGCCCCCTGCGCCTCTCAACGGCTGGATAGGCCACCCCGAGTCCCGCCCCCCAGCCTTCCGCTGGCCCAATCGTGGGCGTAGCGGAGTGATGGTTATTTGCATATTATCCTTTTATTAAGTAGGATCACTGTAGGCTGAAAATGTAAATGAGTTTAAGAAAGATTTTAAGATATTCATGAATAAACTGTGATTTTAAAAAAATGTAGTTCCTTCACGTGACTATTGGAAAAGGGCAGTGTTAAAATGAATAAGAATCCCAACTTTCTGAAGTGATATAATGAAATACTTAAGAGTATAACTGCCTAGTTTGTCATCACAACTTTTCCACTTAATGTGTGACATTTGAATGTTATTTAACCTCACTAAATCTCATTATTTTCATCTGTGAAACAAGCAATAACAGAATGTATCTCTCAGGACTGATATAAAGTTCTTAGCACAGTGCTAGGTATACAAAAAGTAAATTTTAAATGCTAGCTATTGTGACACATTACAAAATGCATATTTGGTGATACCTTACTGAACTTTTGAGGACAAAAGATCCCCAAACACTCCTCAGAATTATTCTAAAAAACAGATATCAAGCCTGAAGAAAACTGGCAAGATCTAACATATTTTAACCTCTTATGTAATATTCCCAATGGTACAATTTTGAAATTATGTAACTATTTGAAATTTATTATATATCCAAATCTGTCATCAGTTGTGTTTGATGATATTCTTTGCCCTATAATTTTGTCAACTCAAGTATTTATTATAAGAAACATCTCTGAATATTTTAACTTAACTGTTATTACTTCGTTGCAAATATTTTCTTATCTCTGGACTGAAAGAGAATTATTTGCCTTTCCCTAGTGATCAAATTCTTTCATTTTTAATTTTTTCTGATGTTGCTTTTTCTTAACTATTGAAGTTTTCTGAGTGTATTTATTGCAAGTAATAA
Source organism: Cnephaeus nilssonii (assembly GCF_951640355.1). Taxonomy (NCBI): domain Eukaryota; kingdom Metazoa; phylum Chordata; class Mammalia; order Chiroptera; family Vespertilionidae; genus Cnephaeus; species Cnephaeus nilssonii. Next base: position 35,249,171 of record NC_137080.1, on the reverse strand, counting down.
ACTTTAATTACTTTTGCAATTACAGCTTATTTGATTGAATTTTCCACTGACTGCACAAAACATCTGTCCTACTGGGACCATGCATAGTCTCTGATCTGGGTACAATGTGCTGTTAAAATATGGTAACATCTGCAGTCCATTAATTTCCAAAGCAATAGGCAAGTTTGGCTTTCAAATGGGTTCAGCCAAGTTTATACTTAGGAATTCTGTTTCTTTGCTTTCCATCTAAATGGACTGAGGTAACTCATACTTACTTTCTGCCTTACTTTAGTCTTTACTTCTTATTGAGTATACAGATATAAAAAATGGCATGGTATCTGATTTGATGCTGTTTTATTCTGACTACACTAACTTTCCTCAGAGATAACAGAAATAACAACGATGAGAAGGCACTTCATTATAATTTTTCTGACACCAGGATGCTATTACTGTACTGCTAAGCAACTTGAAGATAGTTTGTGATAATAGCACATTCATGTGGATTCCTTTGAAGACTAAGTATAAGGATACTTCAAAGGTAGGCAATAGGCTGCTAAGAATACAAGAGTTTTTAATTTTGTCTGAAAGTATAATGAAAGGCTATCATCATTATCCTTGTTTCTTATTCCTTTCTAAAATTCTGATTAACACAGAAATATTTCTCTAATAAAATTTAAAGATTATTATATGCACTCATATTTTAGGAAAAACAAACAGGTGGGGCATAAGTTAATCACAGAGAAGTAATAATGTTGACATAATGAGGCTCAATGCACCCACAAATTAAAGGTCATTCATTTGTCATGTAGATTTTGCAGCCACCCTGTCATTTTACCCAAGTTTGATTTGTATTTCTCTATCAATAGCAATGTTCACTTAAATTTTCAAACTAGATAAGACTGTTCATGAAAGTGTCTATTAGAAAAGTATAGTTGTAGAAACTACTCATGTTTGCCTGTGATTGCCATGATTCCCTGCAGTCCTAGTTGCCTTGGGACTGTTTTCTGGCCAATGAGATGTGTTACGATGGAATGCATGCTATAGTTGGGCTGTCTCTTCAGAGTTCTTTGTTCCTCTCCAGGTCAAATGTGGAGGTCAAATGCTCCAGACAACAAAATTACAAGACAAGGGGGCTGCTTTACTCACATCCGACAGGGCCATCAATAAAAATAATACTTAGTATTAAATTTCTGAGAGTCATGTCTATTGCAGCACCCATATTAAATCATCTCAATATCATTACTAAGTATAATGTATAATCCTAGTTAAGTAGTTACTATTGTATCGATGAGCGTGAATAAAGAGAAATTGTTCTGGAATCTTTGGCACTCCCTAAATTAACATTATATCTATTCCTTAGTCCAGAAAGATACAGCATTTATAGTCACACACATCTGAAAATGGCTTATTCAATGCCAACATAATGCAACTTTCATAAAGGACAGGAGAGAGCCTAAGAGTAGGCCAGAGAAGCCCCCGCATCTTGTAAATGTACAGGCATAAAGACTAGAGAATCACCAAGAGTCAAGAAAGGGCGGGAACACCCTCCTGAAGAGCATTCCCAGATAGAAGGCTTTTAGCAGCGCAGAACAGCCATGCGGCACAGAGGAAAAACTGTGGCCGTGTCATTGTCACTTTGGGGCCGGCTGAGTACAAACTGCCAGATTCTTCCTGAATGCTCTCTCCTCCTCCTTATGACAGATATGGATGAAAACACACTGATGGAGAAGGAGTGAGCCCCTTGAGGTAATCTGATGCACTCTCTCTACCACTTTTGCACATCTTAAATGGGTTTTAGACATTCCAAAATGTCTACACTGTGTTCATTTCCTGTGGTGGATTTACAGTGTGTGACAGGAAATCCATTTCTTTTCCTGTGGATGCTAAATTCATTACCTTGACAGAATTCAGACTCACTCTTTGCACTTGCTGCCATAGCAACCAGTATCTGACATTTTTTTTCTTTCTATTTTTTCTTCCACTGGCAACAGGGTAGTCACATGTTTCAGCAAGAACTGTACTCCAATAAAACATTATTTTAAATGCACATAACACTGTTATATACCAAGGGTCTCTTCACACTGTCACCTCTGTAGATCACATACTTCATAAATCTATAATCACATATTACACCACAGTATTCTAAATTAGCAGAGTATGGTATTCTTTTAAGATTTTTCAGGAGTAGATTTCTTTTTCTCTTTTTCAAATTTTTTCACAATGAGAGCTATTTGAAATAATTGGCATAATGGATTGATTTCTCCATCTAACAAAATACTCTCCAGAGCAGCGATTATTATTGGAGGAAAGTTCTGGACAGGTACTTGACTTAAATGATCTAAATGCTGTTACAGCTCTGAATAAGGTCATATTACAATTCCACATGAGCTGGAGTGTCATCTGCTTTCTGCTTCAAAAAAGAGACCACAAACACATCATACGAAGACGTTGTCCTGGTTTCCTATGGCAGAGGAAATAATTATAAAAAGCAAAATAAAGTTAATGATTTTGCCTGCCCTGAATATTGGTAGGGTTGGTTTGGTGTGGTGACTGAAAAGGGAAGAGAAAAACACCTGGTGTGCTTGGCTGAGTATTAGGAGGTCTTGTTTTTGAGGGTCCCACATGCAATATACTCAACACACAGCCTATTGGTAGGATTTTGAATATACCTACATCAGTGTCACAGAGAAAATCATATGAGCACTGGGAAATTAGAAGGCCATGTCAATGCCAGGCTAGTTACTATATAGCAACAATCATCAGAACTGTATATACATGGGTTCAAACCATAGAATCCATGAGATTTAATTTCCTCTGGTTATTTACCTTTCATTTTACATGTAGCACCCAGAAGTTACTCTGATATGTTGGAAGGTTCAAAGAAGAAAGAGCCATTAAGTTCCACAGTTCAAAGAAGACACGTCACAGAGCCTGAAGGACAGTGATGGTTTACACTCCTTTTTACCTTTTTTTTCCCTGGCCACTTCAGATTCTCTCTTACCTTCCTTCACAACTGAGATATTTTTCATTTAATGATTATCTCATTTTCCTCTTAGTTTTAGTTCTGAAATAAATGCAGATCTATAAAATAATGTTCCACTGTTGCATATTTCCATTTGTTTAATCCTCAAATTATTTCCCTTATTAAATATATTTTGTTCACTCACTACATTAGGGTTGTACTCTTAGTAATGTATTTTAGTAAGGCAAAGCCACACATAATCCAGATAATGAAAATATTATTTAAAAGCTTTGCACTGGAATTATATTCAGCTATCCACATTTTACTAAGGCATTGCATGGATAAGGAAATATTTCATTGAAATAGTGTGAGAAAAACTTTGAGCAATAAAATTGAAATATACAAGGCAGATAAAAAATCAAGAAAAATATGAGGAGAATAAACTCAGAATTAACAAGAGCTGGAAGATCTATAAACTAGGCAGAAACAGCAGCAGATACAAATTGTAACAACTATTGGACCTTTCCTCAGGCAGCTGGTCTAATGCACAAGAATTGAAATAGTAAAGATTTATATTATGTGCTGATTATATGTGCTAGCAAGAGGAGAGGTACCCTCCTAAGAGCTGACTAAATTGGAAATATTTCATAGGGGACTGGGACTTGATAGATGGAAGTAAAGGAAGGCTTCAGCATTGAAAGCAGAGGTTGATAAGGGAGAGGCATTCCAGGTGAGGAGAAATGTGAGCACTATGACACTTGCCAGAAAGTAATTTGCGGGGCAGGCTTTGACTAGGGCAGGGTACGTGTGAAAGTGACGCTTTAGGAAATGGAATGAAGAGGAGTCAGGCCATTGGCCCTCTGGGGAAGTCTGAAGGGATTGAATATTGAGGGAAGTCTAAATGGGTTGACTATTGAAGGACTGTACTAGAATAGTGAACATGAAATGGTGAGTGAAGGAAAGATATTCATTATTTTCAGAAAAATAAAAGTTTACAGAACTGAATGATTAATGAAATCTAAGACATACATACAGTAATTAATTTCAAAGTCAATAGTTGTAATAAAAAGCTATGTATAGTTGATTATATTTTGTTTTCATTGAAAAGCGTTATTTACCCCTATACTTCAGGAAATAGCTCTCATCTTCCCTTCAGAACCTTCTCCTCCTTGATTCCAATCAAGTAGTTTTGGTGGTGGCTCTCCTGGCCTCCTTCCTTCTTGTTCCCATTTTAGGACTGGCTATGGGACTTACACGTGTCTGAGTTGGGTTCCTCACTTCCTAGCTTCATTTTGGTTAAAAGGGTGTATATACCATATGTCCCAAGAGGGGCCTTTCCACTTTGTGCTGGAGAAAAAACCTCTTTGCTGGAGATGTAAGGATTGCAACTCAGAGCTGCTGATGGCTGTGTTCTCTGGTAAAAATACGAAGTCTCAGAGAATAGAGCGGACAAGCAGTGTGCAGCCAAGGTTGGGTATGCATGTCCATGCTCACATACAGAGAAAGAGGGATAAAGAGACAGACAGAGAAAGAGAGAGAGAGAGAGAGCGCGAGAGAGCGAGAGCGAGAGCGAGAGCGAGAGAGAGAGAGAGAGAGAGAGAGCGAGAGAGAGCCTTCAGTGTTTGAATCTTTCATTGCAGTCCTCATAGTCCATAAAACTGTCTCTATTTCTGCATTTCTTTCTTACTTCAGTAAATTGGCCCAGTATCCACCCTATAAACTTTATTATTTTCTTAAGATAGCTTGAGCTGGGTTAATGTAATTTGTAACTAGAATTCTAATTAATATATTTACCAATTAGGTTGTGAGCACATTGTCAGAAAAATGTAAAACTTTAAAAACATTTATTAATTGGGAGTGATTCATCAGCAGATATGTCAGTCAATTTGAAACTTGTAAACAGTTAATATTTGGGGAAGAGAGTATAAGGTAATATTTGGGAGCAAAGGCCTAGACTTTACCAATTCAATCAAGTTTTTAAAATGTCTGGGGTTGTTGTTGGTGGTGAAATAGAAGGTGATTTCTAGAAGATATGTATCAGAAATAGCTATTAATAACTCATAAGATTTGACAATTCTACAAATAAAAAGACTGTGTTCTGAGGAAATGTCTATTATATAGTTATTTTCCAAATATGATCTTAGAATCCCTAGGTTCTCTGAGACCATTTCAGGGGGGGGCGGGTCTGTGAGGTCAAAATTATTTTCACAATAAAATAAAGATGTAATTTGTCTTGGTTTATTGTTATTTTAAGTGAATTGACAAATAAATATTTTAAAAGATTTTGTTTCAACTTTAAATATGTAACTAGTGATATAATCCACTTAAACAAAAGCTCTTTGGAGGTCTTAATAATTTTAAGAGTATGAAAGGGTCCTAAGACCAATAAACATGAGAACTGTTACTGCTTTGCAAGGTATTAGTTATGTAGTTTTACCTGTCAGTGTGGACAGTGTACTAGCAGAGTCAAGCACATTGATCAATGAATGACAACCTCCATGATCAAGTCTGAAAAGGGGCACTGTAAACTGAGAGTGGTCATAGTGGTGAAAACAAGATATGTTTTCATTGAGCTTTATAAGAAAGCCCTCACTCCCCAGCCCCCACCAATTTTAAGCATGCCTATTTTATATTACACAAGTTATATAACACTTAACAAATGCTCTTTCTTCACCCCTTCCCCTTGTTGTTACGTGCAGTCTTTAGAATGTCCACTGAGACATTGTACTGTGATAATTATAGGTGACACAAGGATTAGTCTAAGTACCATGATAATTTTGCCTTGATAATCTTGGAAATAAAAATAGGCAAAACCTGAAACTGGCAAATAATTGCATTTAACTTAACTTATAAAACACAGAGACATTACCTTTCATACCGATAGCACAATAGAAATGTGGTAGTTATAGTTTTTATTTATCTAGGGAATTCATCTGGAGTCAATTAGCTAGGAATGCTCATGAGGAACATATATTAGAAAACAAACTAAATTCCTTCATATGCCTCTCAATGTAATTGTCTCAGGGCAGAAAATGCTTGAGAGATCACGTTCATACAGATTGCATAGCAGAATGAAATATTTCTCGAGTTCATTACAAACCAATAGTACTCTGAAAAAGGAGCTCTGGTGAGGAAAGGGCATAGAGTGGGGAGACAGCAACTCATCCCAGTCACCTCAAAGATGCAACCCACGGATTCTCCTTGAGAGGCCGGTCTTATATCCCATCAGATACAGGGCTAGATGTACACCCATGCTGGGTCTTTGTGTGATGTTGGGAGGACTTCCCACTGGTTAATGTTCAGGTTTCCCAAGCCTCAAGATTATTTTGGATACTCAAATGGGCAGTCAACAAAATAATGAGGTCAAAGTGTCAAGGTCATAAAAAACAATGAAAGGTGGAAGAACTGTTCCAGATGAAGGCGACTAAGAAAACATGACAATTATATGTACTATTTAGCCTGGAATTGGATCATGGGTCAGAAAAAGGACTTTAGTGGCAAAATTTGAAAAATATTGGAAGATAAAAACTATATTAATTTAATTAATATTGTATTAATGTTAACTTTCTGATTTTATTAATTGTGCCATGGGAGTTTCGGTGATATGGAAATTACTTATATTATTTTTGTAACTTTCCTGTAAGTATGAAATTATTTAATTTTTTTAAAATATAGGTAAAAATCAATATAGCTATGAAGGTATCTACTAATGAACCTATATCTCAGAAAGGGTAGTGATGCAGGTTGTGGCATGGGAACTCCTGGGTTCGAATCATAGCTCCATTAACTGCTAACCGTATAAGTTTCAAATTAATTAATATCTAAGTGCTTCAGTTTCCTAATCTTAAAATGGAGAAAATAATGCTTTCTACTTTGCAATGTAGTTGTGAATATTGAATAAAATTAATGTAAATAAAATTCTTAGAAAAGTGCCTGTTTCCACAAATGTTTGTTAGAAGTATGGAAATTATTTGTGCAGTGACAATTGTTATGTAAGAAATATTAGAGTGAAATTCAGTATTATTAATTCTGTCTCCAGGTGATAAACTAAGTATAAAGCCATATAATTGTCAGATATGAAGGAAATTAGACAAATTATTCATTAAGGAAGAATCAAATATATGGAATGATGGAATGTCTGATATTGCAACAGAGGAGCACAATGGTAGAGAGGAGGTCAGGGGAAACCATTCATGTGATATTACTAAGGTATTTGAATATCTGACAAAGCATCTAGCTAGTAAGCTTAAGACAGAAATAATGTGATATACAAGAAATAAATACTTTTCAGTAAGTTGGCTCAAGAAAAGTGAGTTTTGTTTCTCAAAAATGTTATAGTTTTACATATTCATCTGCTTCGAACCATCCCCGGGCAACACACAATGGAGAGAATGTGGTTAAGATCAACATTAGAAACCTCAACATTCCAACACAGCAAAGTCTGCAGGAGTGGGGGAAGAGTTTCAAGTCATGTAAGCCATTAGCTGTGGGAAGATATGTTGTGGGAAAACCGGCCCTGGGATCATAAAACACAGTTGGTCTGGTGCAGTGTAGCTCAATGCATGTGATTTCCACCCTGCAGCTTTGTTATTAAGACCAGCTGTGGGGCATTGGACTCACCAAATTTTATGTCCCCAAATTTTGCTCATTCTATGAACTCAGCTGAGGGTAAAAGAAATAAATGTGAGATGGCACTCATCAACATGACTATATTCTTTCTTCAGTAGTATTCATGGTTCGGGGGGTGGGGGTGGGAGTGAGTGCTTAAACTGATCCATCATTGTAGAATGGTCTAGCAGGTGAACACGCTGGTTAGAGAGCAAACCACCTAGAGCTTTCCTAACATAAGGCAGAGGGAATTGCTAGTGTCCGAGAAGGGGAGCAAAGCATAGAGTCTCTTTAGGGTTTAAATTGAGGTGAGATAAAAATATTGGAAAAAGTGAATGAATAAAAGGTTAAGATAAAATAATGTGATTTTTAAAGGTTAAGTGCTCAGGACTATAATCCAATATAGTAGCCACAAGTCACATGCAGTCAAATTGAGATGTGCTGTAAGTGTACAATATGGTCCAGATTTTGAACACTTAAAATGAAAAATATCTTCATATTTTAAAAAATTTTAAATATTTATTCCTTGTTGAAATGATAATTTGGAGATATATTTAGTTAAATATATTATTCAGATTAACTTCAATTGTTACTTTTTACTTCTTTAATGTGGCTACTATAAAAGTTAAGACTACATTTATGGCTTGCATTATATTTCTATTGGATGGTGCTGTTTTAGCGGTTGTGTAGTTATAGATTCAAAACAGAGCTTAATAAAATGTAGGTTATTTAATGGATACATGGAGCATAACAGACCAATATTTTGAAATGAGTAGAAAAATTATCACAGCATAAAACAGGCATCCTCAAACTATGGCCCGCGGGCCACATGTGGGTGTTTTGTTTTTTTACTTCAAAATAAGATATGTGCAGTGTGCATAGGAATTTGTTCATAGTTATTTTTAAACTATAGTCCGGCCCTCCAATGGTCTGAGGGACAGTGAAAGGGCCCCCTGTTTAAAAAGTTTGAGGACCCCTGGCATAAAATATAAAAAATAAACAATATTTTAATGTGTGTTAAAAAGAAGGATCATTGCTTAACATAGGAGAATTGTCCTAACTTTTCACTAAAGTTTGGTATCAAGCTCAGCTGTAGATAGCTTAATACATAAGATTAGCAACCACACTCAACAGTTTTCTCTTCTTACTCTTTATTTGTATTAAGTTAGTCCTGTACATACAAACATGAGTTTGCACCATGGAAATGATTATTTGATAAACTGTCAAGTAGTGCTAGATATTCATATTGAATATGTGTCCAGTAATTTAGAGAGATTTTTCACTTAAACTAATTCCAGTGCTATTAACAAACATTTTCTACTCAAAGTAGAAGTTGGGAAATAAAAGCAAATAAGTTTATTACCAATTTCTTAGTTGCATTTATCTCTGGAAATTGTATTTTCATTTTTATAGAATTTGAATGTAATTTAAAAACAAAACCCTTTCATATACAGTTAAATGATCTTTAACAAGGGTGTCAAGAACACAATGGGAAAGAACAGTCTTTTCAACAAATAGTGCTGAAAAAATTGAATATCCCCATGCAAAAGAATAGAGTTAGACCCTTACATCATAAACAAAAATTAAATAAAAATAGATTAAAGATCTAAATGTAATCCTGAAATTATAAAACTCCTAGAAGAAAACAGGGTAAATGCTTCATGACATTGGATTTTACAATGATTTCTTGGATATTACAACAAAAGCAAATAGACAAATGGGACTAAAACAACAGTAACAACTGCACATCAAAAGAAACAACAGAGTGAAAAGGCAACCTACAGTATGGGTAAGTTATTTGCAAATCATATAGGTGAAAAGTGGTTATTATCCAGAATATAGAAAGAACTCCTAAATTCAACAACAACAAAGAATCAAACAACCCAATTAAAAATGAGCCAATGACTTGAACAGACAATTTTCCAAAGAAAACATACTAGTAGAAAGGCCAACAGCCAAGAAAAGATGTTCAGTGAGGAAATACATGTCAAAACCATTGTGAATTATTACTTCATACCCATTAGATGACTACCATAAAGAAAAACAGAAAATAACAAGTTTGGTGAGGATGTGGAGAAATTGTTGCACTGCAATTAAAAAGAGTATGGAAAATCCTCAGAAAAGTTCAAAATATAATTACGATATGATCAAACATTTCCACTCTAGGTGTGCATCCAAAAGAACTAAAGCAGGATCTCAAGAGATATTTGCACACCCATGTTCATTGCAGCATTAAACACAGTAGCCAAGAGGTGAAAGAAACATAAATGTCCACTGATGAATGAATGGATAGACAAAATGTGTTATATACATTCAATGGAATATTTTTCATTTGAAAAAGAAAGGGATCCTATTACATTCTATAATATAGATAAACTTTGAGAACATTACACCAAGTTGAATAAGCCAGTCACAAAAAGACCAATACTATATTATTACACTTATGTGAGGTATTTAAAGTAGTCAAACACATAGAAAGTCCAATGATGGTTGTTGCCAGGAGCAGGGAGGAGGAGGAAATGGGGAGTTGTTTTTTAATAGGTATAGACTTTTAATTTTGCAAGATGAAAAATTTCTGGATATCTGTTGCACAACAACATGAATATATTTAACCTATTGAATTGTACACTTAAAATGGTTAAGATGGTAAATTTTATGTTATGCAATTTTTACCATAATTTTTAAAAAGCTTAATAATATGGTATCAATTTCTCCAATGACTGAAAAAATCATGAAAGGCTGGGGAAGCATGAAACGTTCAGCACTTGACCTATTCCAACTTTGTAAGAAATCCTGGGAGTTTTTCAAATTATTCTCAACATTAGAATGTATGTGGTTTTTAAGTGACAAATGCAGATTATTTAAGGTAAAACATTGGAGAGAGCCACTTGAAATAGTATGAGCAGTACCAGTGTCAATATGAAGAATTTGCATTGTATTGCTAATTCAAAAATACATATATTTTCCCTTCAACACCCAGTGAGCTTTCTTTTTTTTAAAACATATTTTTATTAATTTCAGAGAGGAAGGAAGAGGGAGATAGAGATAGAAACATCCACGATGAGAGATAGTCAGGGATCGGCTGCCTCCTAAAAATCCCCCACTGGAGATCAAGCCCACAACCGGGGCATGTGCCCTTGACCGGAATCGAACCTGGGACCTTTTAGTTCCCTGGTTGATGCTCTATCCACTGAGCCAAATCATCTAGGGCCCAGTGAGCTTTCTTATATTACTGCCCTACTGATTTCTCTTTAAAGTATTAAAAACATAATACATTCAGTGCCCATCGAATTACGTTCACAAAGTTTCATGTTTCTTTCAATACTGAATCTACTTCAGGAGAAATGGTGTTCATTATCAAGAGTTCTCTGTCAATAAAGATGTGTATTGATTGATATGCAGGTGCAATTAGTTTTGTGTGGCAACATATCCTGTTGCCACTCATATAGTTGGTATTTGTCAGCATTGATCTACATGAACTTTGTCAGACTATATCTTGTTTGAAAAGTAATCAGTACTTGCTAAAAACCACATCTCTGTCTTCAGATTTTCAACAATAAATAGAACAAATAATCACCTAGTACTTTCCCCTCATATGTATCCCACACATACTAGGACCTAATTCAGGCCTTACGTATTGGTGCCATTTGTTGCACTGATAAAACAAATAAAATGATCAGTTAGTGCACAAATATAACAACAATTGTTTTTCTAAATTATACAAAATACACTAGTATATTTGGTATGCAATGCAACTTATTTTGCTTTCTTTGCAACACACACACACACACACACACACACACACACACATACACACACAACTGACTGCTGACTGCCTTATAAACTTCTCAGCAATAGTATGTATTAATACCTATTTGTATTATGAGGCATATGACTTTGAATTTTACCTCTGTTGTTTTAGTGTCTTCTCTGCTTTTGGTAAGCAAGCTTATCAATTCTATACTACAAACCATTATTTGTTCCACATTCTAGAAAAACTCAGTTGGTTTATTAGAGAAGTCACTGTGCTTTTTTGAGAAAAATATAAAAAGCTTTTATAGCTTTGTACCATTATTTGATATACTTTCAACAGAAAATGCACTGAGACTAATTGATCACTGGTTCAATACAATTGAATTTTCAGATACTCATTATCATTTAGTCTATTCTCATTTTATCTTTCTCTGTGTGAAATGGTTACACTTGCAGATTCACTTGCCTTGCACATAGAGGCTCACATCAGATGTTATTCTGGAGTTTGGCTCACTATGACTTTCTTTGTTATAGTAATTTGTTGATTATTTCTGCCACTTTTATGCTTCAATGAACACATTTTGAGTCATTGATACATTTCTTTTCTGAATTTGAAATATGTTATAGGATAGTAGCACTGCAAACAAAACCATGTAGGTTCTGAAACAATATATTAGATAAGAAGACTTTAAACTTGAATGTTAGATAAAACCTACTGACTCTGTTGTTGTTGCATATGTGCACCCTTATGCAGAACATCATAGAATATCTGGCACTTCTTATTATTCAGCTCGCAAATCTTCTCTTTCTGAAGGGCCTTCTTCCAGCACCATAGTTATTATCTTCCTCCTGGACCTCAAATCCTAACTCTCACCTCTATCACATTACTATGTATGTTAAATTTCTTCATGCCCTATACTTTGAAATACATTTATTTATTATTATTTACTTACTAGATGCCCAGTGCACGGATTTGTGCACAGGTGGGGTCCCTTGGCCTGGCCGGCGATTAGGGCCAATTGGGGCTGTCTTGCCCAGTTTGGGGGGAGGGACTGCGGGAGGTTGGCTGGCTGTGGGAGGTTGGCTGTGGGAATGCACTGACCACCAGGGGGCAGCTCCTGTGTTGAGCATCTGCCCCCTGGTGGTCAGTGAGTATCATAGCAACTGGTCAACCGGTCATTCGGTCAACTGGTTGTAACAGTTGCTTAAGCTTTTATATATATATAGATAGATGATTTCTCACCCACCATCACCCCCACTACCAAAAAGATATCTCCAAGAGAATAAAGGCATTGATAATTCTAGAGAAAAAAAATGAATAAAAACCACCTTTTTCAGTAGATAAGAAACTCTAGGCTTATCCAATTTTATGGCCAATGAAACTCATGCTTCCAAGGAGTTCTCAGTTGAGCACATGAGCAAACGCCATTATAACACACAAAAAAGAACAGATGATTATATGAACACTAGTGTGTTTTAATCCCAGACACCTTGGCAATGATATGGAATAGGTTCTTTCAGTATATTGAAGCCTTGGTCTTGGACCAACTGTGGCTAAAATCAAATGATAAACTTCATACCATTTTCTTTCCTGGGGGTAAATATTTCTCTGGCTTTATAATTTTAGGATTATTGCTTGATTTCCTCTGTGTACAACAGTGACTAAAAGAAAGCAGGAACTCAAGAAATATTTGTTGAATGGATGTTGGTTACATGTGACTGCTTGATAATGTCCCTCTTCTTTCTTTTATAAGTTTTTCTACTTCTCTCTTTTTCTACTCAAACTCATGAGTCTTATGAGAACAGGAACTTGTCTGTCTTGTTCATTGCTGTATCTTCATTGCCTATAATAGTGACTGGCAATTAGTTTATGCATAAGGGATATTTATGGACTAAATGAATAAGATTTGTGAAATGAAAGTAAACAAAAAGGTTTTATTGTTTTTTGCTTTAAACAGCCAGGTGTTTGCTGACATCATTGGTGATCATCAAAGGTTTCTAGGACACATTTTGAGAAACTGGTTGGGGTAAGCCCATAAGATGGGTTTCTGACACACACAAAAAGATGATTGGGGCAAAGGTTAGAGTTGGACATGAGCATGCCCCATAATATTGGCAATTAAGAGGAAAACTATGAGTCGATCATCAGAGTCCTCAGTGACTGTGGAAGTTGCATGGAGATAGACAATGAAAAGGCAGAGAGGATCTATGATTCTGTGAAGAGAGCCTGGTTTGGGGGTTTAATCCTCACTCCAAAAGCTGGGTCATGTATTTAATCTACTAAAACTTACTTTCAAAGAAATGTTATATGGGGACAAAAATCACTACTTTATGGAGTTGAACTGAAATTTATGGAAAATAAACCAATGTCTTCAGATAGTGCCTGTCACATTATCTCTGCTCACAATATATGGGCACATAAATAAAGGTGTATCACATCTTTTTTAAACACTGGTGAAAGAATAATGGTCTGAAAATATTGTTGGGAATATGGGAGTGTTTTGGCTCTTGAAATACAGGGAGAATAAAAATAAACAGCTTATTTTTTTTTTCAGAGGAAAGAGAAAATCATGAAGATGTAGTGGAGAGATTATTCTATGAAGAGACTAAGTTCATAATAAAATATATTGATAATGGAATGTAGGTTCCAATGGATTCACTGGAACTAATTTTTTAAAACAAGGTTGATAGAGGGAGGATAAGAAAGGGAACAGGTTGAGATGAATCTGGGTAAAGCTTTGCTGATTCAGAGGGGCTCAGTCTAGGCAAAGACTGAATCATACTATGTATAAAACAGCACATTAGAATAGACAGAAATGTGGGCTGTGCCAAGATTGCATTAAAACTTAAGGTTGCAAATATTTTTATTTCTACAGAGCTCTAACCCTGCCTATATATGAAGTACTGAGAGTTATAGTTGGTTACTTCAACTTTGGATTTTGGGTCCTGGCTTCTTCTGACTTCCAAGGGCAGGGCTGATGGGCGATCTGAAGCATTGTTCCCTGTGCTTTCAGAGAGGTCCTGAGGAGGAGGAGGAGTCTGGTGAGTGAATACTTGGCATGCTACATTTTCTGATTAGACCAAAGTGGGAGTTAGTCAACACTATCTAGTAAAGTAAGCAGTATGAAAAAAATTGAAAGATCATGAGTGGCATTATTTACTTAGGAATGGATTTGAGTTTCAACTTTGTTAATGGTGTCAATCTGGGAAAGTACCTGAGCCTTCCAGCAATTCTCCTTTCTCATTTGTAAAATGGGGATGATAATACCTACCTTTCCAGGTATAGGTGAGTATTAAATAAGATAACATGAGCATGCTGCCTATTATATTGGAGGTGAATCGAGGTTTCTTTCTTTCCTGTGCATTTACAAGTTGTGCCTCACAATTATAAAAAATATATTTTTAATGATTTTTAGAGAGACAGTAAGGGAGAGGAAGAGAAAAACATCAATGTGAGAGCAAAACACTGATCACCTCCTGCACATCCCCCACTGGGATAGAACCCCCAACCCAGACACGTGCCCTGATGGGGAATCTAACTGGCAACCTTTCAATGCAGAGATGATGCTCAACCAACTGAGCCACACAGGCCAGGGTGTGTCTCACAATTTTGAAAAATGGTTTACCTTATTCTTTCATTGTCAACAAATATGCATTGAACATCTGCTATATGTAGGCTCTGCGGGTGAGGTATGCTGGGAATATTATGTGCAAAGGTAGACAGTCACTGCCCTCACGGAGTTTATGGACCAGCGTATATTCTGATCCAGACTTTTGTTGTTAAAACCATCAGGCGATGGTGTAAATGTAACTCCTGTGTAACTGAGCTCATATTTTATCAGGGCACTTGTACTCAGTGCTAATTTGCAATATTACCTGACCTGTAATGAAAGGGTTTCTTCAGTGGTAGTGTGTGTATTTCCAGAGCATGGAGGAGAGTTAGCTCTCCATCTGTCATGGCTTCTTGGTGCCATTACTGTTTTAATCCTTACACTGAGCCATTTATAATGAGATGAACATATTAATAGTGATCACTTTAATCAGATAAAAAACAGAGCTTTTATAAAGTCTTATTCCTTAGGAATAAAATACTGCCTCGTGACACATGAAACACCGTTGTCAGGATTGTGACTTAGAGTTTCATAGGCAAAAGTATGAGAAACCACATCTATCTGCCCTTGAATGCTAAGAGAAGGAAATAAAAGCCCCTTTTCCATATAAACTTGAGTCCCAGGTAAAATGCTGAAGAAAATGACATACAAAGGTCTAGTCTAGTCACCTCATGTCATTTTATTGTGAAGGCAGAAGATAATGTATGCATCAAGATGTATTCAATATCTTTATATATTCAAACTGGAAATTGAAAGACAAATATATATTCCCAGGCAAAGTGAGCTTTAATCACCGAAGCAGTACATTACCAGAGGATGTCAGCTCTCTCAGAACACACAGTCTTATATGGATCACATCACAGCTTCACACCAAACACTTATTCAGCATAAACTAGCCGTTCAGAAGCCGCCACTGCCCTTCCCCCTTCACTTCCAGTTTCCATACTCTCTTCCTCCCTTGGGAAGATGCGTGCTTGCTTCATTTGCTTTCGGCACCAGTGTTGTCATGGAAACTCGCCTCCTTTTCTTCCCCCTCCTCAGTTACCAAGTACAGCTTCTGGACTCAGTGCCAAGACCTCCTCTGTACAACCTCAATATTCTTTCAATGTTTAGACAAATCTGGTGGAAAATGTTGTTTACATTTTTACACAGTGCTATAGCTGCATGTTTTGTGCAATCCATTTCCCATGGACCTACCCCTGTTCTAAAAGAGACCCCTTTCCCCTTTTCCACCATAGTTTAAAAAAATATATCGTATTATTTGGTCTGACTTTTAATAGGGCATAAAAGATAACTTAAGATGATAGAGATTCCATTTTTGTGGTCAGTTTCATTAAATCCGGAATTTAATGCAATGCACGTATTATTCCTGTACTTTTGGAGATGATTTCTGTTTTGCAAACACTGTAGCATTAATGCTCATTTAAAGAAATCCTAAACAGTTATGTAATTACCTCTCGTATTTCAGAAGTGCATTAAAGTATATCAGTGGACTTTAGGTTATTTTAGCCACTGTAATTCAGATGTTTAAATAATACATTGGCATTCCCAATTACTTGAATGTAGATGCCTTTAAGTTTTATGCAGACTTGTATTGTGTCTGATTTAATTAGTCATTCTAACACTGTGCTGGCAAAATGTTTTGTTGGTATGAACTGACTTTTTGTCCCTATCCCATCTTTAAAATGTCAATTTTGCTTATAAATTTCTCAAACATGACAAAGTGGGCTCAGCGAAGTATTTATTGATTTAACATTTTTATTATAAATAAATCACATAAGCTATGCTGGCTGTCCTACCATGCTGACACTGCCATTATTTTTTCATTATAAACATTTATATTTAAAAATTTCAAAAGATAGATCTTCTGTTCCGAATAAAAATTCCTTTGATAAACAGAAGAGGGAGCAATATTTCTTTCTTTTTGACAGAATGCAGTGTTGTTTTTTAAATTCCTATTTTACTTCTCCCCCTCCCCCTTCAAAACATAAACCTCCTCTGTCATAATCCCTGCTGTTGGTTTTCTTTTCCTTTCTTTCTATTTTTTATGGGGGCAGGGGTGTCTGGCAGTGGTGGGAGTAGGACCACCCATTTTGGTCCGGGGAACAAAGGTTAAATTCTTTTTGGTTTGCTACGTTCTCTTGGGATATGGTTAAATATCAGAAATCTTTGTCTTCTACTGTATATTTTTACTTGCAACAATACTTTAAAAAAAAATCTACTGCACCACTTTAGAAAGAAACCCCGGCATTGTGTATTCCACTGGAGTGAATGTGTGCATTCTCCAGGCTGCCCTGTGAGAGACTGCCTTCCCGTTGTTCTCACTCTGGACTGAGTAGGAGCTGTGCACATCTGAATAACAGAGCCTTTTCTGCCTGGTGCAATCCTGGATTGTTACAGTCTAGAGGCCAGCCATGCTGTCACCGGCACAAATTGATTTAACCATCAATTGCTGTGGTCATTAAAGCTGCTAAAAGTCCTCGCCAAACTGATGAATTGCAACTGAATGTGAAATGAGTTTCTAAGTCCGTTTCCCACCATCTCATATCAAAGGCTATTGTATCCCTGCAAAGTAAAGGGTCGGAGGTTCAGGCTGGAGTTCAACAATGGGCTCTGTCAAAGGATAGAGCTCCATTCACGCTGGCGCTCCCAATTACAGTTTGCTTTCCATACCTTATTGTATAAAATTTGCATCCAACTAATACATTGAATTATTGGCATACTTTGGGTGTCAAAAGAGTCATTGAATGGTTTGTCCTTAAAATACGTGGAATTCTAAGCATCTGGGGGCTACTGGGTCAGGACAATGAAATGATTCCTTGGTTTTTCACTGTTTGCAAAAGAACTCACTTTCTCTCAGCTCAAATTTAACACTTTTAAGCATTACGTATAGCTATTTCCACATTCACAACCATGAACCCATTTCTGGGTTTTTAAACTTTTTAAAGAGGAGATATAAGGGAGGAATGATACTGTTCATGCCTAACAATAATGAGCAAAACTGAAATTACAATTTTTTTTCCTGAAGAAAAATTGGTAATAAAATAATAGTGACACAAATTAAAATGACATTTAGGCATAGATTTTAATACCCAGAGAACTTTGTTAATTATTTTCAGGGGGTTGGGGGAGAGGTCAGATGTTGGGTTTTCATGGTTAAGCGAAAGAGCTATGAATCAATTGGACAATGAACATGTCTATGTTGCTACTAATGATTACTTTCCTTAGTTCAATAACTAGGTCTGCGCAGATGAACCATCATAGAAAATGATATTCTTCAAGCTCTGTTATTGCAATAAACGTAGAGAATTTCAGGAGATTTCAAGTTTTGTAGCAACATTAATATGCTCCTGTTGATGATAGATTCTTCTTCTTATCAGATAATCCTCTGACTAGCACTAACATTTTAGTCTAGTTAACTATGCCAAATAATTTTATTTATGCATGCCCTTGCATATGAAATTTGTACAAATTCACCTTTTTAATGTTTAGGTTAACATTTAAAGAGTTGTTTTTAATTCCAGGGTTCTTGTTGCCTGTTTTTCTTTTCTCTCCCCAAACTTTCTAATAGTGTGACTTTGGCATCTAAAGTTTTCCAAGATGTGTAAAGGAAGCTCTGTAGGAGAAACATGACTTTGGGATGAAAGGAAGAGAGCTCTCGTTTTGCTCCCATAACCCCACATGCTCTGGTTATTTTCTTTAGCTAAGTCATCTTGTCACAAAGTATTGATAGGGTTGAGAAGAACAGCTGTGGAAAACAAAATAAATCTGACTTAATACTGTGATGGGGGTTACATGCATCCAAAGTATAGGAGAAAGTAAGCAAAGCCAGCAACAACCTCAGTGCCACAGAGAAGAGAGAGTGAGAAGGAAAGTTTTGCTTAAAGATTCAGTGCATAGGTCAGGGGTTCAGGCCATTCAGATGTATTAATAATGAGCTGGCAGACAGATCCAGGTTTGTGTTTCCCTAAACTGTAGTTGCCATAGACTTTGAGTCTCCAGCAACTGGGAGTGGAAATCCATCAGTAAGAACTGTTACATTTTGCCTAAGGTTCCAAATGACCCTTGAAGAAGGTCACTGGATTCTTGTCTTTAAAAGATCTATTGTTCAAAACAAGGAAAAAAGCTAAGCTCCCTTGGCAAAGAAAGAAGAAAAAAAACCTGACTCCAAATTGCTTAAGCATTGTAAACCAAATGGAATGTCTATGGTTTATGACCCAAAGAACTATAGTACATTTTAGATGGAATTTAATATGAAAATCAATTCTTTTTACAATCTCACTCACGGAACTGCATTAGTAATATTGTACTTCTCTGTCAGATAAATGTAAGATAATACAATCTCTCAAAATCTCTTAAAGATAATGTGCTTCTGGTTATTTATTCTGGACCAACTGTTTATAACTGTTTTTTTAACAATATGGAAGCAAAATTTCTACATTTATCATGATTATTAATTTATATCCTGATTTACTCAAAAGTTCTTAAGCCAGGTTGAAATGAGAAAGTCCTACTTTAGTGTTATATACCGTAAATAACTTTAGATTACCTAGTACCTCTAAAAGCATACATTGAAATATATGTGCTTATTGGAAACACTGGGGTAGTATAGCACAAGAGCTTTGTAACACCTAAAGTCAGCTTAATTTTAACTTAAATTTAAAAATAATATTTACTTGCATGTACATTTTAAAACAATTTAAGAGGATTTTAATGAGACTTTCATCATTACGTTTTTCCACTAGAAGGAAGAACAGCAAGTCTGTCTGTCTATCTATCTATCTATCTATCTATCTATCTATCTATCTATCTATCTATCTGTCTGTCTATCTATCTATCTATTTCAGAGAGGAAGGGAGAGAGAGAGAGCGATAGAAACATCTATCATGAGAGAGATTCATTGATTGGCTGCCTCCTGCAGGCCCTCTACTGGGAATTGAGCCCCACAACCTGGGCATGTGTCCTGGCCAGGAACTGAACCTAGACATCCTGGTTCATAGAACAATATTCAACCACTGAGACACACCGGCCAGTCCTATGTTTTTTGTGTGATTAATTATGAGTAGTGCATATAATATACTAGAGGCCCAGTGCATGAAATTCGTGTGTGGGTACGGTCCCTAGGCCTCTCCTACTATCAGGGCCATCTTCCCCGGCTGCCCGCAGTCGGCCCCGTCCCCCACCGGCACCCCCAGTTCCCCATTCACCATTGGACGATTGGAGCCTGCTGGCCAGGGAAAGGGATCAAGAGGTAGTCAGTGCGCCTCATAGTGACTTGTCGAGTGGTTGTTCTGGTCGTTCCACTGTTAGGGTCAATTTGCATATTACCCTTTTATTATATAGGATTATTATATAGGATACCTGATAGCTGTGTTGAGTGAATGAATACAGCCTCACAGTACTGCTATAAAATAGGCAGAACAGATATTTAAACCCATTTTACAGCTGTGGAAACTAAGAATCAAAATTTTGGCTGGTGGTTTCCTTGGGAGTGCAAAGTTGCAGCATCCTGGTGGGGCCGTCCAAATAGCCGAGCCTATAAAGTCTGGCATTCCCTTTGCTCCTTCACTATTACTAATAACTAGCTCATTACAATGCTATCACTGTCATGTTGCAGCTGAGAGAACAAAGTTTCAGATAGTTATATATCTGTCTGGCTGTCTACCTACTACTTGCTCCTTTCTGTTATAGAACCAAAGCGTTAAAATTTGAGAAGAGGTTTCTATATATGGTTTACCATTCTGTCCCATCAAAGCGGAGATAATCTTAGCTATTGGGTATAGTTTTGTGTGACATCAGGGTTAGAAGCTGTGAAAACAAGGACTACTTACCCTTTTAGGCTCCATCCTGTCATTTTACAGGGTTTTCTTACCTACTCACCCTTATCATTGTTTTTTTTCCCTCTCTCTGAGGAGAACATTTTTTTCTGTGTGAAAGGCAAAAAGAGACACTGACTCTGATGGCTTAATGAGTCATTCTGCTTTTGAAAGCCTTTGATAACGGCAAGGGACTTGAGTTTTTCCCTGTAGGTGTATATTTCTGAAGGAACCGAAGAACGTAAAGCCAACTGAGGTGGAATGAAAGGATCCATGGATCTGATCCTCTATCCCCCCCTCCCCCCCCCCCCCCCCCCCCCCCCCGCCGCCCACATGGAGCTTTAAAGGGGAAGAGAACAGCTTAGGAGGATGGTGAGGCAATCTGACTCCAGAGGGGAGGCCCCCAGAGACCTGTTTGCAGGTACAGTTTGCCTTTGCAGAGCTAAACTGCTCAGACTTGTAGGCACATCAACAGGAGTGTTAATGTGAATGCTTTTTTACTTATTAGTTAGCAAGTGTAAATGAAAGGAAAGGAATACCATTTCTAACTAGAGAATATACAACAAAACATCTAGTCTTAATTACTGATAGCCCTAAGATTCTGATTCACTGTGGGCATTTTAGAATAGATAAAGAGTTATCCAATGCAATAGGTTACTGTGGTTGCAAGTTTAGCATTTCTAGCAAGAAAAAAATTTACCAAGAGAGAGAATTGAAACCTGAAAGCCTCTGGAGGACCCATGGCTGAAGGGTCACAGGCCTAGAACGCTGAGGCTCTTCCTTTTTACATCTTCCTTATGTTGAGGTAAGTTATATCTGAAGGAAAGGGACCAAGTGCCAGCTAAGAAAAAGCAGAGTCAGCTGATCAATCAGCCAAGTTAACCTTCTGGAAAATAACAGTCCACACATTAGTGAAAGAGCATGTCTTTTCATATAAAAGGCAGCTTGAGACCAACCAAGGATGACTTTAATGCAAGGATAGAAAGGATTACAAACATATTGCTGGATGATACAATACTGCTGCCTTAAAAAGTGATTTTCTTTTGTTATTAGGCAAAAAAAAAAATCAACTGTTAATCAGGAGAGTGGGAATTAGGTTATGATGGAGTTAAACAGCATGTAATTGAGTTCATAATTACTTGATTTGTTTAAATCACTTTATATCTGTTTCTGTTTAAAAGTTTATAACTATACTTAGACATGAAAATAGAATTATAGCCTTTTTTGGGATGAAATTAAAACAGATGAAAAATTCAGAAGATATAGAAAAGTGTAAAGAAAAAGACAAAAATCACCTTTAATCACATCTTCAGGGATAAAAGCTATCAATAGAATATTTATGCATAAATATGTGTGTTTAAACAAGAATAGAGCTATTTTTATATGCCTTTTGTAGTTTATTATTTTTATTTGTTATATTCTGCATTTTCTGTAGATCAATAGAGATCATTATTTTAATAGTTTTGTTTTATTTCATCATATGTCTGTATCATAATGCTTTTTAACAAATGCTGTTCTTAAAATGATCAGTCTCTGTCATTCAATCATCCTATTCTTGGCTTCCTCCCTCTACCCATAGACACATGTGGCTGGGATTCAAGCCTACTTGTTGCCTAAGGCCAACATAGATATTAATCAGAGTCCTTTATTTTCCCATCTATATGGCTTAAAAGACGATTTCTTCCTACTGATAAAATATAGGAAAACAATGGCTGATTAGGTAGACATTATCATGAACAATACTCTCTAAATAGAAAAGTTCAAAACAAGTTACCAAAAAACAAAATCAATGAATTATATTTAAAGAGAATAAAACACTGAAGTTGTATATATTCCTGAAAGGGTCCTTAAATAGAAAACAAACTATTCTGGAAAAGTTTATAAAAGCATTCAAGCATGGGGAAAATAAAAATTAAAGTAAGCAATAATATCTTGTAATGAAGGATTAGTTATAGAGGGGAGGAGGGGAACACAAAAGCTACTTGAATTTTCCTAATTTGGTTCTATTTGCAACAACTGTTGTAATATCTTGTTTGGAATTATTTATATTTTTATTTAGTTGTATTAACATAGAAATGTACTCTTAATTTGTATAAAAGCATTGGTTGAAAAGAAAAAAGTAAAAAAAAAATAATTATTTACTTTCCAAGTTAATGCCTATAGTGAGCTTGATAATTCACTATGAGGCAGTTCTTCTAGTTCATAATCTTTTCATGAATTTCCCTACAAAGGACAGTAGCTACAAATCTCTCTGATTTTCTCATGTTTAGCTACTTCATTTTCTTTTCCCCTTTCTACCCTCCACAAACCCTGTCATACTGCATAATTTTCTAGCCACAAATGGCCATTGGGATTCATGCTCCTAACACCCTGATGTGCTGAACAATCTCAGAAGGCTGGAGGACCAGGTGACTCCATGTTCAATGGCACAGAGTTATTTGCTTATTTTTTTATTACTTTCTCATGGGAAATTCTCATGGAGCATTTATAGTGAATACAATGCTTTACTTCATTTTAATGTTTCATAAATCCATCTCTGAGATCTTCCATACCAAGAGGAATGATATTTCTTTGGACCACTTTGGGACTCCTTTTAATTAGAGTATATCCCCGCCCATCCCACCCCCACACACACCCATGGTTCTTCTCCTTCAGGTGAACATAATTTCTCTTTAGGGTTTTGGAGATAGTGCCATGGTCATGCCATGGCCTTCAAATTTCAATGTTCACATCTTAGATCTGAAGGGTGGAGAATACTTGGAGATCCAAGTTCCTCTCTTCCAACATTGATGTTTTTGGTTATAGCAGGAACAAATGCTTTGGATAAATTAAACACTAAATGTCTTTGTCACTAGCGAAGTCAAGCTGTTGGAAGTTCAGGTTGTATCCCATGCATGTTGGAGTCTGAAAAGTTCTAAGAGCTAAGAGGACAACAAGGCAGTAATGTAGCATATATACTATTATGCCATACATACTAGAAGCAAATTTGTGTGTAATCTTCAACCAAGATAGGAGTACAATTTTTATAGCCATGAACTGGGACCCGCTTGTTGGGCTTCTGTCTTCAAGGCATATACTTGTTTTACTTCCTTTCCTCCCAAAATACCACAGTGTCTCAGGCCTGGTTTCCATTTGTCAGTTCTTCTCTTTGCTGTCTGATTAAATCCTTTTTGTCCTCCTCCCTAGTTGACTTTATCATCAATGAAAATTTTGAAACCTGTAGGGTGACCATGCAATTAATATAGTTATTTTCTGTGTGCCAATCATCCTTGTATGAACTAAACTTCTGAGACTCCAAGTCTCTTTCCACTGATCTGGAATAGAGAGCTTCACGGAATTGTCCTTCTACTCTGAACATGAAGACAAAGTATATGTATTTTTAAAATATATTTTTATTGATTTCTGAGAGGAAGGGAGAGGGAGAGATAAAAACATCAATGATGAGAGAGAATCATTGATAATCATTGATTGGCTGCCTCCTTCATGCCTCCCCTCCTCCCCCGCATACACAGGGAATCCAGCCCACAAACCCGGAATGTGCCCTGACCAGGAATCTAACCATGATCTCCTGGTTCACAGGTTGACACTTAACCAATGAGTAACACCAGCCAGGCAAGAATATATTTTTCACACTTACTACACACGGATTTGAATTATTGAACTTTCTGACCACAACCTCCTTTTAGGATAGTAAGAGAATCCTGAACAGAGATAGTTATCTTCAAGACTTTGAATCCATATAAACTCTCAGTGCCTGGCCTTTCACATAAATGGCAGCCTATCTTGGCCTTGAAATCTATCCATCTCTGTGCTGTTTCTACATGTTACACTGAGTGGCCAGATTATTATGATCTCTGAACGCACAATAATCTGGCCACTCAGTGTGTGTGTGTGTGTGTGTGTGTGTGTGTGTGTGTGTGTGTGTATCAGAGGCCCAGTGCATGCATTCGTGCATGGGTGGGGTCTGGCCAGCCTGGCTAGGGGGAGGGGACATGGGCGGTTGGCCGGCCTGCCTGCTGGTCAAACTCCTGGTTGAGGGGACAATTTGCATATTAACCTTTTATTATATAGGATATACACTGAGTAGCCAGATTGTTATGCATTCAGAGATCATAATAATCTGGCCACTCAGTGTATAACACCGTTCAAGGTTTTTTTTTCCTCTTGCCTCTGGCACAGCACTATACATGAATTGATCAATTTTATGACTGTGTTCAGTCCATCTTAGAAGGTTCAAGGTCTCCTTAATTCTAGACCCTGCATTGTGACTAACCCTGGGGACCCAGTGCAGCTGGTGGAGCTAGGTAGAAGACTCTAGAAAACATAAGCAAATCAGAAATTAATCTGTTTCCATCACCCAGTTTTTACAGAAACCAGGTACCATGGAGGATGGGCAAACAATTAGACAAAATTCCAGTTTGAGGTTCCATGGGGAATTTTCTATAGATTTCTACACTTAGTAAAAACTCACATACTACTGCCTAGGTTTGATTTTATGGCTAGTCCCACAGTTCTGACAGCATTCCCCAAAAGTTGTAATCTCAATTTCAGTGTGGTCTCCATGATATTCCTTTGAGTTGCTTCTGTTATTCCAATAATCACTATGGTTGGGCTTACCTGGATCCCACTCTTGTTATATTATCCCGACAGTTTGATGGTCATGCTGAAAGCATACTCTTGGGCTGTCTGATAATTTAAATCCATTGGCTCTAGATTTTGGTTGCCCAGGACCCACTTAGACCAATGGAATAATTATCTTTAAGGATGAAGGTTTGTTATATTTTTTAAAAGTTCTCACGTGATTCCAATGTACAACAAAGTTTAACATTTAATTCAAGTTACTGCAGAGTGAGGAGATTGAGATGCAAAATCCTTGATAATCGCTACTCCCCAACCTACTATCAACAAATATGCAATGAATTCTACCCTAAATAAATGTAGGATGGATTCTGGCTGAGATCATATATAAAGA
Source organism: Cnephaeus nilssonii (assembly GCF_951640355.1). NCBI lineage: Eukaryota > Metazoa > Chordata > Mammalia > Chiroptera > Vespertilionidae > Cnephaeus > Cnephaeus nilssonii. The sequence goes on along the minus strand of NC_137080.1, from coordinate 35,223,470 downwards.
AGAAAAGGATGGCAAATGGAATGTATAATGTTCATGATTGCAACTGGTTTTATTAAAAGGAGCTGCCTGTGGTTTTCCATGATGTGTCCCACAGAAAGCTCCCCAGATTTTTTTCTAAATATTATTGCTTTTCTCCAAAGTTTCATATTCACAGAAACCACAAAGAAAAAAAAATCCTTCGTACTCTCTCTCTCTCTCTCATTTACTATTCCCTGATTTATTTATTCCTTCCTGATTTATTCTTCTCACCCCCACTCCAGTTATCTAGCACTGTCAGTGCCTTAGGAGACCTGGAGGAACCACACGGCTTCAAGTCTCCTGATTCAGAATGCCATGGAAAAATGGGGTCTTTTATTTTTGTGTGTGTGGTACAAAATTCTTGTGGAACATTTCTGGTGAGTGGAATTCTCCAACTCTAGATTTTTGTTTCTTCTCCATATTCCACAGTTTTGAGGAATCAACATGTGCCCCTGAGCATTTTCCAGTAGAGTGTATGAACACTTCTCCCTCAAAAAGTGCTAAGTCCTTTTGTCCAAGTCCTTTCTTAGCAGTGAAAGCCAAAGAAGCCTCCCACCTCTCTGAGGCTTCAAAGTCATTTCTGTCATGTACTGAGAAAAGGTAAGAGCAAAATTAAGGTACATGCCAAAGCAATGGAGAAAAACATCATGTAATCCTACTAGTTTAGAAGTGTATGTCTTCACAACCAAGGAACAAATTGCTAATAGCCCTATATAGGCTAAAGTTGTGATACAGACATACAGTTAAATTTGAATTCCAGATAAACAATGACCATTTCTTTGTGTATGTCTCATGCAATATATGGAATATGCTTATACTAATAATGTATTTGTGGTTTATCTAAAATTCATATGTAACCGGGAATCCTTCATTTTTTCTGGCAACCTTAAATTTTAGATAGGTCACCTAAATTCTATTACGAAAACGTTATTTCACTATTTTTTCCTGGGTTGTTTTCTTAAAAGTTCATAGTGGTACGTGTCTTTTGTCTCAGTGATTGTCAAAGTATGGTCTCTGAGAATTTATTAGAAATGTAAGTTTTCAGGCTCCACTTAGACCTATTAAAACAAAACAAAACCGATTCAGCAAGTTTTGTTTGTTAGGCCCTCCAGGTGCTTCTGAGGCACATTTGAATTTGAGAACTACTCATGTATCTCAATCCAGGTTGTCATTCTACCAGAACAATTAACTTCTACACATGTCTATCTTCCAAAAGCCAAGTTAAAATAGTATGAGTGTGGAATTCGCACAACTTGAACTATCAAGGAAATCCTCTCAATGTTTGGCCAAATAAATCATATAATAGGATTGATTTCAAATAATTCAAAATTCAAAATGTTTTATAGCACTCATCACAAAATTGGCACTCAGTAACTGAGTAGAGCTGCTTTATTGTGACCATCCTTATCATTCTGTATGAGGAATTATTTGCATTCTTTGGTGAATTGTATGAAATTGCCCAGCACATGGACTTTTCTCCAACAGGCAATACTTAATTGTAAACTATAGCAAAGAACATTTGACTCTAAGACATACCTTGCTTGAGTGAATGAGACCCTTTAGGTCTCTGCTCTTAAGACCTAAGTTTCAAGAAGAAGCATCATGGCCAAGTCCCAAATTATGATTTCATTTTCAAAAGGAAAAAATGAATGATTGAAAATGAACATAATAGGTTAAATACATGTTGACTTCAATAAAGTGAGTTTTTCAGAAAAGTATATTAAATTACCTAACAAAATAGGTTTGTTTATTTTTCGTTTGTTCATTGTTCAATTTTTTTTTTATAAGGCAAGTACCCTGGGCAACTCAGAGATTCATTGTGAACTGTGAGAAATCAGAGGACAGTATACTTTGGGTCACTGTTTAAGTTGTGGGGACACACACAGCAACCAATGTGAAGTAGTTTCAACTACATACAAGAGCTGAAAATAATGTGTTCTGAATTAGACTAAATGAGTTAGAAAAAGGATGCTAGAACTTATGCTAATTTAATTTAGATAACAAAAACAGGCAAGTTTCTTAATTTGTGTCTCTGCAATATCTCTATCTGTAAAAATGAACAGAATATTATATTTGCTATCTATTTCATAAACATATTGTTAAGATAAAGGAGATTATTGGAAAAGATGTTATTGTTTCAATTTTGGGGCAATTTTAGAGCATTGAGACTAGCATAGCATCTGTTCTCAGATGAAATATGGATATGGATTTTCAAGATGTTTTACGAAATCTTATGTGGTTCCAGTGGCTCTGGCGTGTAGGGCTTCTAGGATATTCAGATTTTCTGAGCAGAAGCAGCCCCATTGAATGAGGGCCAGAATGGACTGAAGGGAGGATGACTAAAGAGGGATGTCAGCATTATTAAGTTTCATTATCATTAAACTGAATTCATGAAATTGCATTTAACTAGTTCATCAGCCCTATCTCCTCCCATATCCAAGGTGATGCTGTAAACCAGGAGCCAGGATATCCTTTGGATGGTCAGGTGGACATTTCCTATAAAAAAAATCAGAATTGTCTCCAGAACCTTGATATTGCTTCAAATATATACAAGCAGTCTTTGAGTTACATCGAACTTGACTTACATCATTACGTTGCCATCTCCCATTTATTTATTAAAAAAAAAGTTTCATCATTTTGATGTATGTACATATGTGCTTTATGTTTTTTATTATTTATTTACCACAAGTAAAGGTCAGGAATTGTTATCTTTCTTTAAATTATTTTTACTGTGTCACTTCATTACTGCTGTGTATGTGCTCCATGTGAGTGACGTAGGTGCTTATGTAGGTGGTTCTGACTTATGGTGAAAATCGCATTACATTGTGCCATAGGAACGGATCTCCAACATAACCCAACAACCTACTGTATATGTTTGGGGTCATTGGAGTTTAATTTTTTCTTGGCCTTGGATTCTTTTATCTATAATTAACTTTATTTTACAAAATAAGTCCCTAACCTAAGTGAGCATTATACCACATATCTTTGCAGCTGGAATCTGAGGTAAGGGGGGGTTATTGGTTTCAAATGGGTAATCTATATATATAAAAGCCTAAGTGACCAAACAACCGAATGACTGGTTGACTGATTGCTATGATGCACACTGATCACCAGGGGGGAGATGCCAAATGCAGGAGCTGCCCTCTGGTGTCAGTGTGCTCCCACAGCAGGAGCGCTACTCAGCTGACTGATGGGCATTAGACGCTGGGCTCACAGCTGGTGAACGCAACTGTGGTGGCACAAGCCTCTCCACCTCCATGGCAGTGCGCTACTGAGCAGTAGCAGGCAAAGTGGGGCCGGGATGAGCAGGAGTGGCGTGGCACCCGGCCCCACTACTAAATCCCTTGGGGCCAGGATTGCGAGACGGAGCAGGCCAGGCTGAGGGACCCCACCAGTGCACAAATTCATGCACCAGGCCTCTAGTGGTTTTCATAACATATGTCAGAGATTGAACATTGTGATATCAAATTAAAGAAAGCCTTTCTCCATATATGCAGTCAGAACATTTTTCAAAGTTACATTCTTAGAATTAACATAACTTCAAATGGGAAATGTGGTTATGAATAAAAATAATTAAATTAAATCAGAACTGTGTGCTAACATAATTTCCTTAAGTAATACCCAAGGCTATAGATTTTGGAGAGATTCCTCCAACTAGCAGTAGAGATAATTACTAAAGACAAATAATTACTACCATAGAAAAAACACACAATCCATTGTCATGCCTTCAAGTTTTGGATTTCAGTTTAGTTTCCATAAAGATGAAAATTATTTAAGTCCAAATATGAGAGGATAGGATTAAAGCAATCTGATCATTTTAAGGAAAGGATTTAATTACAAAGCCATGTTTATAAATTTGGATTTTCATTTATTTATTTTTGCCAATTCTTTCACCACTCAAGTATACTTTTCATATTGGGAAAATTTAAACTCTAATCTTTGTCCTCTAAAGAGTTTTGCTAATTTTTCATCCAAATGTTGGGAAAAAGAAAATAAAGTCACGTTTATTTGAGTCTAACATGTGCAGGTAATTTGAGAACACTTTATTTAATGTAAAGGTTTAATATAACATCATTATTAGCTCTGAGAATGGAAGTGGACACTGATTTCTGTACTTACATATTAATATGATTAGGCTTTTTCCTAGTTATATTTTCTTTGGTTTTGCTGAAATTAAGCCAATACTCCATTATTCCATTATTTTAGAATTCCTTCCTTGTATTAGGACATATGCTGTGATTTTTTTTTTTAAAAGTGTATCCCACGGTTAATGATGTGCTTCCAAAATAGACTTGTAGGCCTGACTTGGTAATGAGCAGAACATATGGTGCACATCTACCCGAGTTCTTGGACAGGCAGAGGGACACATGGCCACAGGCAGTTGTGAAGTCTGCCAGGACCTTAAGACACTTAGGATGAAATCTTGCATTGATTATAAAAATTGATGTCCCTGGCTTTCAATTTTCCTGTGAACCCCTAAGATTTTTATGCAGCAAATATACATCAATCTTTCAAAATTGTCAGAGGATTCTTGAGATTCTTCTAGGCCACATTTCCATAGAAACTTCAGTAACCCTATATATTGCTTATATTCATTTTATACATCAGTTTTCCCAATTCTGACTCAGCCTCAAACCCATTAAAACATTGAAAAACATTCTTTACTGTTAGGGTTTTTTGAGGGGAGGAGTGGGGCTACTATGTGTAAAAATATTTTACTATTGAAGTAGTTTAACTTCATACTAACAATTCTTAAAAGGCTTCATACTGAGTATAAAGAACACATTTAATGTTGGATTGGGTGTTTATGGCCATGTAACCTAATCAAACACAAAGGTCAGTCAGTTCATTTGATAACAAGTAACAATAATCTGCTTGAGTTACTTTAAGCAAAAATGGGGACTGTATTGTTAGGATATTAAACGTTTTCTTAGAGCCCAAGGGACGAAAGTGGAAAGATAAAGATTAAAACTATAGAGTCATCAGCACCTAACACATTCATTGTCTCAAACTCTTTCCACTAAGACTCTCGCTCACTTGCCTGCTTTTCTCTATAAAACTAGTTCATTCTCCAATCTCTCTCTGCTGAATAGCTCTATGTTCTTTTTTATATGTACATAACCAGTCACACCCAGTTCATTAAGACCTATTTCCAGTCCTACTCAGGTTGGCTCAGTGGATAGAGCATTGATCCATGGACTGAAGGGTCCTGGGTTCAAGGCTTCGATTCCAGTCACCGTACCTTGGTTGCAGGCTCAATCCCCAGCTCTGGTCGAGCGCTTTCAGGAGGCAACCAATTGATATGTCTCTCTCACATCCATGTTTCTCTGTCTCTGTCTCTTCCACTCTCTCTAAAAATCAATGGAAAAAATATCCTCCGGTGAGGATTAACAACAACAAGAACTCCGCCCCACAAAAAGCCTATTTCCACATGTTAAAAATTATTAGTGTGGGAAGAATGTATTAATATACAGAATTTTTAATTAGAGCTCTATCATAGGTTTCTATTATCCCTTATAGAGAGAGGACTTTTTTAAGATCAGAGAAGGTCAATTTTGTAATGAAAATGTTGGAACTAGTAGTGAATGTGATAACATCAGCCACATGCCTTTAGATAGACGTGAGGACAAAATAAATGGACTGGCATGAATCTTACTTGTCATAAAACACCAAGTAAAAAAGTAAAATTTCTTACAAATATGATAAACATTATTTAATGTCTGAATTTTTATTAACCAGTAACAGAGTGAACATATTCAAGTGCAATTTTGAAACACAATAGACACAGAAGAAAACTATAGAAATTTTTTTTTAGCAAAATCAAAGGATCAACAGTCAAGCCTTCTGATAAGTAATGTACAATATGATTCAGATGAAATGCAAAATCCATAGCAACCTCATTTATAGTGTAGCATACAAGTAAAGACTACTAATGACCATAAATCCAATGAAAACTGGAAATATAATCCCTATCCTGTCAGGTTTTTTTGTTTATTGGGTGGGAAAGGGGAGTTGTAGATTATTAAAAACTAGCATAAACTTTAAATGGAATTACTTAAAACTTCTGATTGATCTACATTTACAAATAATATTAGTGAGACACATCAAAACTTCTAGAAAATAAATGCTGGAAAAGATGATCTGGTAATTTTATAAAATTCCACAGATTGTGGTAACCTTAAAATTATGGCCTAAAATAAAATTTTATGCCATAAACCATTACACTGATGGGCCTATTTACGTTATGAAGTCGGTGTAATCCTATTAAAAGGCTAATATGCAAATTGACCAAAGGACGGAACAACCAGTTGCTATGATGTGCACTGACCACCAGGGGGCAGATGCTCAATGCAGGAGCTGTCCCCTGGTGGTCAGTGCGCTCTCACAGGGGGAGTGCCACTCAGCCAGAAGCTGGGCTCATGGGTGGTGAGTGCAGTGGTGGTGGCGGGAGCCTCTCCAGCCTCCACAGCAGGCGGACATTCCCGAAGGGCTCATGGACTACAAGAGGGCTCAGGCCTGGCTGAAATTTCGTGCACCAGGCCTCTAGTAAATAATATTTTTCTTTCAAATACAAGCTGAATACAAGGTCAACCATTTAAATATGTTGTTTTGCCACTCCCTGACCAGTGTTGCTCTATGGTTAGAGCATCAGCCAGAATACTGAAGGGTCTCTGGTTTGATACCCAGTCATTTAGATGCCATCTACCATTTTAGAATACAAGAGACAAAATTCTCAATGATGAGTAACAATCAAACTAAAATTGGAATTGTCATATTGATATAAAACCTTATTTTATCTTAAACTGAATATCAAGCTGTTATCTTTTCATTATAGAATAATCTTATTTTTATCATTGAGGAACGCATTTTTTTCATGTTGACCAATGTCACCCCAAAAACTTAATAAATAAAAATTTTAAAAATGTTTTCTGCTATAACAAGTATTTGATTTTTTTGTATAACTTCTGCAAAGGAGAAAAAACTTAAAAATGCTTTTTCCATGGGGACTGGGTGGAGGTGGGCAAAGGGAGAGAAAATGGGGACATCTGTAATAGTGTCAGCAATAAAAATAAAGTTAAATAAAATAAACAGTTTGGGAAAAACAATAGGGGCTTTGGAATTAGGTAGATGGAGGATCAAATCCCAGCACACCCACAAACTAGAAGTTAGATTTTATGAACCTCAGTTTCTCCATTTGTGAAATGGGTATAATGATAATTATTGCCGAGAGGGTTGTTGTGGTAATTAGAATTGACATATGTTAAAGTACTCTTGTCCAATAAATGCTCTTTTTCAGGCAGTTAAATCTTAACTTAAAAAGTTTATTTTTAAAAATAAAATGTAATATGTTTGACATCTATATATTCACCTTTTTAATGCCAGAATTAGCTAAATTAAAGACTAGGATAGTGGCAAGTGAATACAGTTTTAAGAGTGTTCTCCCATAGGACTTGAAATGAGATGCAATACTTAAGTTAGTTGTGATAATTAATTGGAGATAAATTAGAATCTTGGATTGAACCAAGTAGTGGAAGCCAAGAGCTTGATATTCAGTGTCAGCTCTGAAATTGAACCCTAGTTCTCAATGTCAAAGTGATTATAAAGAAGTTCTTTGTTTTTATGTCTGAGTAGGTATTAACTCACAGGAACATCATACAATTTCTCTTCTTTTTCAGCATTAGCCATGTTTCCCCACCCACCCCCATTGAGGGTATCATATAAATAAAGAACACGTGATAATCATTTTAAAATTTTAAGAGAAGCAACGACAAGGCCTTTCACATTAGGAAGCCAGGCATTGGTTCCACCATGAAATTTAAAGAAACCTATACTTATTCTGTCTGGATATCTAACAAAATAGTTACATGTTTATAAACCTTGAGCCTCAAAATGGGGCCCCAGTGATGGTCACATTATACTTGTCATTTCTTACTAAGCTTTTATAGTCTTAAATATTTCTGAAATTCGCTTCCCCATAATTTGGGCCTGTTATTGCCAATGACAGATTCCAGACCAGGCTATATACTGCTTTCATTCAATAAACATTTATTTGCCCTGAACTCTTGGGTATCAAGTGACTGTAACACTGGCCCTGAATAAAGCTGCTTTATCTGTGGTGGGGCAGCTAATTAGACTGTGGAACAAGGAGGTAGGATCCAGGTGGATGGCCTGATTTGCTCTGGCTTCATCTTGACACCAAATCGGCCATTGATCCTGGAGCCCGTGAGGCAGCAGGGCTGAGTGGCAGATTCCAGATTCCCTTTAGGGCCTGCCCTTCCTCCTTAGAAGCAGAATTGGGAGCACCACCCACCTCAGAACATGCTTAGCCCATCCCTTGGATCTTGCTTGTTAGAAATTCTACTTAGAGGCAGCACACTAAGATAGTCCGGTTGTTCCTCAAATCACACATACACCCATGCACACATACACACAATGGATCAAATAAATTTTTTTAAAACTCCATATAAAGCATAGAAAAATATTATTGGTGAAGGATTTCTGTGAAATGATGGTGACTTCATTATTCCCACACAGCAAGCTTTTTGTAAATCATCTTGAATTGAATTTATTGGAGTGACATCTATAATAATAAAAGGGTAATATGCTAATTAGACTGGACGTCTTCTGGACGACATTCTGGATGTTATCCTTCCTGATGAAGCTGGGGCTGGAGGGAAGAAGCTGGGGTCCCGGGTGCCTGCAGGCAGCCGGAGGAGGGAAGCCCAGGTCCCAGGTGCCGGAGGGAAGTTGGTGCCGGCAGCCAGGGGAAGGAAGGCCTACTCCTGCACGAATTTTTGTGCATCAAGCCTCTAGTTGGTAAATAAAATTATATAGGTTTCAGGTGTACAATTCTATAAATACATCATCTTGCATTGTGTGTTTACCACCCCAAGTCAAGTCTCCTTCCATCACCATTTATCCCCCTTTTACCCTCTTCTATCCCCCCAATTCCCTTTCCCTCTGGCAATCACTATACTATTGTCTGTCCATAGGTCTTTCTTTTTTTTTCTTTGCTTAACCCCTTCACCCATCTCCCCCAGCCCTCTCCCCTCTCCCCCATGACAGTTGTCAGTCTGTTTTCTGTTTCCCTGAGTCTTCTTACCTTTTGCAACAACATGGATGGACCTGGAAATTATTAGGCTAAGTGAAATAAACCAGTCAGAGAAAGATAAGTACCAAATGATTTCACTTATATGTGGAATCTAATTAACAAAATAAATCACCTTTAAGTAGCTGATATTTTTCTTATTTGACTGTTAGTTTCTTAAGAATACCTTCTTTCTAACTCCTCTCTCCAATCTCTAAAAGCTGTCCCCTCTCCATTTATCTGTAGTCCCAAGCAACCTCACTGTTCTCCTCGGCCTGCCTATTCCTCTCAGCAAACATAACATACTTGGTAGCTGAACTAGGACCACCTGCAGTGTCTTAGCACATGGCAATCTCAGCTCTTCCTGCCATAAATACTATGGTTGGGTTTTACATGATGCCATGGGAAGACAGACAGGAGCACGTAAATTGCCCTGAAGGAAGTGAAGTGAGTAAGAGTAAAAAGGAAAAACATGTGTAAAGTCATGTAATCAGAACATTCCTTATGAGTAGACTTGAAAGTGAGAATGTGAGAACATTGTGTTAATCCTAGGTACCTCCACAGGAAACAAGAAGAGCTTTTATACTAAACCAAACAATGTGAACTTTATCACCAAAGATAAATAAGACCAGTAAAGAGTTTGAAGCAAGTAGATGGCATAGCATGAAGTTTGGGTTTTAGAAAGTTCACTTGGCTATAGAAGGGTCTGGATCTTTGGTGAACAAGACCAGAGGCTGATGCCAGTCAGGAGGCCAGGGCAGTAATCCAGGTGAAAAATGGCCAAATGTGTGAATTAATAATTAACATTTTAGAAGTAGGGATGGAGAGAGAGGGACAGATGGGGAAGACGATGAAGAGGAAATATTGGCAGGTTTGGAAACTTGACCATTTGAAGGAGGGGTTAGTGAAGGTAGTTAAGGCATCTAAAAAGTCCTGAAGATCAATGCAGAAGAGAAGGAGCAGTTTTGATATGTGAGATGGTGGATTTAGTAAAGAGCTTTATCTTATTAGATTTTTAATACCCAATTTTATTTCAATATGTTTTTTAATTGATTAGAGAGAGAGAGAGGAAGGGAGAGGGAGAGAGAGAAAGAAACATTAGTGTGAGAGAGAAACATCAATTGGCTGCCTCCTGCACACTCCCCACTGGGGATTGAGCCCACAACATAACCCAGGCATGTGCCCTGATCAGGAATCCAACTGGCAAACCTTCAGTGCATAGGACAGGCTCAACCAAATGAGCAACAGTGACCAGGGCTATCCAATTCCTTTTAAATGTCAATTTAATGCATAGGAAAAAGAATATAGAAGTTTTTGCTATTAGAATTCACTGATTCTGTGGAGCAATTTAATTATAGCATAGACTCAACCTAAAAACAAAGTCATATATTTTACATTTTTTAGCAAAAATTATTAGCTGCAGGAATATTACTTATTTCAAAATAAAAACAGTTATCTTAAGAATTCAGAAATTTCTTATAATTCTACTAACAGAGATGATGATTTAAATGAGAAAAAAAGCTTTTTTCTACCCTAGTCCGGTTAGGCTCAGTGGATAGAGCATTGGCCTGCGAACTGGAAGGTCTCAGGTTTGATTCCAGTCAAGGGCACATGCCCGGGTTGTGGGCTCAATCCCCAGTGGGGGGCTTGCAGGAGGCAGCCAATCAAGGATTCTCTCATCATTGGTATTTCTATCTCTTCCTTCCTCTCTGAAACCAATAAAAAGAAAAAAGCATTTTTTCCTATTTTCAGGCAACCTTTTCACAGAATAAGGGTTCAGGCACGATGAAGAACATGAAAAGAATTGGTTTTGGTTCAACTGAATTTGGCAAAAACAAACAAAAAAATGCACAAAATCTAATTAGGACAGTTCACTTATAAAAATGTAGAACTGAAAGTAGACTTGAAATTATGAGAGTCATTAAGAGAATTTGAACTAAAAATATTAACATTTTAGATTCTTTTACAGAGTGCCTTTTACAGAGTGGGAGCTTTAAAAATATTTTTTGTCTTGTTTCCTTTTATGTTTGTTTGAAAAGTCATTCTTTTTCTAAAATTATTCTGAAGCTTATAGTTTTTGTTTTGTGGATGTTTTTATTTATTCTTTCAATAAGTATTTGTTAAGTGCCCACCAAATGCCCAGCACAGATCTAGGTATTTGGGAATACAATCAAGTTCCTGCCTTCATAAAGTTGATATTCTTGGGTAGCAGATAATAAATAAACAAGTAAAAATATAACATGCCAGCTGTGATAGCTCTAGGAAAATAAAGCAATAACAGGGGAGGAGGGTTTGAAAAGGAAAGTCAGGGGTTGGGTAGGGAAGGTCTGACTGTTAAGTGACATTGAAATCTGACCGCAGGGAGGGAGCCACACAGATGTGGGGGTAAAATGTCTCAGGCAACAGAACAGTGTAAAGCGAATCCTTAAGTTGTAATGGAGTGTTTAGTTAACTTTGGAATTATTTAGCATTTATGCTTGAAGCTAGGTACATCTGGACATTTGCAATGCCTCCAACAAAATAATGAATATGAGGTCACTATTGCAAGAAGGTTCTGTGCTTCTCTTTCCTCCCACCTTCACTTTTCTGTCTCTCCTTGAGTCCCACATCCTGCTAGCATCACCTTTGCATCTGGTTTCATGCCCAAATGCCAATTTTTTTCTAAACACAGCTTGAAAAGGGTTTTCAATTCTGTAGCATGAAATAGACTTTCTATTTGGATTGAGTTTAGGATAAAACATGTGATCTTCATTATCCAACCTGATTTTGCTCCCAGCTTCCATAGGATAAAATTCTCTTTGAAGAGTAAGAATTAATGAGTTGGTGAAAACATCATCAGAGAACTGAATTCGAAATAACTCTGAAGCTATAAATTCTACAACTGAGATGTAATGGCATAGCATCAACTTTAATTAGGCAAGAGATCTAATAATAATATTTTTTAAAATACACTCAACACATTTTTTTGTTTGTTCTGGAGATTATTTTAAATTAAACTGATTGCTGTTATTCTGAAATATCAAAGCCATTCTCATATTCATTTTAATCTCTTTTCCTCCTTCCTCTCCATTATTCTGTCACTGCCAGAGTCTAGGCAGTGACATCCTCTGTTGTTTAGTCAATTGAAAGATTCTCCTAAGGGTTGTCAAGGTCTCTTTTCAAGTCAAGGGACCAAGCCAGATGGATCTTAATTATACCTCCTATCATGCATGCTACATAAGCATACAAAGTGTTTACTGACCTGCTACCTATCAAAAATATATCCCTATGTTTTCATTTGCGAGGGAGACAGTGTGTAAAATAGGGATTTCTCATATGTACATGCAATAGTTGGGTAGTAAATCTGTCCCCTCTCAAATTTCAGTGACTTCTCTTCTTTATTTTAATTTTTTTTATTGTTGACAGTATTACAGATGTTCCCCTTTTTCTCCCCTCTACCCATCTCCACCCAGCCTGCACCCCCGCTTTCCTGACCTTCACCATTGTCTGTGTCTATGGGCTATGCATAATATACTATGTTCTTTGGTTAATTTCTTCACCTTCTTTCATCCAGTCCCCCCAATCCCTCTCCCCTCTGACTTCTGTCAGTCTGTTCCATGTATCCATGTCTCTGGTTCTATTTTGTTCCTCAGTTTATTTTGTTCATTAGATTCCACATATAAGTGAGATCCATATGGTATTTGTCTTTCTCTGTCTGACTTACTTAGTTTAGCATAATACTCTCCAGGTCCGTTCCTGCTGTCGCAAAAGGTAAGAGTGATTTTTAAAAAACACCATTTATTTTTTGCTCAAGCTACATGTTAGCAGCTACTATGGATCTGGTCCATGTGTCTTTACCTTTGGGACCCAGGCAATCTGTCTGGAAATGGGAAATGAGCAAACACTCTAGCTACATCAGTTTTCTAGAAGCTCCTGCTCAGAACTGGCACACTGCCACTTATACTAACATTTCACTGACCTAAGCAAGTTATATGTCTAAGGAGGAACAGATCAATGAGCCTCTTACATAGAAGGGGGTAAATGTGTGGAGACAAGGTTAATGAGTAATTATGATTATTATTACTAGTCTTTCCCTATACCTGCCAAGGAAATTCCCAACTATCAGTGTTACTATCTACTTTATCTTTCTTCTACCCAATCAGTAGAAAACTGCAGAGAAAACTATATAAGCCTGCAGAATGGTATCCCTATAAAATGTAGACATCAGCTAGATCCCCAGTGCTTCTCAACAATAATTTTATTTTTCCTGCTTCAAGTTCTCCCTCTACTCCCATCAATGTCTATATCAAACATTTACCATTTTCCTCCAAGTTACCACAAGATTCTCTTATACCCATCGCCCTGCAGATAACTTGCCTACTGGATAAGTATAATTGGAAAAATTGAGCCCATCACATGGGATCTCATTTTGATTTCTTGGCTTGTCCAACCAACCTACAAATTTGGCAAAGGCCATTCTCATCCTTAATGCCTTTCATCTTGGATCCAATAATTAAATGTCTATTCGTCTGGTTCAAGGCCAACTACTCCATCTGTGCTCTTCATGCTATTTCTGCCTTCTCTTATACATGATCATTTATGCCCCATTTTCTCCTATGTTTTCAACTTTGTTCTTATTATTTTCCTAAAGAATAGTTGGACCATGTCATATTCATCTTTATACCTTCTCTACTTCTTAGCACAGTACTGTAGATATGACCTCTGTTTCATACATATCTGTTGGGTAAGTACAGTAACCCTCAGAAGCTTACAATAGGCAGCAATGTCTTCTCAGGAGCAGGCTACTTCTATTAACTGTACTTTAGGTTGACAATGTGAATGACTATGATCTGATTTGCTAGTGATAAAGTTAATACTTATATAGCAGTTACTGTGTCAGACACCATTCTTTTTTATCTATTAACAAACTTAATATTAATAACAATCCTATGGAATAGGTATAATTATTATCCCTAGTTTACAACTGAGAAAATTCAGACACAGAGGGGTTATTAATATATAGACACTGGGTCTTTTCCATATGAAGATGAAGAGAAATAGAAAATATAGACAGATAGGCAGATAGATAGATAGATAGGAGGTGAACTTAATCTGATTCTAGATAGTAAACAAACCACAGGATTTTTTCTTTTAACAGCTGATGAAATCCATAAATAGGTAGTCTGAAGGAGCCAAAACATTAGCAGAGATCATCACTTAGCTGGTAGGTGCATCAGAATATAAATGAAACACCCCTCCCCCTCCACTCCTGGCTCCTGATGAAGCTTGAGCATTTAAATTTCCTGTTGCTTTAACTCATTCTGCTGTTACCACAGCAACTGAAGAATGTCATTCCACTGCTCTTGTAGGTAACTTACAAATAATTTTTTTGAAAAAGGCAATGAATCATATTTAAAAAACAACAACAAGTGGTCATCATTGAAATGTACTATTTATGGGTTTCTTAGAAATCAATGAATGGATCTCATTTTTTTTCTTGGAAAAATTCTGTTCATTTGAAGGACACATTATGTCCTGTATAGTATTGAAAGCTGAAAAATCATGTTTTTATTAACCTAGAATTAAGGCAACTATGAAGCCCCCAAATTTACTTACCTATAACTTATCTATACTTCATCTTGAATAGGGAGATACCTCTCTGAAAATCTGGTTTTACATTCCCATGTTCTACATTTTAGGGAACATGCATATATATTTCCTTCATTATTTTCAAGGTTTTTATCTTCACTTAACCATTTAAATGTTTTCTAGTGTACTAATAAATTCAAAAGTTGAGACAAATGATAGCTAAAATACTGTTGTTTCAGTCAGGGCTCTCTTGATTTCAAATGACACAAATACAGCCCAAGCTTAATTGATGTATTATAAACCAACTTGGGTACCTAACAGAAACCAAGGTAAAAACATGGTAAGGATAGAAAGGAAAAGTCTAAAGAGGATCTCAGGCAACATCTGGATGTTCTTTATCACTCATCTCCATTTCTCTTTGCTCTTTGGCTCCATGCTCCTCTCTCACTGCAGAGTGGCATTAGTCCCAAAATGGAAACATGGGATAAGCATCTGAATGTTATCTCTATGGCCTAAGTCAGTGCAAATATTGGCACTAACTTTTTTTCTCCTCAATCTAAAATAAATAACAAACAAAATCAAAGGGATGACTATTCATTGACCCAGTTTGGATCAGATGAACAATAGAACAATCAGTACTAGCCAGGAGTCAGGATCAAGTAACAACTTACTTGGTTTATCTAGAGCAGATTTGACCTTCCTGACCTGAATAGTGGTTAGAGCATCCACCTGCAGTGTAAGGCATTCAATTGAGGTCTGATAAAAAAAAAAAGTGTTTGGAGAATGCATGAACTAAGTATAAGAATGAAACAAACATGTTTTGTTGAAGATGCCTAGGTAAAGCTTTACAGAAGAAATACAAAATAAGCTGGATTTTGAGAGATGATTAAGAGTTTAAAAACAAATAGGGACTAGGGTGATAAGGGAAAGGTATTCTAGGTGAATGGAATGGAATATATAAAGTTACATAATGAGCTACTCCATACCTGTGGTTACCTCTAGCTATATTTGATTCTCTCTTCCTGAGGAGGCACCATGAACACCATCAGCACCTCAATTGCTGCATGGTGGAGTAGTCAAATGATTTTTCTGGGTAGCTGTTACATTGGATAGCCTACACGAACTCCCCATTCTTTATCTTCTTCCAGGATTTCTCATGGTACCATATTAATCTCAAATAAGGGCAGTGGTAAAATTAGTTAACAAAGTCAACTTTACAGATATTACACAGATTATTTATAATTACAGACACAAGGGGGACTTTTGAAGTCTGTATTTTAAGATGCTCAAACAATAGTCTTTGAGGGCAACTTACCAAACACATTAGAGGAAGTCATTTGGAATCCTCTTTATTGCTTTCAGAAACAAGAGAATTGAACTTCTCTTTTGCAGCCAATTCTCCTCAGCCACACACACACACAAATGGAGGTTTACTGACACTCTTTCTCCTGGGAACACTATCTACTGTGAGCAGTGCCAACAGCTGAAAGCCTTGAGCCTGCCCTTGCACTGTGAGAACACAGCTCTCTCCCAGGGTCTGCCCAGATGCTCATTAAAATCTAATGAGTACCCCCACAAGGATGTGTTTTTTCACCCAACATCATAGCTTTCAGAAAGAAAAGGATTTCAACTTGGTGTGGGAAGACAGACAAAGTTGAACACCATGGTAACTGGGTCAAATTAACTCTTTAAACAGGAGCTACCAACAAGTGTATGGATGCTGACCATGCATAACCATGTAAAGCATTATGATTTAACTTGCTTCTGCTCTGTATAACTTCTACTATTCCCCCAACTTGAGAGCATTCATTTTACTTCTGTGCTCACTCCATCTTTGTACCTTTCCTCCTCTACTCTTCACCTTTTATTCCATCTCTGGAACTAATCGATGTTTCCCCTACCCGGTTGATCATTCTGAAATACCTCACAGACAGATCTAGTCAACATGTTTACTTCTCTCACAACTACCATGTCCATAAACAATAACCACTTCTTCCTTTGTTTATACCACTCATGGGAAAAACTCACTCACACTCATGTCAGACAACACATGTCCCCACAGGAATGCTCTCTTCTTCAACAAAGTAGAAGCCAGGAAAAGATGGCTAGAGACAAGGGCACTAAAATGTCTCCATTTTTTAAGGAGCTTAAGATCCATATGGCTGTTACAAAGAAGACGTTTATTATGTCTCACTGTGTGAAGAAAATGTTTATTTCTCCTAAAAAATTGCTATGTTTTCTTTTGTCAGATATTAGAAATTATAGTATTTAGAATCTTTCTCTTGTTTGCTTTTGCTGCTAGAATGCTTAGTGTAACATTCACAGACTGTAATTACATAAGCTCTAATTGTTTCCTTTTCTTTGTAATGTCATGACTTTATATGCTTATTACCATTTGATAGATATTATTGTGAGGTTGAACTCTCTTAAGTTTTTTTTGCGACAAAGGGTGTAAATAACTAAGCAAAGATTTTTAGCTGTGACTTGGATAAAGATATAAAAGAAATGCTTATCAAATTTGTACATGAGAAGAAGCTAGACAAGAGCATTGCATTATTTAGGATGATGCTGGATAGAAAGAAAAGAAAGTGGATTTATTTCTCAGAATTCCACGGAACTGCCACAATGAGAAAATCAGAGTGGGATGAAGCCAAGGTCACAAAGCAGTGATGGGCTTTGAAGGAGTGTCAGTGGGTAAAGAACTTTGTGGAGAGAGCTGGGAGATGCATGAAGTGAATCATAGAGGTGTGTGGGCCAGAAGTGAATTTTTAAGGTATAGATGGTGTGATTTGTAGTACTTACCATAGTGTAATATTTTGGGGAAGGGAGATGTTATTGGTAAAGATTTTAGAGAAGTATTTCTATGTGATGCTTTTTCTTTAAGACTCTTGGGATCATGCTGATGTTTATTTGAATTTGGAGATGCATTCAGATGACAAGAAGGCTGTTTGGCTTTGTGACATTAACAGTACATAGATTCACAATGTAGAGACATTTCAGGAGGCTAGAAGGACAGGGTGACTGTTACATGGAATACTCACAGGATAAACAACACATTGAAGTTTCAGGTTGAAACTCCAACTGAAAAATTATGGATTGTGGTAGATATAGGAGAGACTTAGAGGTTTCATTAACATGAGTTAAAGGTGCGATGTGGGTTTCAAAGAACAGGTGCTCTTAGACATCATGCTCAGATGGTATCATGTAAGACAAAAGGGTGGTGGTCCTAGGTGAACTGCATTCACTTATGAACACAAAACAAAAAAAGAGGTTATATTTTTGTAAGTGTCCACAGAACAATATAGTGGCCAAATGGGAAAGTGATTAAAATCAATGTTACACAGGAATGGTTAAGCAACTGCATTCTTTTAACATAAAGAAGAAAACAATGGATGGGAGGCAAGATAATTCTTTCACATATTTGAAGAGAAACTGAATGGCTTCAGGAAGGAGAGTACGATGTGAAGGCAGAGAAACTGACCTATGTGACTCTCTGCTTTGACATCCACTTCCGGGGTGCACACAGGGGATGTGAACTAACCAGTGTTTCCTCAACAATTTCCCTGGGCTCAGTGGTAAATGGAGAGTAAGTACCCTGTGCATCATATGGCAAGTAGTAGGGCCTCAACAGATGTTAATTACTTCCTGTAATTAAGGGGATATGTGAATGTTCCAAAGTGCCAAGTCTAGAGCCAATACACTGAGGCTACAAAAAAAAAAACCAACAGACTTTGGCTTTTTAAAAACTAAAATATGTACTTTTGAAAAGAAAGTGAGCTTTCTCAGCAGTTGTTTTCATTTCCCAGTCAAAAAAAATAAATAAATAAAAAGTGTTCAAACCTATGCTCTCAATGTAACCTAAGAACTCTGTGACCTAAGTGGCAGCTCCTATTTTGAGATTACCACTGGATGTAGGCAACAAGGACCGTTTTTGTTTTCTCTTAGAAATTAGGATGGAAGAAGTGGAGAAGAGATGGAACTGTGCAGGTAGGAACACAAGTTAGCTGAAATCAGGAAAAAGAAATGTGCTGCTCCATCAATTGGATATTAATAAGGAAAAAAGCCCACTTGAAATAGGTTAATTTGCAGGAAGTTTTTACAATGTTTCCATCTACGGACTTAAGAGAGGAAGAATCATAGTCCAGCATTAGGAACAGAAGGGATGACCTAAACCTGGGAAAGGAGCCTCACGTAGAGATCACCTTGAAAAGAGCAGGGATAACTGGTCAAGGGATGCTGACAGCTTAGGAGACCTTGCAGGGAGGGAGCCCTGGGAAAAAGTACCCGACCTACTCTTCTCTCTCCCTTGGATCTCTTGGGCTCCCCACTGGCCAAAGACAAGTAAAAGTTGGAGGTCAAGGGAGCAGGTTGATATTTTTCAAATGGATTTTCATCTTTCCAGGGAAGGGAGAAAAGTAGATCTTATTACGCAGTGAGAAATGTTTAAACAGGATAATACAATCCCTTTTTCATGCCTTCTAAAATTCCTTTATAAAGGCATTTTAACTAGAAACAAGGAGTGAAATCTCTCTTAACAAAAGCAAAATTGTCTTTATGTTTACTCCCCTTTCCTTTCCCCATGCTATACTCCTCCTGAATCAGTGAATACCATCAGCTCTACACTGTCTTGGAAGCTCAGTGGCTCTGTCTACAGATGGGCCACCACAGCTGATCCACGTCTGTAGCTGTTCCTGAGAAATATCTGATGGAGCCAGACTGGGTATCTGTGAGTTCTTTACTACGACTCATGCCCTGTTTATAGTTGGCTAGTCACAGGGTACTATTTTGTGTTTGTGATTCATTAAAAATGTGTCCCTGCATTTTAGAGATGATTCCTGAAAGCCATGTAGTTCCTCCTTCTTCTTCTTGTTGTTACTGCCATTCATTCATTTATTCCTCAATTTATTCTTTTAAAAAAGAGTGAGAACCTACAATTTATACACATTGGGAATATAGTGAGAAACATGCCAGTCATGGTCTTTAATGTAACTTATGTTATCTTATTAATCTGAGGGGATATAGCAATAGACATGAAATTTACATTCTAGTGTAGAAATGAGAAAAAGGATCTAAAAAAATGTCTTAGAAATTGTTAACATTTCAGCATACTTGAAGACTTTCTTTTATAACTTAAGAAATGCAAATGTTCCTTTCAGACCAGATATTCGAATTGTTGACATGAAAAATGTGTTCCTATAGCTATTTGAAGAGCAAAAGGCAGAATCAGAGTTGAAATTTTCTGCATTGGTAGTCAAGCAATAGTTTAAAATGCATATTCTCTAACTAATAAATAGTCATTGATAGCTAATCGTTTTATTTAGTTTGATTACAATGATAAGTAAAGTGTATATTTAATTGAAGT
Source organism: Cnephaeus nilssonii (assembly GCF_951640355.1). Classification (NCBI taxonomy): domain Eukaryota; kingdom Metazoa; phylum Chordata; class Mammalia; order Chiroptera; family Vespertilionidae; genus Cnephaeus; species Cnephaeus nilssonii. The sequence goes on along the minus strand of NC_137080.1, from coordinate 35,203,434 downwards.
GCTATAAATTGGAATATTTTAAAAAGGATGTTCACTTTTTAAATATATACATATATGTAAAAAATAGAAAGTAATTTCATTAAAATGAATGAGTTAGATTTATTTACATTGTTCAAGTATAAAAGTAATATAAAGTAAACTGTCTTCCACCAGATATTATACAAATGTATTTATAATTCTTGAAGAAACCAATTACAGTTTTGCTTAAGGTTAACTTATAAAATGTGAGAAATATACTCTCTAAGCATTCAAGTAAAATGAATGTATAATAAATATTTTTTATGTTCTCGTGCATAACTTCAAGAGTTTTATCACTCTAATATGATACATGTAGCAAAATAATTTATGACTGGCAACTGGCAGTTCTCAGAGTTTGTAAATACACTCACAGTTATGTAAAAAGTCTGTCAAGTTAGGATGGGCCCTGAGGGTTTATCAAGCCTAACCATCTTTTACAAGTGAAAAAACTTAATTTCCACAGATATGAAAAGAAAAATAAGATATTCTCCAGAAGACACCTACTTTCAGTCCCTAAATCTAAAAATCTTCTTTTAGGATTTAGATTCTCAGCAGTAGGTAGAGGCTCAGTTGACCTTAACCATTTTTTGTGTAGCTATAAACTTTGTGATTGTGACCATTGTCTCGTATCCACCTGAATTATTCCACCATAATTTCTTAGGTTAACTTGACCCCAGAAACCTTCTCCCCAGTCTTTAATGCAACTGCTTCTCAATATGGAGTTCATAAATTTTCTAGAGGAAACAATTTTCTCCAACAAAGGCCAAATGACAACATGATATACATTGCACACTAGTATTTCCCAAAGGGGCTAAATCAATGCTAATAAATTCTTTAATATACTGTCTTTGAGATTTAATATTTTTTGCTTTCATTTCATTATTGATCTAAAAATACACTTAATAAAACTGAATTCTCAGTCATTAAAATAACTGCCTTACAATGAAGAACTGCTAAGCAATTTCAGTTTTCCTATTTATATTTGTCTAAGATTGAATTGGCCATTGAATTGGCCAAGTGATATTTGTTATAGGCACTGAACATGTTGGTAGTATAACCACATTTTGAAAAAAAAATGCATTAAATGGACCTTGTTTATGTACATATCACTTACATAATACATTACCTATAAACGTGGTAGTAAAGAAGCAGTGAATGTCATTTCTGCCCTAATTCCAGCAATACCAGTAATTACATTGCATATTAATTTATTGAATTATTTATTTGGCCAGGATTGGGATTAGGTGAAGGGATATAGGAATAGACATGGAGTTTATATTAAATTGTAGAAATAAGAAAAAGGATAAAAAAATAAGCAACTAAATAAATAAGAAAATAAAGGCACATAATGAATAAAGCACAGATTAGTAACACTTAATGCAGATTTCAGTGGAGCCACACAACAACCTTACCTTCACATGAGAGTTTTAAAGAGTTATTAAGTGACACTACAACAAAACTTACTTTTGTAGATGGCTTACTAACAGAATTTTAGTTAAGTATGGAGCCTAATTATCATGTACCAACAACAAAACCTTGATGTTATGAATGCCAGTTTATAAAGCATGCTGCTGTGAACAGGCATTCATTCTCTACATCAGTATAATTGAAGTGAAAACAATGAAACAGATTAAATGTAGAAACAGACTTGAGGCTACATTTCCCTAATATTAATTCCAATTTCTGCTATCTGTTTTAGCACATCAATATCAACTCTCACAGTAAATTAAAGTTTTAATTCTATTGGGTTTTTAGTTGGTTTACATTTAATTTGTAAATTTGATTTTTATTTCATAGTTGTGTGGGATGTTTACACATTGTCCTATAAATATTTATTAACATAATCTATATCAAATCTAGAGGTTTCTGATATTATTTTCCTTAATAGAATTATTAATCAAAAGTATTAATAACATTCAGTGTTACGATTTTGGGAAAACACTTTCATAGACTGAGGGAAGAATTAATAGGTACAACCTGTTGGGATAGCAATCTATTGATATTCAAAAGGCTCACACCATTCAGCCCATGCTTGAGAAATTATTAATCAAAACTAAAAGCATCTACATGTGTGGATTTATGTATAAAAATGATCATTGCAGCAATAAAATATTAGCAAACAAATTCAAAAATCTGTAATATAAAAAATACTTCATCCCAGGGTTTTTAGGTTCATTATCTTTTTTCACTTTATTCTTTCCTGAGTGTAGAGTGTTTTCCAGAGACTATATAACGTATAATGACACCATAGTTCTGATGACTAATGAAATTTGTGTTTGTTTTCCTGTGTTTTAAAGCTTTTGGTTTTAATTTATAACAAGGTAATTCCTGGTAGATATAACTCACATATATAAAAACTCAAAAGGTACTCAATACTTTTCCATATTATAAAATTTTATTGATTTTTTAATTTTAAGAATAACTTTCAGAAATTTCCAATAATTCTTATTGCTAGTATTTATGAATTTAAGAGTTCAGTTTTCTTTCAACCAATTAGATTCCTTTGGGGATTTTCTGATAAAAACATTCTTTAAAAATATATTAATTACAAAAAAATTTAAACATATTTACAAGTACATAAATAATATAGCAAAGGGGTTTGTGCCAATAACTCATTCTTATAAATATCTTCCATATTTTCTTTGGATAACTTTAAATCTACTTTATCTTTTAGAACAGTTTTTGATTTATAGAAACACTGAGAATATAGTACAGAGAGTTCCCATGTACTCTACACCAGTTCCCTTTATTAGTAGCATCTTACATTAATATGGTACTTTTGTCATAATTAATGAACCAATATTGATACATTATTAAGTACAGTCCATAAGTTATTCATATTTTCTTAGTTTTTACATAATGAACTGCTTTTTTTTTTCTTGTTCTAGGATCCCATCTAGGTTACCACATCACATTAATTTTTCATGTCTCATTAGGCTTCTTTTAACTGTGGCAATTTCTCAGACTTTCCTGGGTTTTGGTGACCATGAGAGTTTTGAAGAATACTGGTAGTATGTTTTATAGAATGGTCTTCTATTGGAATTTTTCTAGTGTCTTCCTCATGATTAGACTTGAGTTATATGTTTGGGGAATAAACAACACAGTGATAAAGTATCATTTTCATGTCATCATATCAAGGTTACTATCAATATGATTTATCACCTTTGATGTTGATCTTGATTACCAGGCTTAGGAAGTATTTGTCAGGTTTCTCCAATGTAAAGTTATTCCTCCTCCCCTGCCTTTCCATACTGTACTTTTTGGAAGAAAGTCAATAAATAAATTATTTGTAATTCTGCATGGCAGATTTGTCTCTTCCCAATTTGTTTGTTTATAACAGTATGACTCATGAATACTTATTTTATATGCTGAGCTTAATTTCTTCCTATTTTATTTATTTTGTTGCTCAAATTTCTCCGCCTTTGGTCACTGAGCAATCTTTCACTTGGTTCCTATGTACCTGTGACGTACTTCTATCAATGTGGATTTATTTGTTTGTTTTTGTTTGTTTATTATTCCCATACATTCTAGCATTACAAGATACTCCAGGCTTATCTTGTATAGTCCTTGCCTCAGTCCTAAAATGAGCCATTTCTACAAAGACACCTGGTTTCTTTTATTCCTAGGTGCTCAGTAATTTTTAAGAGTTTAAAAGAGTCTTGAGACTGAAAGTTTTTGAAATGGTGATCTCTGTTGACTAATACAATAACCACTTAAAAATTATGGGTGTATGGGAGAAAGCAGTGTATTGAAAAGAGCACAGACAGACTTGGGTTTGAGTCAAAGCTCTATGCCTTAGGGGAACTTTGACTTTATGTAGCTTACCTACTCTTCTGACCAGTTCCTCAAGTTTACTCAAACATGACATGAACTTTCATTTATTTGTAGTTTTCCCAAGTGTAGTAAGAAAATCTTATGACAAATATCATGCAGCAAATTATATATATATATATATATATATATATATATATATATATATATACATATATATATGTATACTAGAGGCCTGGTGCATGAAATTCGTGCACGGGGGTGGGGTGGGTGTGGCGTCCCTCAGCCCAACCTGCACCTTCTCCAATCTGGGACATCCCTCTCACAATCCAGGACTGCTGGCTCCCAACTGCTCGCCTGCCTGCCTTCCTGATTGCCCCTAACCGCTTCTGTTTGCCAGCCTGATCATCCCCTAACCACTCCCCTGCCAGCCTGATTGATGCCTAACTGCTCCCCTGCCAGCCTCATTGCCCCTAACTGCCATCCCCTGCAGGCCTGGTCACCCTTAACTGCCATCCCCTGCAGGTCTGGTTCCCCCCAACTGCTCTCCATTGCAGGCCTGGGTCCCCCCAAACTGCCCTTCCCTTCAGTCCTGGTCACCCCCAACTTCCCTCCTCTGCCAGCCTGGTGACCACTAACTGCCCTCCTCTGCAGGCCTGGTCCCCCCCAACTGCTCTCCATTGCAGGCCTGGGTCCCCCCCATCTGCCCTTCCCTGCATGCCTGGTCACCACCAACTTCCTTCCTCTGTCAGCCTGGTTTCTCCCAACTGCCCTCCCCTGCTGGCCATCTTGTGGTGGCCATCTTGTGTCCACATGGGGGCAGGATCTTTGACCACATGGGAGCAGCCATCTTGTGTGTGGGAGTGATGGTCAGTCTGCATATTACTCTTTTATTAGATAGGAGTGATGGTCAGTCTGCATATTACTCTTTTATTAGATAGGATGGAGGCCTGGTACATGGGTGGGGGCCGGCTGGTTTGTCCTGAAGGGTGTCCTGGATCAGGGTGGGGGTTCCCTTGGGGCGTGGGGCGGCCTGAGCGAGGGGCCTGTGGTGGTTTGCAGGCCGGCCATGCCCTCTGGCTACCCAAGCAGAGGCACTGGTATCTGGGGTTTATTTATCTTCTACAATTGAAACTTCGTAGCCTGGAGCGGAGCCAAGCCTTCTGCTAGCTCCGTGGTGGAAGCCATTTCTGTTGGGGTTTATGTATCTTCTATAATTGAAACTTTGTAGCCTTAAGCGGAGGCCTGGGCCGGCCAGGGTGTGCGGAAAGCTTGGCTTCCTCCATTGCCGGGGGCAACCCTAGCCTCCCGCTCTTTCCAGCTCCATGGCTGCCACCATTTCTGTTTGGATTTGTTTACCTTCTATAATTGAAACTTTGTAGCCTTGAGTGGAGGCCTAGGTCAGCAAGGGAAGGCAGAAAGCTTGGCTTCCTCAATTGCCTGGGAAACCCAAGCCTCCCTCCTGCTCTCTGTTGCTGTAGCCATCTTGTTGCGTTTATTTGCATATTTGCTCCTGATTGGCTGGTGGGTGTGGCGTGTGGGCGTGGCTTGTGGGTGTGGCAGAGTGATGGTTAATTTGCATATTACTCTTTTATTAGGTAGAATATATATATATATGTATATATATATATATGCGCACATATATTTTTTAAATAAAATACTTATATATTAATGACATCTCATGAGTTATAGTAATAATTTACTCAGGCACTGTGAGTATTTTTAATCCATTATGTAATTTAATTGTTACAGTAACATTATTTGTGTTATTCTTATTTTCATTTCAGAGATAAAGAAACTGAGGTTCAGATGGGTTAAGTTAAATTGTAAACTTGTTAACAGTATGGCAGGCACATATCTGGTTCTAATTAATGTTATTTCTCTTGTCGTCTTCTTAGCATGTACAATTGTTAAAGAGTAAACTTTTGGCCAGTCTCACAGGCCAAGAAGCTGCTTACCATCTCCTACTCATGCCAGGGTGACTCAGAGTCCAGCATTCTGTGGGCTTATTTAGTGAGTCCCCTGGCTAGAAACCATTCACTTCTTGCCAAAGTTAAAGTGGCCTATATAAACACTCTTCCAGAGCTGGTGCAGCAAAGACAAGTAACAAAAACCATCAAAATAACAATAATTTGACAATGCTTGGGAATCTCTTCTGTATCAACCACTGTATTAAATATTTAATATAATCTAATTTGCTGTCACCACAAACTTGTAAGATCTTAACTGCTTTGTTTTTAAGGTGAGAAAACTATGCTCAGAGTGATAAATTTTATATCCCAAAGGGATGCAAATTGTAAGCAGCAGAGCCAGTGTGTGAAGCCTGAACTGCTTGATTCCAAACCCATTTGCTTAGCCATTGTACAAGGGAAGAGGCAGTTACTGGCAAGTGGAGGTTGCTTCAGGCATTTTTCAGAACTCAATAGCAACAAGTTTCCCTGGAGTTCTAGAGTTGCAATGATTTTGTGAAAAATGCAAATGAGGAGTAGGGCTTGTGAGATAATTGATGAAGGCTCAAAGTCTAAACACTAAATAACTGCAGACAGATCTGCTGAGAATTTTTAGCAGTAGACATAGATATTTTGAGGCAAGGAAGCAGAAATCAACTGGTACAGGAAAGGGTACAAGAGCACTGTACAGCACAGAAGTATGATAAACAATGAGAATTTAGGTAAGACTAGGGAAAAGATATATCCCTCAGACATTCCTAGTGAAGTATATCATCATTTTCATACTGAGGAAAGAGAAATTGAATATTAACATTTAACCTATACTATGGCAAATAGTATGGTACTACACTGTACCACACTATGCTTTATTGCCTTTTCTTTGTAGTTTGGATATATGCATTGTGATAGATTGTATTAAAAAAAACCACAAAACTTTGTGAGGGTTAATTTCATGTGTCAACTTGACTGGGCCTCAGGATGCCCAGACATTTCACCAAACATTATTTTGGATGTGTCTGTGGGGTGTCTCTGGATGAGATTAACATTTCAATCAGTAGTCTGAGTAAAGCAGATTGCTCTCCCTAATATTGGCGGGCCTCACCCAATCAATTGATGATTGAAGAGAACAAAAAGTGTTTAGTAAGAGAGAAATCCTTTGGCTGAATTGCTTTGACCTGGGTTATTGTTTCTTTTCTGTCTTTAGGTTTGAACTGAAACATCAGCTCTTCCTGGGTCTCAAGCCTGCAGGCATTTGGACTAGAACTGCACCATCAGCTTTCTTTGGTTTTTAGCTTGCCCATCGAAGATCTTGGGACTTGTCAGCCTCTATTATTATGTGAGCCAATCCCATAGATAGATAGATAGATAGATAGATAGATAGATAGATAGATAGATAGACAGATAGATAGAGATTATATAGATATAGATGCGCTATTGGTTCTGTTTCTCTGGAGAAACATGACTAATATAGATTCCAAAAATATTTCCATTTCCATACGTTCTTCTAGAAACTTGACACTTCTCCATCAAGAGATGGAAGCTATATTCCTTTTTCTTGAACCTGTCTGGGTTTAGGACTGATAGAATATAGCAGAAATAACACTATGTGACTTCTGGGGACAGGTCATAAAAGGTGATGAAAACTCCACCTATTTCTATCTCTTGGTAACTTAGGAGCTCTGAGTCGCCAAGAAAGATGTCTGGCTATTTTAAAGCCCTCATGCTGGTCTCTGGAGAGAATCTGTGGAGTGACTACCTAGAGATAGAGAGACATGCTCAATAAGCTCCAGCTGTTCCAGCCTCCAGCTTTTGAGTCTTCCTAGCTCAGGTATTAGACATGTGAGTGAGGAAGCCCTTCAGAAAACTTCAGTCCTCCACACTGCACGAGACCGCATTGCATAGCTGAGGTCACTCCCAAACCATGAGAGACAGATAATAATAATAATAACATAGTTGTTTTATGGTATTAGTGTGGAATTTGTTGTATAGTGATGAATAATTATACAAGTAGAAAGAAAAAGGGAGTATAAATATAAGTATATAAATAAAGTATATTTATAAGTATATAAATTTTGGAGTTTCAGTTGAGAACCTAAGATATAATAAAATCAGATACCAAAGTGGGTTGTGAGATAAGCCATTCTATAAAACATTTGAGAAATATATAAGCAAAAACTAGATTTCATACCTTTTAGATCCCTTATCTATATATATAAAAGCCTAAGCTACCATTACAACAGAATGACCGGAATGACCAGTTGACCAGTTGTGATGATGCACACTGATCACCAGGGGGCAGATGCTCAATGCAGGAGCTGTCCCCTGGTGGTCAGTGCGCTCTCACAGGAGGAGCGCCGCTCAGCCAGAAGCCGGGCTCATGGCAGGTGAGTGCAGCTGTGGGGGAGGGAGCCTCTTCTGACTCTGCGGCAGCGCTGCTGAGCAGGGAGCAGTGGCAGCAGGCATAGCGGGCCGGGATGAGCATGAGTGGTGCAGCGCCTGGCCCTGGTTCGGGCTCCTCCCTGTCCACCTGCCACTTGACACACAGCTATATCCCCCAGTCGAACATCCCCCAAGGGGTCCTGGATTGCAAGGCGGTACAGGCTGGGCTAAGGGACTGCCCCTCCCCCCCACCCCCATGCACAATTTCATGCACCGGACCTCTAGTCCATTATAAAAAGTATAAGCAGTTTATTTGTGGACATTTAAGCAGGATTGTAAAGAGAATTTCTTTGGACAACGCTATGTTTCCATCATAACCCTCTCCTTGGCCCTACCATTAAGTAGGAGAGAGAGGTGTGCCTCCACAGTCTAATCAAGTCAAATTGAGAGCCTCCAATAGAGCCACTCAGAGGATTTGTTGTCTCGCTGCAGTGAGAAGACTAAGAGGAGGAAAGATGCTTGGCTGCTGCTTTAATGGCAGAGTGAAAAGAGCTTGATGCTAGAATAAGATTATATTGCTCTTTTGCTATCTATTGGGGCCAGGCATATTTCCTGTAGACTAAGAGGTGGACTGAGATAGAACTGCCTTATGATGTTTTTAATTCTTTTCAACAATACTACCTGGAAGAATGATGGAACATATGTTCAGAGTAAGTTCTAAATCCAAAAGGGGTGAGGGAACTTGGTGAGCTAGGTGGGGAAGGAGGATGGAAAGTGGGGGAAGAGAAGGACTTCTTCCGACAGAAGACCTTAGCTGAAGGAAAGATAATTCAACTTTAAATAACTTGGAGTTCCGATTATTGAATGGGGTTAGCTATTTTAACATTTCTGAATGGAAACTGCATTTCAACAGTATTTATGCAACTATAAGGTGGCAGGCACTGTTATAGATTCTGGGGATGAATCTGTGAACAAAAAACAATAGATAAAAGCCCCCTCTTCCCTCATGGAACTTGCATTCTCACAGGGAGAGGCAGACAATAAATAGATGAATAAGTCAAATTCATGCTAGATCACATGGTGATATGTGCTGTGGAGAAAATATAGAAGGGAGCGTCAGATGCAGATAAGCAGGTGATCATGAAAGGCCTCCTGCGAATACAACTCTTCTCATTAGTTCTTTATGTTCACTTTGTTAAAAAGTGGAAAGAGTCTTCTTTTGTTCTTTAATATTGTATTAATTAGGGCGAATAATGCTACCTATTATTCAGGCAAACTATGCAATCCCATTCTCTTAACATAATAAAGGTTTACTTTTAGTTCATGTCACACGACAGTGTGTGTTGTAGTCATTCAGAGACAGTCTTTCCTCTTGCTTCTGCAGCTCCCTAAGCCCTCTGAGCCCTGCACTGAATGGTCCTCATTGGGCCAACAGATGAGATGAGGAAATGCATGTGGATAAAGCACAACTGTGTTTTACTAGCTTGGTCTAGAAAGGACACACATCACTTACTTACATCCACAGGCAAGAATGAGGGTTCAGTCCATGAAGAAAAAGAAAACTTGGATTTTGGTGGACACTATGAGTCATGTGCTCTTAGAAAGTTTCTTGGATGGAGTGAAAGCAAACAGACATTGAAAGTCAAATAATGGGACACTAGGTTGGGCTGGCTGGGTTGGCAACTTGGTTTAAGCAATAGTACCTGATGGATCTATTGCTGATTATGTGTACAACATGCTGTATGTAATTATGCTCAATATGGGAGACAAAACGTTAACAGCAGTTTAATTTGTTGGAGTAGAATAGTTATGAGTAACTTTTTCTTGTACTCTGTTTTTTATTCTCCTGTTTTATGTAATGAAAAGAAGAAAAATGTAGTTCAAAATAAATAAGATATTTGATTGAGTAAATAGTTTACGACTATAGTTGGATCAATTTCTAATGCTGTAAGATCACTGTCTTTTTGCTGTTTGAACATAACCAATGTGTTTCTAAAGGTATTGTGTAATCTACTTTCAGTGTTAATGCAAAATTGTCTGATATATAAGCTGCATATTAGACTTTTCATTTAAAAAAATAATTATATTTTAAAAAACTACTGTTGGAGTAAATCAAGAGTATACAGGGTTATAGTGACGGTCTATTGGAAATTAAAGGTAGTACAGTACTCAGCACATACCTCAGAACTGTTAGGAATAATTTAATAAATTATAAAGTAGATTGTAACTATTAAACCAATTTTCTTCATTTTTTTAAGTGATTATTTTTGTTGAAACAAAATAAAATTCTTGAGAATAACTTGACAGTCACTTAACCATCAATGTAGGTTTCTGAAATCTTTTTCAATTTTGGTGATAAATAATAATAAATATTATTATTCTATTATTTATTTCCTAGAGGCCCGGTACATGAAATTCATGCACGGGGGTGTGTGTCCCTCAGCCCAGCCTGCACCCTCTCCAATCTGGGACCCCTCAAGGGATGTCCGACTGCCCGTTTAGGCCCGATCCAGGTAGGATCGGGCATAAATGGGCAGTCGGACATCCCTCTCACAATCCAGGACTGCTGGCTCCCAACTGCTTGCCTGCCTGCCTTCCTGATTGCCCCTAACTGCTTCTGCCTGCCAGCCTGATCACCCCCTAACCACTCCCTTGCCAGCCTGTTTGCCCCTAACTGCCCTCCCCTGAAGGCCTGGTCACCCCTAACTGCCCTCCCCTGCAGGCCTGGTCCCCCCCAACTGCTCTCCCCTGCAGGCCTGGGTCCCCACAACTGCCCTTCCCTGCAGGCCTGGTCGCCCCCAACTTCCTTCCTCTGCTGGCCTGGTCACCCCTAACTGCCCTCCCCTGCAGGCTTGATCACCCCCAACTGCCTTCCCTTGCAGGCCTGGTCCCTCCCAACTGCCCTCCCCTGCTGGCCATCTTGTGGCAGCCATCTTGTGTCCACATGGGGGCAGTCATCTTTGACCACATCGGGGCAGCCATCTTGTGTGTTGGAGTGATGGTAAATTTGCATATTATTCTTTTATTAGATAGGATCTTTATGGTTGAAAGTATTACTGATGTCCCCTATTTTTCCCCTGATGCCCCCTCCACCCGGTTCCTGCCTCCCCCAGGCCTTCACCACACTATTGTCTGTGTCCATGGACTATGCATATCCTATCTAATAAAGAGGGAATATGCTAATTGACCCTCATGCTGTCACAAAGATGGCGGTGCCCACAGCCAATAAGGAGGGAATATGCTAATTGACTGCCCCAACCTCAAATATGATGGCACCCACAGACAATAAAGAAGGAATATGCTAATTGACTGCCACGTCTCAAAGATGGCGGTGCCCACAGCCACAAGATGGTGGTGCCCAGTCCCCTCAGCCCCGTCGGGGCGGCAGGTGCAAGGCAAGGCTGGGCCCGCAGTCCCCTCAGCCCCCCAGCCACCCAGGGATAGCCTGAGGCACAGGCAAGCCTCAGATGTCGGCTGCCCAGCTGCCCAGGGCTGGCCCAAGGTGTAGGCAAGCCTTGGATGGTGGCTTCCCAGCCACCCAGGGCTGCCTGAGGCTCTGGTAACCAGGCTGGGCCGAGGCTTGCGCTGCCAGCAGTGGTAGCAGCAGAGGTATGATGGGGCATCACCTTCTCCTGATGGCCGGGTTGCATCCTGCCCCTGAGGGCTCCTGGACTGTGAGAGGGCCCCCCCCCTCCAGTGCATGAATTTTCATGCACCGGGCCTCTAGTATGCATATAAAACTTCATATTAAAAAGCATATACCAGCATTGCATTTAGCATAGAAGAAATGGCATCAGCTTTAGATTTTAAAAGAATAAAAATAAAACATTTTGGTAGAGTTGAAGCCACCCTCTACCTTTCTCTGATCCCACTCACTCCCCTCCCTGATCAGAAATAACCCCCATCTGAACTTGGTGTTTATCACTTATATTGTCTTTGTACAATTTCCATTTTTATATACATTGATAAATAATATGTATTATTGCTTGAATTATTTTAAAACTTTAAGTAAATAAATAGTATCATACTGTATAGATACTATATTAATGGACCTTTTTCTCTCCACATTATTTTCTGTTTTGTTTTGTTTTGTTTTGTTTTTTTTCTTCTCTTGGCTTTTGCTTACTTTGCCTTGACTGATGGTCATTTTTTTTGAATGCCAGCTATAGTGGTTGAAAATTCATAAAAACATTCTGAGGCTCTGGATAAAATTATCTTCATTGACACAGGTGTTTCTTTCCAGTTGGCAATTAGAGTAAGAAAGATTACTTTAATCCAGAATAGGGTTGTTTTGGTTGGAAACTGGTTTTCAGTCTTTGGTTAGGATTGGCCCATGTCCAGGTTATTCTTACCCTTATAGGATATTTCCCCTAATGTCCTAGCTTGATGCCTGGGGTATTTAGCAGTGCCATTTCTCCTTTGTATGTCCCCAAATCCAGTTTTTGTCTTCCCAGCCCCATGAAGTTTCTAGTAGTAAGGCCCAGCTTCTCAGTCTTTTAGTTGCCATTTTCGGATCAGCTTCTTAGGCTATGTAGCTACTTATAAATTAGAGCTCAAGAAACAGTACACAATGCTGGTTGAAGGAGAGACAGGGCGAGGGACCCAGGATGTTGGCCGCTGGCCCTGAGGAGGGAGCCAACCCTCGGCCCCCCTGGGAAAGGGGCTGCGTCCGCCATCACCCACCCCCGGTTCCCCATCCCAGTCCAAGGACCAGGCTGAGGGGATGGACAGGGAGCTTGGCCGGAAAGCCCCATCAGCCATCAGGACACAGGCTGGGGGCAGCTCCTGCACTGAGTGTCTGCTGCCTGGTGGTCAGTGCACATCATAGCAACTGGTTGTTTCAGTCATTCCATCGTAATGGTCGCTTAGGCTTTTATATATATAGACTAGAGGCCTGGTGCACGAATTTGTGCACAGGTGGGGTCCGGCCAGCCCGCCCTGATGGGGGCTGGGGGGAGGGGCTGTGGGCAGTTGGCTGGCTGATCCCACATCCTGGTTGAACTCCCAGTCGAACTCACGGCTGAGGAGACAATTTGAATATTAGCCTTTTATTATATAGGATGTTCAGTATCTTGAAAGCTGTTGTTTCATACACTAAGTGGCCAGATTATTATCATCTCTGAACGCATCATAATCTGGCCACTCAGTGTGTATATATATATATATATATTAGAGGCCTGGTGCATGAATTCGTGCATGGGTGGGGTCCGGCCAGCCTGGCCAGGGGGAGGGGACATGGGCGGTTGGCCAGACTGTCTGCTGGTCGAACTCCTGGTCGAGGGGACAATTTGCATATTAGCCTTTTATTATATAGGATATACACTGAGTGGCCAGATTATTATGCATTCAGAGATCATAATAATCTGGCCACTCTGTGTATATTTTTACATTTTGTGATTGTGTCAGATAAGAAATTAGATTGAGCCGGAACTGGTTTGGCTCAGTGGATAGAGCGTCGGCCTGCGGACTCAGGGGTCCCAAGTTCGATTCCGGTCAAGGGCATGTGCCTTGGTTGCGGGCACATCCCCAGTGGGGGGTGTGCAGGAGGCAGCTGATCGATGTTTCTCTCTCATCGATGTTTCTAGCTCTCTATCCCTCTCTCTTCCTCTCTGTAAAAAATCAATAAAATATATTAAAAAAAAAAAGAAATTAGATTGATTTCCTGTTACTTCATTATGGCCAGAAGAAGAATTTCATGCTCTATTATTACTTATTATCTGTGTTCTTCCAAAAGAATATGAGCTTCATGAAGGTGGAGTTTTCTGTATGGTTTAATGCTGATTTCCCTAGATCTGAAACACTGCCCACATGTAGCAGAGGCACAGTAAATATTTACCAACTAAACGAATTAAACAAATCTTTCTTATTCTTTCACGTTCTGAAAATTTATTACAGTTTCAACTATATCCCAAATATGACATTTTTATGGCTTTTCTACAGTCTTATTCTTCCATCAAGTTCTGTCACAATGACTTATCTTCATATATATTCTCTGTAACCAATTTTTTGTGATGTCCACTTATCTGACCACTGGGAAGATTTTTTTTTTTTATTATAGCCCAGAGCATATGACAGATCTATGTTCTGAATCTAATTTACATGTGGATATATTAACCTGATGTGACAGCAATGGCTTTAATCCTATAACCCTTTTTCTCCTGGGGTAGGTGATTAGAAAGAGAATTAAGAAGAAATTATTTCCATCCTATTGCTGGGGCTTAAATTAAGCAGGACATGCCAGTATCTTAGAACCATCACTGTATAATGTTTGCATGGAGAGATCTGTATTGAAAATATGATACATCTGAGATGGGAGAGAGAACAACCTGTTATGCTGTTACTAAAAATAGTGTTAAATCCCTTATTGCTACTGATCACTTATTTTATATAGGTGAACATGAAATATCAAATATAAGACACAATCACCTCAGAAAGTCTGTAAGAGTCTATTTTAATCGTTTGACTTGGAAACTGCATGAACATGAGTTCAGCATGTCTTTCTATTCAGACAGAATTACATTGCTTTCTTGCAGCTATGCTAATAGAATAAGTGGCTCTCCAACTGTCACGGGTTAAGTGTTACTGCTATAAACCATATAAGCATAAGACTAAGGATCAGGAACCCTTTAACACATACTAAATTTGCAGACATTTCCCCCTGAATTTTGATTTTGAGAAGAAAACCCAATAATTTTAATAATTCATTAAATTTGCACTTGCCTACACACAAGAATTATGTTTCATGAAGGACTGTTCTTGATCCAGGGGAACACAGAATAGAAAGTGGATTACATCACTTAGAATAGGAATTCCCTGCTCGGAGCATTAGGCATATGTTTTGGGGTTTGAGTGTCACAAAGCTTGTCATGTCAATTCATAATTCAGACCTGGAGCTGCCTCTTTCAATGCATGGCTAGTTTTTATTTTCAGACAACATATTGCTCACTAGTCTTTTTTTCAGATATAATCTTAGTGTTCATTCCTTCTTTGGATGCTGAGTTCTGCATTTTGTGGCACCAGTTATGGAATGGGTGACCTTAACTGTCTCCTGCATGTTGCCTAGGCCAGAATGCCAGCTGGATTACAGGAGGGTTGTGATTGCCAAGAGGGGACAGTAGTGAAAAATTGGAAGCTAGGACTCTCACTGATGCAGGAGAGGAGATAGACAGCAAAAATGGTCTGATCCTAAAAAGTACACCTGCAAAGGACAGCATGCACACACTCTGAAAGCCTACTGGTGGGGAGCCCCCACTCATATTGCATTATTGGTTATTTTGCCTTGCTTTGCTGATTCCTTTCTTTGGTAAGTTTAACTAGATGATGAAGAACTCATAGACATTTGATGGTAATGTATTAACTAATTTATAGCTCTTAAATGACTTCTGGATAATAAACAATGAATCTTTATTTAGAGACAATAAGCCTTGAGTTTTCTTTTTCTTTTTCCCCCCTGCTCACTCCACAGACACCCTTTGAGCTGTGGCGCTGCCCCAGGAAGTCTAACTAATTTCCTTTCAATATGTATGAATCTGTGCACCAGGCCAGTAGTATGAAAATAAGATGGAAAGCAAATTGCCCAAGGTCTTAGAATTTTTTAAGCACATAGAGTTTATGTGTGCACATTATCTCATTTAATCTTCATGGCATCTCCATACATTGGCCTAATTCCCATTTTATTGAAGAGACTATTGAGTTTCAGATATTTCAACGTGCAAAGTGAGAAGAAAATTGAGGGAGGGGGGATATCAAATCTTTTGAAACCAGAGCTTTTAACTCTTTCTACAATGTTCTGTGTCCTAAGTTGTACCAAGAATGGAGGATATTAATAAACATTGGATTATCTTATTGTTGTTATTGAAGCATTACTTTCTTTTTCTTGAATAAAACTTGGTCTTTTAGCTCACAGGATACGTTTGTCTTATTCAACCTTTTTTGTTAGTGTTATCAATAAATTTACTCTTATCAACCAACCAAACCAACAAAGGATTCATGGAGAATTATTATTTTTTCGATCTTAATTTCTGCCATCATCTCATGTGTATTTAGTATCCACATAGATGACATATTGTCACCTCCAAAGTCCTTGACCTTTTACTCTTTGATTTTTAAACTGTTCTGATCACATATTGGATATTAGTAAAAAATAGAAAATATTACATTTCTGCAATCTTTTTCCCCTTTTTATTGAATTTATTGGGGTGACACTGGTTAATAAAATGAACAGATTTCAGATGTACAGTTCTACAACACATCATCTGTACACTGTATTATGGAAGGCAGATATGCTCACCACTATACCACCAACGCAACTTTGTACACTGTATTATGTGTTACCACCTCAAGTCAAGTCTTTCATCACCATTCATCCCACCCTACTCTCCTTTACCTCCCTCCATTCCCCTCTCCCCAGCAGGCTACCTCCACACTGTTGTCCATGTCTATGAGTTCTTTTTCTTTTGTTCTCAATCCCTCCCCAGATAGCCCCCAACCCCCACTCCCCTCTGACAGCTGTCAACCTGCTTCCTCTCTATGGGTCTGTTTCTATTTTGCTTAGTAGTTCATTTTGTTCATTAGATTCCACATATGAATGAAATAATATGATACTTGTTTTTCTCTGACTGGCTTATTTCACTTAGCATAATGCTGTCCAGGTCTAACCATGTTGTCACAAAGGACAAGCTTCCTTCCTTTCCTTCCTTCCTTCCTTCCTTCCTTCCTTCCTTCCTTCCTTCCTTCCTTCCTTCCTTCCTTCCTTCCTTTACTTCTTTATTTCATCTTTCTTTTATTTCCAGCCGACTAGTATTCCATTTCTGCAAACTTAAGCACCAGTTCTTAGGGGGAAAGTGATGCCAGGCAGGGATGGAGATGTTGGCAGGGAGAAGACAATCAAGGTTGGCACAGCCATGTTACCAATTTTGGACTTTATCCTAATGAAATAGAAAACCATTGGGAAGTTTTAAATTGCAAAGTGACAAAACCAGATTTGCATTGAAAAAATCCCACTGCTGTTTAGAAAACAAATTGGAGAGGGACAAGAGTGAATTGAGAAAGGCAATCAGGGGATTGTTAAAAGAGATGATAGTAGTTTGTATTAGGGTTGGGGCAATGGGAATGGAGAGATTTTAGGTGATAGAATCAATAGGACATGGTGATTGGTTGATTATAGAACTTGAGAAAGAAGAAACAGTTAATAAAAAAACACATGAGTGTTAGGGCTTGAAATACTAAGATTGGTTGTGGAACCGCTTCCTGAGATGGGGAACACTAAGAAGATAGTGTTGGAGTGGAAGTGACGGGCAGGGAGGAAATATGGTGAATTTAGGATTTGATATATTGAGTTGTGGTAACTTGGAGAAATCTGAGTCCTACAGAGATTAACTGAGTGATGTCCAGAAGAGCAGTCAAAGTGGAGAAGGAGAATGAGAATTTATGATATCACAGATACTGATGGTGAAGAAGGATGCTCTAAGTAAGTGGATGTGGTAGAATGAGAATCCATTGGATTTAGAAACATTGAAGTTAGAAATGTTTTACTTTGAGTTATTTTAGTAGACTGGTGGAAGTAGAATCCAGAATTAAGTGGGTTGAAGAATGAAGTTAACATGAGAAAACGAAGGCAGTAATTGCAAATAATTATTTGAAAAAGTAAATAATCCAAACACAAAACCTGGCTGCCACCGAAAACTCCTCCTCTCACTTATTGCCCAAATCAATCACCCAAAACTGGTAGTCCTGCTTCTTCTTTTCCATATGCATCCCCACCCTCTATCTCGAACAGGCTCCCTCAGCATAAGCTCTCTCATTTTTACCTGGGTCTCCTCACCTTCAGCCCTCTTCAGTATATGGTTCAACAGCCACCAGAATGACCTTTCAAAACTTCGGATATTACTCAAAACCCTTTCGTATCTCCCCTTTCCCTGGTGGCTGCCCACCTTCCAGCTGGACCACCTGTTACCCCTGTCACAGCATTCCACTTGAACTTCTTTAAAGTGTTTTCTTTTCTCATCACATGCTGTTTATTTTCTAAGGGATATTTTAATCCTTCCCTCACTCCACTTCACTAGGAAGATTCTTCCTCATCCATCACAATTCAGCTTAGGTTGTACCTGCTCCAGGGAAGCCTTCTTGGCACATCCCCACTGTCTGCATTAGACACTGCCACTGCTCGTGGTGTGTTCATCAATTTTAAGATGTACCATTTGCTTCTGTCTTTTATGGCGTTGTCCCCAAGATCTTTTACTGAACCTGACTTCACTGATATTATCACATTGATTGATCAGCACAATGTATGAATAAATGCATACTTTGGAGACAAAGGAAAAAACACACACAGATAATCTATCACTCCCCTATGCTGCCTTACCCACCTGATTCATTTATGTATTTATTTATTAAGTTTAAAATTCAAATGAATTCAAAGACAGGATAATTGGTCTTTATGTTTCAGGTAAATCATTTACTACTTCTAGGAATACTGACAACATGCATTCCAGAGCAATTTTTATGAGGAGTGAAAACATTGGTTTTAGTTTAATGCAGAGTTTGTAAATCAATTAAGGTCAGATCCCAAAATATACATTAGGGTTTTCATTTTCTGCTATCTTTTTCCATAAATGCTGAAGACTTTTCTAGTTTTGTATTTTAAAATCACATTAAAGTAATGAGTGTTGGCAATTAATTCCATGCAGGATTAAATTCCTGCATATATATGTATATATATAACTTTAATTACACACACACACACACACACACACACACGGTCTAATGGTTTCTGTGTAATTAAATAGGTTGTGTAGGCAATATGAGGACTTGTGAAAACGTCTCCAGTTGTTACCATAGAAACACAATTTTTAGAGTTGCTCTGCAGAGTGGTGTGATCCTGATTAAAGAGTTCAAGCACTTCATTTTAAAATTAGTTGGAAGTCAGCCAGCAGGAAGCTTCCCGTGGCTGGGCTGGGCTGGGCTGCTGATGCCAGGCTGCCATGGCCCCGACAATTCTCTGAACCTGTTTGATATCGGGAGGCAGGAGGTGCTTTATGCCATGGCGGCTCTGGGGGTCCTTGCCCAAAGGTTAAGTTATGAACTTAGCAGTTAAGGAATGTGATTATGTGCTGCTCTGCAGCTGTGAGTGCTCTGCCCAAAATGGCTGGATGAGGATAACATTCTGGCACTTTACATTCTGACATGGACTTCGTAACCATTAAAAACAAATGCTTGGGGAATTAATGGCTGTTGGGTCTCTATTAACGTGCAAAGAAACATAATATCGCTTTCATTAAAGTATATTGCTGAAAAATGATGGTGAGAAAAATGTAATCTGAATGACAGTGAAGCTGTGAGAAAGCCCAGCACTGCTTATTTGATTACCATGGCAACTGTGACACACACACACACACACACACACACACACACACACACACACACACGACCAGTGTTTTTTAGCTTCAGGAAATTCTAAAGTATAAACCTACTTGCTAACTAATTTCAAATTCACACTTTTGAAAGCAAGGTGTTATTTTTAACCTTCCATCTAAGATTGAAAATGTTTAGATTCTTTTATTAGAAAGACAGCTGTAAGATGACTGACTACAGGACAATTGGAATTCAAAGTAGCCTAAAGCATGCATAAAAACTTTTCTATAGCAGATTTTCTTTTCTCCAGAGTAAAGCTTTGTCCCTTTGTTCTCTTTAACTTATTAAATATGACAGTATAGTGTAATTTATAAAAATTTCAGCATTTGCTGCTATGAATCAAAGTAGTGATACTGGACAGTCATTTAAAGAGAAGTTAATTCTCCACAGTTTTAATTCTTCATCGTTTTTCATAGTTTCAAAGCCTGTTTCATAAAGCCTCCAGGAGTAAAACAACATAACACCGATTTTGTCGAACATGGTTGGAAAGGCTGAATCAAGCAGAAATCTTTTCTATCTGATGTTTCACAACTTAACCAAGCTGTGAAACAAACTGATACAGATATGTGTAAGTATTTATAAATATATAAAGACACACAATACATTAAAGATGAGGCACCTGCAACTAGTAAAGTGGGTAGGTTGAATTGCATTCAGCTGAAAACATACTGAACTCGGAGTGAAATCCACTTATTTATTCATAAACTATTTCATACACTGCTATTTCAATTAACGTGGGAGAAATGCCAAGTCAAAGTACGCTTGCACGTGCACACACCTCTATACTCACACACATCCCTAACTCCTCTACCCCGTTAATGATGGCAACTGTGACTCGTGTGTTGAAAAGAAAGATATTCTGGATTTAAGATCTTAAAATTACTTGCACTCGATGGTTGATAAAATTAACTAAACAACCTATAATTTCCTTTTCCTTTTTTTTTTTTTTTGCTTTACTCTGCTCCAGAGTATTGTGTTTTCCAATTAGAGATCGATAAAAACACTGACTTTTATCTTTGTTTGGATAAATGAAAAGAAGTAATTTCTTATTTTTGTCCTAGGTTTAGTCTACATTGTTTGGCATAAATTTTTTTTATTTTGCAAATCTTTTCCCAGTGAACAGCACTTGTGTGTTTCAAGTGCATCTCTTAATTTGTTGCCTTTTCTTCCTTTGTCCCTCCTCCAGGTCCCCTCTCCCCCATCTCACCAACAGTAAAGCATGTCATTTCAAACATCAAGGTGGGACCATGCTCCTGGAAGGTGTCTGGCCACACATTATGTAGTATCATTTCTCTTCTCAGAGCTGGGAGATTCCCATTACCTTCATGGGAATTTCATGTTTATGAATCTATACTTCATGCCCATCAACCAGCCCTGGCCACCAAAAGGCAGAACCAGGCTGGATTCTTCACTTACTATGTGTGGCTTTTACAAAAAAAAATGATTTGAGTCCCAATTTCATGATTTAAGACCTGGTAGTGATAATATTTATTAAACTGGATTGTTGAGAAGATTGGATAAGAAAACACAGAGGCCTGACTAAACAAATACTTGTTCCTATTTTTATTTCTCCTTGCCTTCCTTTTCCCTTATTTCTGTCTCTCAGATTACATTAACGTAGAGAAACACACTCACTGGTAATTTCAAATCAGGGAAATATGGAATTTTTTAGAAGGAAGAATGTTTTTAATCTGTTGATAACAAGACAAGAGATAGATTTAGATCAGATTTGAAACAAGGAGGCAGCCTGGTTCAGAGAGGCCAGCCAGGTGTCTGGGGGTGATGCCAACATTCTGGGAACACTTATACTTATGTAGGCTTGTCTTCACTATATTACAGGAAACCAAAAAAGAAATTGTGTCTGAATTTGACTGGAGTTTGAAAGGTGACCAGCTAGATCTTGTGTATTCTCTGTGTTGTAGCAATGGGACCCAAAATGAAAAACCCTGAATGCCATACATAGCATAAAATTTGAGGTCACTTGTCCAAATGTTCAGGTTTTTGTAAGACTTTCCCTTCAGAAACTCTTATGTAAATTTAAATAATAAAGTTTAAGATTTTGTTTTCTGAATGAGGTCACTTATGTATTGTTTCCATGGTCATCTATGGGTATTTAGATGCAGGCGACAAACATACATATATCTTAAAAACGTGAGAATTGAAGGAAAGGAAGACATCCTCTTTCTAGGAACATGTCACCTACATTATGGTGTTTGCATTAGTTGTTTCCTCAGATGGAAAGCTATTCCCCCAGACTTCCTTCTTTTCTTTTTCTTTTTAAAAAAAATATATTTTATTGATTTTTTACAGAAAGGAAGAGAGAGGGATAGAGAGTTAGAAACATCGATGAGACAGAAACATCGATCAGCTGCCTCTTGCACACCCACTACTGGGGATGTGCCCGCAACCAAGGTACATGCCCTTGACCGGAATCGAACCTGGGACCCTTCAGTCCACAGGCTGACGCTCTATCCCCTGAGCCAAACCGGTTTCAGCCCTCCAGACTTCCTTTTGATGGCTGACTCTTTCTTGTGATTCAAGCCTTAAATTAAATGGCACCTCTTTAATTGACACCGCCGTAATTGCCCAACCTGAAGTTTCCTTGGTGTCTCTCTAAGGTAGCACATTAATATATGTCCACCTTAGCACTTATTATTACATAATATATTCTTATTTATTTATTTACTTACTTATTATTTAATTTACTGTCTACCTCCATCCACATGAATATAAATACCAAGAGAGGGAAGACCTTGGCTGTCTTGTTCACTGTTGTATTACTAGTACCTTGGATGTCTGGTATATCATATGTAATCATTAAATACATTTTTAACAAATGGATAACAGGAAAGCAATAGTGACTGAATAAGATGAAACCTATTCAGTTGAATCACATCAGACACAAGAGAAAATAGCTGGGATGTTACATGAGCCACAATAGCTGTTTAAGTAAGTAGTATTAACAAACTGGTTCAAGAGTATAATTCACTTGACATTGACCAGTCAGAGGCGAAAACAAGCTTTTCTCTAATTGAACAGGATTCAATCAATAAGGTTCCTTATGGCTAAATAAATTCATCTTCAACTTTGTTAAGTATCCCGTAGACATTTAATATATCTAAGATATTCTCTACATGAAGCATCATTAGATCATTCTCTCAATACTCACAGGACACAAAATATCTGCCAGGCCCCATTCAAGGCACTGAGGATACAAGGTGAACAAGGAAGCATTTGCTCCCCTCCAAGAAGATAGGCTAGTGTCTAGCATCTAGAGGAATATGCACACCTTGAAACCGGCAGATGCACCATGTGCTGAGTGCTAAGATATTGCCAAGTAGAGAATGCTATGGGACTATATTAGAAGGGCAGAATAGGTCACAAAGATGCCCATGAGAATGTAAAATCTAGGATAAATACACTTTCAGGAAGGCGCCAGGGGCCAGTATTCCAACTGTGTGCAAAAGAAGGTGAAAGATTCCAAAATCACTAAGAGAAGCTTAAGAACATCCATATATTTGTGCAACAGACCATGAGAGAACGCAATGAGCAAACCCTATTCATGCACTGTTATAAACAATTTTGTGCATCACTGAATTTACTAAGAGTTCATGAATTAGCCTTTCTTACTCTAATGGAAAATAAATTCTTAGTGTGTCACATAACCTGTATTGAAAGACAAAGTATGTTTATTTGAAATTTTTATAGTACCTTAAAAATATTGGTGATTTAGGAAAAGCACCCAGTTTTGAGAATCGTCCTATTTTATTCATTGGATATTGTCTGCTTTCTGCCAAATACTGTGGCTAATGCTGAAAACAGGGTAGAGAACAAAACAGATAGAGTGCACACTGCTGTGGATCTTGAAGACTGTGCCATTGGACGCATCTTTAGCAAAAGCACTGGCCTTGTTCTAAGGGGCACTGTGAGCAGAGGCAATGATGAAGTTTCTCCCCGTGGCTTTATGGGCAGTAGACATCAACAAAGATGTCAGGCAAAACAGACATTGTGGACATCATGCAATGGCTATTGGCATAAACCCAGGGACCTGGGAAGTCCCCTAGTGTTTCTCAGAAATATTGATGACTTTGTAAAGGGGTGACTTTGTAGTGGACATGGCTGAGGTTCATTGCAGGCAGAAACAAGAACAGATACATTATTGAGTATTAATTATTAATGTTAAGGTGAATTTATTCATATCCACAGGTGGGTAAGCCAAGTGGTCTGTGTATTATTCTTGTGCCGGGTTGTGATGAATTCTAGCACTTCTGTTTACCATGACTTCATGGGTGAGGGTAGTATTAGTATCAGCCTTTCCATCATAAGCACATTTTCTGGGTCCTGGTGCATGAGACGGGTGCAATAAGTTTACCTGGTGCAGTTGAGCACTCATTCTCTGAATTGCAGTAGGCATACATCTCCCTCCAAGGTAGCAATGAAAGTAAAGTACTGGCCCTGCTAATCCATCCAGTTTTGTGGGTTTTCATGAGATATTAAAAGTTCATATGCACAATTTTAAAACATTAAAATGAAACTAGACTGAATAAGGGATTTTATAAAACACACAAATGTTGATGATGGTATGCATATCCTTTTCTCTTGAAAGTCAGGAGGAAAATAATGTTTCTAATCGAGAATTTAAATCCTAAAAGCAAGCTGAGAAGCACTGGAGTAGCCCCTGACAGTCTCTTTCAAATTTTACTTTATAAACTTAAAAACAATCTCATAAGGTATATAAATGTCTAACCACTCTATTGTATACATGAAACTAACATAGTATTGTATGTCAATTGTAATTGAAAAAACAACAAACAACTCCATTCCACCCCCACTAACTGAGCTATATCTCATTGATTCTGGAGTGATACAGCTCATAAAGACTGCTCCAAAGGTGCTTCTTAAAATGCATTATTATTATATAATTATTGATATTATTAACATTAGGCATTGACACGTTTGTGTGGACGAGGGTGGTTAAGCTGGGCCTTAGGAAGAGTAGATTTGGGGAGGGAGAGTGGGAAAGAGAGTGTCTGAGGTCTAATAAGAATGACTAGAAGAGCTGGTTCCCTGTTCTAGTCATGAAACAGGTCTAGAGGTTGAAAACCTTGTCCTTGACACCAAGGTTTGTCTGGGATTTCAGCCAAGACCACATGGCCAATACTGTATTACCCCATTGCTGGACTTTTAGAAGGGATAATGATTCTGGAAAAATCTCTTACTGTACAATTTTAGCCCATGGTGGTTGGAGATGGGGCAGAGAAGTAGGTGGTATTGAAAAAAAAAAAAGCTACATATACTTAACATATATATTCTAATATTCCATCATTTTGGAACATGATAAAAAATAGAAGAAAAACAGGGAGAATTAAACATTAAAAATTGACCTGTTTGGGCTTTTAAAGTAGGGGGATAAATTTATATTGCACTTTTCACCTTTTAAAGAAAGAAAAACTAGATGGCAGGTAGAAAACTTCTAAAGAGTTATTATAATAAAGCTATTAATTTTATTTGATTTTAAAATTAAGATAACTTTACTTAGAGACCTATTATTTTTATCCTGTAATCCTGTCAGTTTGAGTTTACATGCCATTCATTTATTCCCTCTTTTGCTGAAAAGTTCATTGAAAATAAGTTAATTCATTTTAACAAATATTTTGTAATTTTAGGAATTAAAAAATATGCCACTTTGATTAAATAAAAATATTACTATTATTGCACCTGTAATCATTTCTGTCATGGGAAAATGGTGTTTCTTTAAACCTCTAATGAGATCTGTGCAGGTGTTTGTGTACTTGCCATAAATCTGCACCTACACGAAGATCATTCTGTTGCATAAAAATAAATCATCTCACTCATGTGGCATTGAGCTTTGACTCAGGAATGCTTCTTACTTCTCTTTCCAAAATCAAAGCAACACTTACGTTTCCACTGCCATATGCTAGCTTTCTCAGCTGTTGAACTGCTTATTATATACTGGTATATTGGGTCCTTGTCCTTCTGTTATCTCTAGGACATGACATAAACTGCATGGTAATGTACTTTGGCTTATGTAAAGCCACTGAGCAGACTGCTTCAGAGTGTAAGAGGGAAAGGGCTCATTATGAAGTCAAGATCAGCCAAACACACAGAGGCCTCTGGCAGACCTCACTGTTGTGCAGTATTTGCATTTAAATATGCTGAGATTTCCCTTCCAGAGGTTTATAATCATTTCAAGTTTTTTTAATTGGAGTATATATACACATATATACATATCTATTCCTATACACATATACTATAGATCTAATATATACATATCTTACCTAATAATCTTACCTAATAATAGACAAACATGTAAATTGACTGTACCTCCACTACACCACCAGCTAATCAGGAGTGATATGCAAATTAACCCAACAAAGATGGAAGTTAATTTGCATACACAGGCACCGAGTGACGGGGGCAGGACGCAGGTGTTCTGCCCCAACCCTGGTCTCTCAGGGCCTCTGGGAAGCATGGGAAGGTGCAGCTGGAGCAGAAAGAGGCGGCTCCCGGAGCAGAAAGAGGCGGCTCCAGGGCGGAAAGTGGCTGGGCTGGAGTGGAAAGGCAGTGCCGGTAGCCAGGGAAAGGAAAGCCCATTCTAGCATGAATCTTCGTGCATTGGGCTTCTAGTATACATATACATATATATATATATCTTCTATATAATAAAAGCCTTATATGATAAGTGTCTGGTTGTCCGTTCAACCAAAGTGTAATATGCTAATGATATGCTAAGGCCACTCAACAGCTTGCTATGACATGCACTGACCACCAGGGGGGCAGACGCTCCTACCAGTAGGTTAGCTTGCTGCTGGGATCTGGCCAATCAGGACTGAGCGAGAAGAGCTGGACATGCCCTGGGGCCCTCCTGCGGTCCCTCCCCAGCTGGCCAACCTCCTTTATCCCTCCCTGGCCTTGATCGTGCACTGGTGGGGTCCCTCAGCCTGACCTGCACTCTCTCGCAATCTGGGATCCCTCAGGGTATGCTGGAGAGCTGGTTTTGGCCTGATTCTACAGGCATAAAAAGCTAATATACAAATCGACTGAACAGTGGAATGACTGGTCAATATGACGTGCACTGATCACCAGGGGACAGACACTCAACACAGGAGCTGTCCCCTGGTGGTCAGTGTGCTCCCACAGGGGGAGCACCACTCAGCCAGAAGCCGGGCTCATGGCTGGCAAGACCAGCAGCCATGGCAGGAACCTCTCCTGCCTCTGTGGAAGTGCTAAGGATGTCTGACTGATGGCTTAGGCCCGCTTCCCAGAGAGCAGGCCTAAGCTCTTAGTCGGACATCCCCTGAGGGCTCCTGGGCTGCAAGAGGGTGCAGGACGGGCTGAAGGACTTCTCCCCCTGAGTGCATGATTTTTGTGCACCAGGCCTCTAGTCCTATCTAAAAATAGACAAATATGCAAATTGACCATACCTCTGACACACCCACAAGCCACGCCCACAAGCCACGCCCACCATCCAATCAGATTGAACATGCAAATTAACCCAAACCAAGATGGCTACAGCCACAGAGAGCAAGGTTTCCTAGGTAACAGAGGAAGCCAAGCTTTCCACCTACCCTTGCCACGCCTAAGCCTCCACTCAAGCTACAAAGTTTCAATTATAGAAGGTAAACAAATTCAAACAAATGGCGGCAGAATGGAGCTTGAGTGAGCAGGCCAGGGTTTCCTCCAGCAACAGGGGAAGCAAAGCTTTCCGCACACCCTGGCCAGGCCCACCCGCTTAAGGCAACAAAGTTTCAATTATAACCCCAACAGAAATGGCTGCCAGCCTTGGAGGGAGCCCCAGGCTTGGCTCCGCTCCAGGCTACAAAGTTTCAATTGTAGAAGGAAAATAAATTCCAGACACCAGGGCCTCCTCTTGGGTTGCCAGGGGGCATGGCTGGCCTGCAAACCACCACAGGCCCCTCGCTCTGGCTGCCCCATGCCCCAAGGGAACCCCCACCTGATCCGGGACACCCTTCAGGGCAAACCAGCTGGCCCCCATCCCTGTACCAGGCCTCTATCCTATCTAATAAAAGAGTAGTATACAGATTGATCATCACTGCAACACACAATATAGCTGCCCCCATGTGGTCAAAGATCCTGCCCCCATGTGGACACAAGATGGCCACCACAAGATGGCCAGCAGGAGAGGGCAGTTGGGAGGCACCCAGCCTGCAAGGGAGGGCAGTTGAGAAGGACCAGGCCTGCAAGGGAGGGCAGTTGGAGGTGATCAACCCTGCAGGAGAGGGCAGTTAGGGGTGACCAGGCCGGCAGAGGAGGGAAGTTGGGGGAAAACAGGCTGGCAGCAGAGTGGTTAGGGGGTGATCAGGCTGGCAGGCAGAAGCGGTTAGGGGCAATCAGGAAGGTAGGCAGGCAAGCAGTTGGGAGCCAGCAGTCCTGGACTGTGAGAGGGATGTCTGACTGCACGTTTAGGCCCGATCCTACTGAATCGGGCCTAAACGGGCAGTTGGACATCCCTTGAGGGGTCCCATATTGGAGAGGGTACAGGCTGGGCTGAGGGACAACCCCCCTCCGTGCACGAATTTTGTGTACCGGGCCTCTAGTATATATATAAAAGCCAAGTGACTGGAAGAACCAGTCACTATGATGTGCACTGTAGCCAGCCAACTTCCTGTGGCCCCTCTCCCCAGCTGGCCCAGCCCCAATTACCCCCCTCCCCCACCAATCAGTGGTGGGCCAGCCGGACCCTACCCATGCACAAATTCATGCACCAGTCCTCTAGTATATATATAATTTCCCTTAAAGATCGACTATTCTAAGGATATGAACACTTGCTTTCCTGATATGGTAGAGAGGAGTAGTATGTGAACATTAATTATTATTTGTTCTAAATACCTGAATTTCAGGGTGTGAGAACTACATTCTGATTCTGCTTGGCCAGTTACTCATCAGTAACTTTGGGGAAGCCCTTTGACTCCTTGAGGATTCCAAATTCCCACTTATAAACTGGTGGAGTTAAAATAATTCAAAATGAGAGTCAAATCACTTATTGAGCTATTTTCATTTATCTGAAAATGTGGATACAAGATAAGTAGATAGAATCATTTGCTTTACACCTGGGGGTTTAAGACTACAAAAACACTAAGTGAAACCCTAACAGAGCTACAACACCCATTTTTAGCCTTTCTGCAGGCAACCCCCAGTGGGGATCCTAGGTACATGGCCCCTCTGTGTCTATTCTCAAAGCAACATACTCTTCTCTTATCAGGAAGGTCAAGAGAAACGTTGTGTACCTGGATTGGTGGCAACAGAGTGAGGTAAAAATGTTTAATTTTATTATGGAGTGCCCAGGCAGTATTTATATTGAAAGATAAAACATATTTGATATCTGGACACATTCTGAAAGTTAAGAATATGTGGAAGAAATCCTGAGGCCAGCCTTTCTGGCAGAGAGGCCATCATATAAATATAGAATGACATTTCTGAAAATGGTCTGGCTGGTGTGACTCAATGGTTAAGCGTGGACCCATGCACCAAGAGGTCACGGGTTTGACTGTCTGTTAAGGCTCTGGTCTGGGTTATGTGCTCAATCCCCAGTAGGGCATGCACAAGGTAGCCATTTGATGATGTTTCTCTCTCGTCAATATTTCTAGCTCTCTCTCCCTCTTCCTTCTTCTCTCTCTAAACTCAATAAAAATATATTTAAAAAATTTTTTGGAAATGATTAAAATTCCCTTCTTCTGTATTTAAATATATATGTTCTTAGAAATCAAGTGAAATATTCTCATGCCTTGCATTGACTCCATGAAAATTCACATCTAGCTACTGCAATCAACAAGTAGGTGTAACTGCAGAGTTCCTTTTCTAAGTGTCCTGCTCTTTTTTCACTTTCCAGGGGAGTAACCCAAGGTGAGATGATATGGCATGCCAGGCCTTCACAGGTATTAAGCATTTTCCATGAAAAAAGTGGCTAGTTCAGCTCTCTGTTCAAACAATCACACCATGCTTTTCCTCTAAACAGCCTTGCTCTTATTGCAGCAGAAGCCCTTTATGCATACCTCCTGTTTCCTCACACAGAATATTAAAAAGAGCATGCGCAAGGGCTGACATTTAATGAAATTAATAATCTTTACCGCTTCCCCAAGAATACTCTTAAGTGAAACTGGCTTATCTTTTCACGCAAGTGCACAGCAGCGAAGAATACAATCAGTGTGTTGCAACAATTTGATTCATGCTAAGGTGCCAGCAAGGTTACCCCCAGTGCTTTTCACCATGGGTACAAATGTCAACATGGTCAAAAAGAGATATAATGTCATCATATTATTTCAAAAATAGTTTATATCACCCAGAATCCTTAGAAGTGTCATGTGGGACCTCAAAAGGTGCCCTAAGCACATTTTGAGAAATACTAGTTTTCCTTTTGGTGTCCCTTAGTTGGATGTTATAATCAAGGATCTATCCTACCTAATAAAAGAGTAATATGCAAATTGACCCTAACTCCGCTACACCCACAAGCCATGCCCACAAGCCACGCCCACTAGCCAATCAGGAGCAAATATGCAAATAAACCCAACCAAGATGGCTACAGCCACAGAGAGCAGGAGGGAGGCTTGGGTTTCCCCGGTAACAAAGGAAGGCAAGCTTTCTGTGTGCCGTTGCAGGCCTAAGTCTCCACTCAAGGCTACAAAGTTTCAATTATAGAAGGTAAACAAATCCAAACAGAAATGGCGGCAGCCACTGAGCTGGAAAGAACGGGAGGTTTGGGTTGCCCCCGGCAATGGAGGAAGCAAAGCTTCTGCAGCCCTGGCTGGCCTAGGCCTCTGCTCCAGGCTACAAAGTTTCAATTATAGAAGAACACAAACCCCAAAAGAAATGGCTGTCGGCGACGGAGCCAGCAGGAGGCTTGGCTCCTCTCCAGGCTACAAAGTTTCAATTGTAGAAGGTAAATAAATTCCAGATACCAGGGCCTCTGCTTGGGTCACCAGGGGGCGTGGCCGGCCTGCAAACCACCACAGGCCCTTCACCCAGGCTGCCCCACACCCCAAGGGAACCCCCACCCTGATCTGGGATACCCTTCAGGGCAAACCAGCTGGCCCCCACCCGTGCACTAGGCCTCTATCCTATCTAATAAAAGAGTAATATGCAGATTGACCATCACTCCAACACACAATATGGCTGCCCCCATGTGGTCAAAGATCCTGCCCCCATGTGGACACAAGATGGCCACCACAAGATGGCCAGCAGGGGAGGGCAGTTGGGAGGGACCAGGCCTTCAAGGGAGGTCAGTTGGGGGCAATGAAGCCTGCAGGGGAGGGCAGTTAGGGGTGACCAGGCCAGCAGAGGAGGGAAGTTGGGGGTGACCAGGCCTGCAGGGAAGGGAAGTTGGGTGGGACCCAGGCCTGCAGGGGAGAGCCGTTGGGGGGGACCAGGCCTGCAGGGGAGGGCAGTTAGGGGTGACCAGGCCTAAAGGGGAGGGCAGTTAGGGGCAAACATGCTGGCAGGGGAGCAGTTAGGCATCAATCAGGCTGGCAGGGGAGTGGTTAGTGGTGATCAGGCTGGCAGACAGAAGCGGTTAGGGGCAATCAGGAAGGCAAGCAGGCAAGCAGATGGGAGCCAGCAGTCCTGGATTGTGAGAGGGATGTCCGACTGCCTGTTTAGGCCTGATCCTGGTGTGATCGGGCCTAAATGGGCAGTCGGACATCCCTTGAGGGGTCCCAGATTGGAGAGGGTGTGGGCTGGCCTGAGGGATACCTCCCCCCCTCCCCCCATGCATGAATTTCATGCACCGGGCCTCTAGTTAATTTATTAAAAGATTTGGGAAAATTTTCTTCCTTTTCTATGTTCTGGGTCACTTTGCATAGGACTGAAATTATCTGTATTTAAAAGCTTAGGGGGGAACATCGTTACAATAACCCTTCCCAGTATCTATTGGACAGGTATCATTTTTTGTAAGTAATTGGCATTTTTGTACTTCCTAATTATTTGTTGTTGTTGCTGTTAATCCTCACCTGAGGATATTTTTCATTGATTTTTTGTTTTTTAGAGTGAGTAGAAGGAAGGGAAGAATGGGGAGAGAGAAAGAGAGAAACATTGATGTGAGAGAAACACATCAATTGGTTGCCTCCCACACACTGGGGCCTGAGATTGAACCTGAAACCCAGGTATGTACCCTTGACCAGAAATCAAACCTGCAACCCTTTGGTGCATGGGCCAAAACTAACCACTGAGCAATACTGGCCAGGGCTTCCTACTTCTTATGAGGTTTCTTCAAGAAATATATGTTTTCCTAGAAAACTATCTCATTGAGATTTTCACCATTGTTTTTCATAGAATTAATCAAGGTGGGCACTTAGGATTCTATTAACTTTTTCATTGCTATTTCTTCTTTTTTAAGTTTTATTTGGTAAGTTGTGCCTTTCCCTTTTTATTTTTTTGGTTAAATCTACCCAATTGTTCTATTTTTCTTTAAATAAATATTACTAACTATTAAAAATTAATTCTAGGCCTGGCTGGGTAGCTCAGTTGGTTAGAGTTGTCATCCCCATATGCCAAGTTTGTGGATTCCATCTCTGGTCAGGGTGCAGACAGGAAGCAACCAATCTATACTAATAAAAGGATAACATGCTAATTAGACTGGGTCAACCGGCCATCTTCCGGATGTCTGACTTCCTTCCAGACAAAGCCATGGTGGTGGGGGCCAAGGCAGAGGCAGTTAGGGCTGAGATCAGGCTGCTAGGGGGTTAGGGGCAATCAGTCCAGCAGGGGAGGGCAGTTGGGGATGATTAGGCTGGTAGGGGAGGGTAGTTAGGGGCGACCAGGCCAGCAGGGGAGGGCAGTTGGGGGCGAGATCAGGCCAGCAGGGGAGGGCAATTGGGGGCATTAGGCAGGCAAGCAGGTGAGTGGTTAGAAGCCAGTGGTCCTGGATTGTGAGAGGGATGTTCGACTGCCAGTTTAGGCCCGCAGGGATCAGGCCTAAACCGGCAGTCAGACATCCCCTGAGGAGGTCCCAGATTGGACAGGGTGCAGGCTGGGCTGAGGGACACCCCTTCCATGCATGAATTTCATGCACCAGGCTTCTAGTGTATTCATAAAAATAATAAGTGGAACAATAAATCAATGATTCATTCTCCTCTCTCTCTCTCTCTCTCTTTCTCTGTTCCTTCATCATTCTTCTAAAATCAATAAATAAAACTATGAAAAACAATTAATTCTAGCATTTTAACATTTCCAACTAATTGCTTTCTGTTTTCTAAATTTCTTTTCATAGGTTTGATTGATCATATTCTAACCTCTTTATTTGGATGTTTAATATACTTATTTAAGCCGAAACCGGTTTGGCTCAGTGGATAGAGCATCAGCCTGCGGACTCAAGGGTCCCAGGTTCGATTCCGGTCAAGGGTGTGTACCTTGGTTGCAGGCACATCCCCAGTAGGGGGTGTGCAAGAGGAAGCTGATCAATGTTTCTCTCTCATCGATGTTTCTAACTCTCTATCCCTCTCTCTTCCTCTCTGTAAAAACATCAATAAAATATATTTAAAAAAAAAAAATATATATATATATATATATATATATATATACTTATTTAAAAGGATCTGGAATTTCCTTATAGCCTTGTTTTAACTATAATACATGTTCTGTTATTTTCTTTTAAACACTTGAGTTGTTTAAGAAAAGACTTTTATGGGTGGGTAGAGGGAGATGGTAGTAAACTTTCTAGGTGGTGTTTCTTTTTTTTTAAATTCTAGTCTAATTGCATAGTGATTGTAAATGCTGATATATATACATATATACCTACACATATGAACATATATACATACATATACACATATACAGTCAATTTATTGTTGTTTTATTACCTGTTATAAGTAATTGTCTCTTTGTGAATATTCTATGTGCTCTTAGAAAGAAATTGCCATGTATATAGAGTTTGGTGCACATCAATTAGATCTACCTTAAAAAAACATGCTATTTATGTCTCCTATCTATAATAATAAAAGGGTAATACGTTAATTAGACCGGAAGTCCTTCCTGATAAAGCTGGGGACAGAGGGAAGCCAGCCTGGGTCCCGGGTGCCAGAGGGAAGCCGGTGCTGGCAGCCAGGGGAAGGAAGGCCTACTCTTACATGAATTTCATGCATTGGGCCTCTAGTTTTCTTATAATTTTGTGTCCACTTGAACTAACTGGCTGTAAGAAGTGAACTAAAGTTTCCTATTATTAATATATTTCTATCTCTTGTATTCACCTCTTTTTTCTCTTCATGTATACTAATGCAGTGCTATTTGGTACAGATATATTCATGCTGTTAGAATAGATATTCATGTAGTTTGAAACTTGAGTCTTATCTTCTTCATCTTAATGCTTTTCCTCTGAATTGGATCTTATCTAATATTAAAATCACAACCTCTGATTTATGTTTACATTTGTATAGTATATAATTCAAATTCCTTCTTTTTCAATCTTTCCAAGTATCTTACTTCTTCTGCTCTATAGTGAAATAAGAAACATCTTTCTAAGTAACATTGCTTTGGCTGGTTACTTGTATATGATATATAGTTGAGATTTCTTTTTTCTTTTACTACCTGTGTTTAGTCTATTTATAGTTTTATATGAACAAGAGGCTTGGTCTTAGTTCTGTTATTATAGTTTGTGTTATGATTTCTATTTCCCTGGTATGTGTGCATGTGTGGGGGAAGTTTTAAAAATTTTGTTGAAGTATGTATATTTTAACAATTGTGATGCTTTCATTTGTAGTTTTTAGTCATGAATCTATTTCTTATTGAAACCGCTGAACAAATGGTGAAATTGGTATTATTTTCAATTTCTTCCCCTCTCTGTCCCTTCCCTGCACTAGAATATTTTAATTAATTCAAATATTTGATATTTATACCCTATTTTAAATATCTCCCTATTGCTTTCTTAATTTTAAATGATCTCTACTGATATTCTTTTTGATATAAAAATTAGGAAATCGGCATGCTTATTACCTCCTACCTTCTTGCTTCTTCCCTTCCTGACTTGTATCAGCTGTTTCATTTCTACCTTGTCAGGTTATTGCTATTTACATTCTGTTCTATCATCATAATCATGGTATTTGTTTTTGTCTTAATCCTATAGTTAAATAGTTCAATATTCAATATCACTCTCTTATAATTGTTTATCAGTTTTTGGTTGACTGGAGTGTGTTTTCCAGTACTTTCTTTAAGAGGGCTCATGAAATCTACAATCCATGAGTTCTCGCTTATTTAAATGCTTTCCTTTGTCTTTATTCTTAAACAATTTTTCTAGGCATAACATTTTTTAGGTATCATTTTCTTTTCTTGATGTCTTTGTAAGGCATTATTTTACTTTCTTGAAATTTGACTGTTTTGTGAAGAAGTTGGACTCTAGCCACTGTAACAATATTTTCCCCATACCATAGTCTTTTGCCTTTTCAACCAAAAGTTCCTTTATTATCTGTGATGTTCAGTAAATATACTAAGTTATGTCTGGTAGTGATTATTCTACATTCCTGGGATACAGTGCACCCTTTCAATCTTTAGATTCAAGTTGTTCTTACTCCTGGAACACATATTGAACTCTATATTTAACTAGTTGTATTCTGTTCATTATTTTCCTCACTTTATTCTAGGACTCCAATTATTGGATTTTTTTGCATTTCTTAGACTTATACTCCATATTTAAAATTTCAATGTATTCCATTAAAAAAACTTGGTTTCATTTCTTTTTGCTCATTTACTCAAATCCTGGCCTGCCTGTCTTTCCTGTGTTGTCAGTAATGTTTCTTTCTTTAGTGTAGATTCTTGTGGGATCTTCTTTTCTCTTTAATTTTTAAAATATGTTCAGCAAGGTTATATATTATTCTTTTACATAGTCGCACCATATTTTCCTGATCTCTAGTAGCTCTATTTTAAATTCTTATATCATAGAAGTGACTTTCATTAAGTTTAAAAATTTTAATTTTATACCTGTGTGTTTAGACATAATTTCTTTTGTTTATACCAACATTAACAACTTTAAAAAGTTAATTATTTACTAGAGGCCCGGTGCACAAAATTCGTGCACGGGGGGGGGGGGGTGTACCCTCTCTAATCTGGGACCCCTTGAGGGATGTCCGACTGCCCATTTAGGCCCGATCCTGGTGAGATCGGGCCTAAACGGGCAGTCAGACATCCCTCTCACAATCCAGGACTGCTGGCTCCCAACTGCTTGCCTGCCTACCTGCCTGATTGCCCCTAACCACATCTGCCTGCTGGCCTGATCAACCCCTAACCACTACCCTGTCAGCCTGATCAACGCCTAACTCAGTGATGGCGAACCTATGATACGCGTGTCAGCACTAAATATTTAGTTTTTGGTTTATTAAATACAATTATATATAACAATTATACATTTATGTTATTTAAACTATAAATATTGCAAAATAATGTTTTTTCCTCAAAGTGACACACTACCCAAGTTATGCTCAGTTTTTTGGTGAAGTTTGACACACCAAGCTCAAAAGGTTGCCCATTGTTGGCCTAATTACTCCCCTGCTGGCCCAATTGCCCCTAACTGCCCTCCCCTGTCAGCCTGGTCACCCCTAACTGCCCTCCCCTGTCAGCCTGGTCTCTCCTAACTGTCCTCCCCTGCAGGCCTGGTCACCTCTAACTGCCCTCCCTTGCCAGCCTGGTCACCTAACTGCCCTCCCCTGCTGGCCTGATCACCCACAACTGCCCTCCCCTATAGGACTGATCACCCCCAGCTGCCTTCCCCTGCAGGCCTGGGTCCCCCCCAGCTGTCCTCCCTTACAGGCCTAGTCCCTCCCAACTGTCCTCCCCTGAATGCCTGGTCTCCCCCAATTGACCTCCCCTGACGGCCTGGTCCCCCCCCAACTGCCCTCCTCTGCATGCCTGATCTCTCCCAACTGCCCTCCTCTGCCGGCCTGGTCACCCTTAACTGCCCCCCCCGCTGCCAGACATCTTGTGGAGGCCATCTTGTGTCCACATGGGGGCAGCCATCTTTGACCACATTGGGGTGGCCATCTTGTGTCTTGGAGTGACGGTCAATTTGCATATTACTCTTTTATTAGATAGGATGATTTACCATTTAGATTTTTGTTTTTTCTTCCTTTTTGTTCTTACCATTTTGTTTTGGTCCTTTTTGATTCAACATCTTTAAATAAGGTTCATATTTCCTGAACTAGCTATTTGCAAGAAGGACTAGAGCCATCTTATGGAAAACTGAAAATTTCGTTACAACAGTGGTTCTTAGTGTACTATTTTCCAGTTTCTTCCTCACTAGTCAACTGAGACTAGCAGCTTTAAGGCTCCTCATATTGCTGCGTTTCCCTCCTCCATCTTTTCAGCAATACGGACTGTCTGTGCATTTGCCTGTTCAGCTCGAACTCATCTTCTCACAGCTACACCAGATGTGGGAGGCTCTCAACAGCAGGCTGCTCACGTGTTTTCCATGTGGCCAATAAAATTTTATTGGTTTTGCACTGTGACAGTTTTAAAGCATGGCTGCACATTCTTTGACACTCCTCTCATCAAGACTTTGAGTTTGGAGTTTCCCTTAAATTGAGTGGGCTTTCGACTGCTTTGAGTAGTAGAGCACAATTAAAATGACTCAAAGTGACTTCTGAGGGTAGGTCGTAAAAGGCCATGTGGCTTCTGCCTTGTTTGCTAGCACATTTGCTCTTAGAATTCTGAACTAAATGTAAGAAATCCAGCTTCAGTGAGGTCATCATAGTGGAGAGGCCATGGGAGGTACAGATGGAGAGTCCCAGGTGTGCTCAGCATTTCAATCATCCCACAAAGGCACCAGACGAGAGTGAAACTATTTTGGACACTGCAGGTCAGCCCCTCCACCAATTGGTTACAATTGAATAACCTGCTCCGGGAATCATACGAACGCACTCCAACCATGTTATACTTCATCTACATATTTCATTACAAATTAATATTTTTACAATGATGATTTATTTATTTATTACTTTTTTGGGGGGTAAAAAAATCTTCTATATTTTCTTCAGAGCCAATCCTTTGTATTTAGCTATTTTTTCATTGGACTCTACAATATTACAAAACTCTGCTGGAGGTCTTCTTTAGTTTCAATTGTATACTTCATAATCCACATGGGAAACACTCAAAATGTGAGCTCAATTGTTTACCAAAAGAATAGAAAGTGGTGCCAAAATGAAATAGAAATAAACAGTACATCTTATGTCAGTAACATATGTGGAAAGAGCCAAGTAAAATTATATACTTATCAATGTTAATAACAAACTTTATATTTTTGGAAGTAACAAGATTGCTAATAATCATACCATTGCACACAGAGTGCAACTTAGAAACAGATGTTTTAAGGGAACATGCTTGAAGCTAAATCCACTAATGATACATATATTAAAACACTCTTGCTCCCCAATTGTTTATTGCTTTTCCAGATTCTGCATAGATCCTGTTTTTATAGCTGTCTTTATGACTCAGAGGACAATTATGCAAATGCTTATGATGATAGTTTGATGTTGACTTTTTCAGTTACTTGAAATGCATCTTGGTATGCAATTAATACAGTATGCATGGAGATATATGCAACTTATATGTTATTCATGGAGATAAGTTAATCAATACTTATAGTGTTATCTTTAGTGCATCTTCAAACCATGTTTTAATATTATATGGATCTTATATTTTTTGAAATATAAGGACTATCATTTTTTCAATTTATTTTAAAAATGATTTTCTTGCATTGATTTTATTTTAACACACTGTTCTCTTAGATGCTTGAGGGCGATTTGGGTCTGTATACTATATAAAAATTGTATCATGCACGTGGGAAACAATCAAATTAAGATTATATTACAGCCTGGCTAGTGTCGCTCAGTGGTTGAACATCAACCTGTGAACACTGGAGGTCACGGTTCGATTTCCAGGAAGGGCACATGCCTGGGTTGTGGGCTCAATCGTCAATGCGGGGCATGCAGGAGACAGCTGATTAATGTTTTTTTTTTCATCATTAATGTTTCTCTCTCTCTATCTCTCTCTCTCTCTCTCTCTCTCTCTCTCTCTCTCTCTCTCTCTCCCTTCCTCTCTCTCTCTCCCCCCTCCCTTCCTCTCTAAAAATATGTTCTTAGGTAAGGACTAAAAAAAAGTAGTGCAATTAACCATCCCCCTGGAAATAATTGCTCAACTTGTTCCACTGAGTTAGGAACTCCACATCTGTACTCCTTTAAACATTTGAATTCTGTTGAAATTACTATGGAGTAAGAGTCACCAGACTTATTGAAAGTTTATTAAAGACCATTGCTTTATTTAGATATAGTCCTAATAATAGAATTTTCCTTAAATGTTGAAGGGGTTTAAATGGAGGAGATGTTATTGGAAGAAACAAGAAAGTCGAATGTATCTGCTAAATATTCTTAGTGAAATTATATATTTTAATGCAGGTAAGTCTGATGGTCAAAATACTTGCTTTTATATAAGCAGATGGTAATACTTTTCACATTTCTTGAGAGAAGTTTTGAAAGTAGAGGGATAAAGTGTAACATCTAACCAAAAGATTACGAGATTAATCATCTGCTGAGGGCCATGTGGTTCGTTGAGTGTGTCTCGCCAGGAGGATAACTGGAATGTAAGCACACATTTACAGATGGTCTTGTGGTTACATGAATCTCATTTGGACAGCTAGATCTGGAAGGCAGTGGTAAATCAGATTCAAAACCTGCAAATATGCTTGTCCCAGTTCTGCATGGATTATCAAAGCCTTAAAAATGCAGAACAAGCCTTTTTCGTTATCTTGTGTGGTTTTGTTGTGCAGATCAGTCATGCTGACTTGTTCTATTACTCACAGCCAATCTGAGCAGGCTGACAAAGTTTCGAGAAAATCTTGTGATCTATTACTACTTTGTATTTTGCTAGCAATAATTTTATGTTCTCTATACAAATCTGAATTTAAAAGTGTAAACGTTCTACTTCAAACCAAATTTCAACTTTCACAATTAAAATTAGGAGTGGTTTCTGCAGTAATGTATTATTAATTTTTTAAAATTTTAAAATGCATAACAGTTTAAAGTAGTCTGTTCCTAAAATTTCAATCTGGGCTCTTACAGATGATGTTTCTACCACCTTCATAATTTTATTTTCCAAGTTTTATGATTCTGACTGTATATCTGAAGCAAATAAATGTAAAGCAATGTAATGCGTAACTATCCTTAGCAATTAATGAAGGACCAGATCTCTGAGTTATTTCCAATAGGGTGTATTGACAGACTTCAGATTTTTAAGAATAAGGTGGAAAATGGTTAACATTTCTGAAATCAGCACATATAAGAGCTTTAAAATTCTCTATTAATTCATCCTTTAATCAACTCGGGGGTTAGATGGATATTAACTAAATATTTTATTACAAGTTCATTGGTCAGTTCTACAGTTTGTTTTAACAGATTAACATTTTTGTTGTTGTTTCTAGTGTATGCCCATGGGGAGTTGGGGGAGAATAGCTGCAGGATCAATTTAGTCAATGAAAGAAAAAGAAGTTAGTTTACATGTTGGTAAATTATAAGAAAAGAGCAGCATCACATTTAGTTGCTTTAGATAAATAATAAATGGTGTTCTCTCTTTGAAAACTTCGATGTTAGTCAAATTGAAATAAATAGTTGCAACAGATCTTGGAGTATACCATTTGGATTACAAGATGATCCTGGCACAGTAATAGCATTTACTTTCAAATGACAAATAGCTTTATAATGTAATACATGTAATATATTTTTTTGTAAGTCAGGTTTGTGAAGATATAATTTACAAAGAGTAAAATTCACCTCTTTTAAATTTACAATATTGTTTGTTTTGACAATGCAGAGATTCTTGTATCCATCATCAAAATAAAAATACAGATAATTTCCATAACTCTAGATTTCCCACATACCCTTTTGTAGCCAGTCATCTGCCCCTATGCCCATGGCAGCCACTGGGCTGTTTTCTCTTCCTATAGTTTGCCTTTTAGAGAATGTCATAAAAATGGAAGCATATATTGAACAGCATTTTGAGTCTGGCTGCTTTCACTTAGTATAATATATTAAAGATTCATCCATGTTATTGCATGTATCCAGATCATGCTGAGTAGTATTAGGTTATAATGATATATCATAAATTATTTGCTAGTTGAAAGATATAGATTATTTCCAGTTTTGGACAATTCTGAATAAAATAATTTTATAAATATTTATATACAAAATTTTATAAAAATATGTTTTCATTTCTTGTGGCTAAATACCTAGGAGAGGGATTATTGGGTTATATAGTAGTGGATTTTACGGCAAGGCTCAGTGGTTGAGCATCAACCTATGAACCAGGAGATTCCTGTGAGGGCACATGCCCGGATTGCAGGGTTGATCTACAGTAGGGGGCATGCAGGAGGCAGCTGATCAATGATTCTCTCTCATCTTTGATGTTTCTGTCCCGCTTTCCCACTCTTTTCCTCTCTGAAATCAATAAAAATTATTTTTTTTTAAAGTAACTGTACCATCTTGAATTTCCATCAACTTTGTAAGAGTGATCTAGTCCTTCTTCACTAGTATTTAATATTATCATTTTAAAAATGTCACTCCCATTTGACCCAGTAATCCCACTTCTAGGACTATATCCCAAGAAACCAGAAACACCAATCAGAAAGGATATATGCACCCCTATGTTCATAGCAGCACAATTTACAATAACTAAGATTTGGAAACAACCTAAGTGCCCATTAGCAGATGAGTGGATTAAAAAACTGTGGTACATCTACACAATGGAATACTATGCCGCTATAAAAAAGAAGGTACTTTTACTATTTGCAACAGTATGGATGGAACTGGAGAACATTATGCTAAGTGAAATAAGCCAGTTGGAGAAAGATAAATATCACATGATCTCACTTATATGTGGGATATAATGATCAACATAATTTTGATGAACAAGAATAGATTCAGAGACAAATGGCAGGGGTTGAGGGGATTAGAGAACAGCGAAAGGACTTGTATGCATGTATATTAGCATAACCAATGGACACAGACACTGGGGCAGTGGGGGCTTGCCCGGGGTGAAAATGGCTGGGGGGGTGGGCGTCAATTGGGGAAAACGGAGACATATGTAAAACTTTATATATATATATATATATATATATATATATATATATATATATATTATATAATATATAAAATTTTATATATATATATATATATATATATATATATATATATATATATATAATTTTAAAAATGTCATTGCATTATTGTTCATGGTGGCCAGGACATGACAGGCATCAAAGTGTTCCTACATAGATGATTAGATAAATGATTAGATAAAGAAGATACCATACATATATACAATGGAATATTACTCCATTAGAAAAGATTAAATACTGCCATTTGCAATAACAAGCATGGACCTTGAGAATATCATGCTAAGTGAAATAAGTCAGACAGAAAAAGTCAAGAACCAGATACAAAACTTGGAAGAAAAATTTTTTGCATGTTTTCACTTTTCCTCTGTGATCATCATGAAATTGTAGATATAAGAACATCCACATCTGTAGAGAACTTCTATAAGAATTTATTGGAGCCAAACTGATAATGTTGCTGGGAAGCAAGATTCAAATACTCCAGAGAAACAACTTTGCAATTCATTTTAGACATTCGGAAGTAAGGAGGGAATGTAAGGAAGATTACATAAAAGTGGGGGAAAGCAAGGTTCAGGATAATAAGACAATGTGCTCTCCTGAGGGTAGTTACAGTTCAGGTAGTTACTGGTCTGAAAAAGAGGCATTTCAAAGATGCACAAACACAGTGGGCAGGGCTTGCTTAAGGCAAAGATAAACCTTTTACTAGGGAAGTTTTAGGCCTTACACATGACTACCCACCATGACCTGCATAGTTAGGAAATTATGATAGATCACCCTATGAAGTTACTTTCAGTTACATTTATTACAGCACCCCTTTTTTGTTTGTCCACAAAATCATGCCAGCTTGCTGAATGATGAAACTTATGAAGCAGTGCTCAGGTCTCTAGGATAAAGCCAGACTACTCAGTCTGCATCTGACTGAACACTCCTGAGGAAGCCCAGACAAGATCAATAGATTTATCCTACAGACTCATAAACTCATGAACAATAATAAATAGGTCTTATTTTAAGCCACTAATTTTTAGGTGGTTTGCTTTTGCTCATCTAGCTTTGTTTTCTCTTGTATCTCTGAAATTACCATGATCATATATCTGGAGTTCTATACTGACAATATCCCCAGGCTAGCCTGCTGGAAGACAAGATGTACAGAGCAGAGTCAGCTAGAAAGCAAAGCTCTGTTGCCAAGGTCATCCTATCCCAGCTGACCTACAGTTGACCTCAGATGCAGGAGCAAGTCCAGCTGGGACTAAAAGAAATTCCCAGCTGAGGTCAACCTTAAGTACTGACCTAAAACCTATGAGCTAAATAAATAGTTAATGTTTTAATCCCATGAGATTTTTGGGCTTTTGTTCCACAGCATTATTGTGGCAATAGATAACTGACACACAAGGTAATAGTCGTTTCTCCTATATTTAGAGAATGAGGAGAGCTATGCAAAAAAAATAAATAAATAGTAAGGGGTTTTCTGAACTTTTACAGAATTTCTATAGAGTGATGAAGAAAAGAAGCAAACGGCAGGGATGGTTGACTTGATCTAATTACGGTATATCTTCCTTATCACTGTTCCTCCCAAAATAAGAGAACATACATTACAGATGTGACACAAGGATTAGAAAATGTAGTGTTCACATTTTATTAAATCTTGTAACATTTCTAATTCATCATTTCTTGTATTTGTAGTGTCAGTGTTTTCAGTATTTTATTAATGATAACTGTAATTCTCCTTCAAGCCATTTTAGTTATGGTTTTTATTCTCTTCGAGAAGCACATACTTTCCATGGACATACATCTGCAGTTTGATAATGAGAACCACTGGAAAAACAGGCCAGACATGCAATAATTTACCTGTGGGCAATTATTCTGGGACATAGTTTAACAGAAATTGAAAAATTCTGACAATACGAAATGAATTCCACCTCTAAATTTGCATAGAAGAATAAGGTTGAACTTTTCCTCTGATTAGATCCTTTGCACAAAAGCTCTTTCTCCAGAAAATCTTTGCAAATGTCATAACACAGAAAGATGGTTAGAATGGAGGCACTCAGTTGCAGTGTGTAACTATTGCATCTCATTTTTACATAATGATACTATTAATAAATGTAAGAACTTTTAACTTATTTGTATAAGAGGAATACCATAGGGAAAATGTAAGTTTATTTTAAGGATTTTTTTTAAAAAGCTCAAATTACATATTTGTGTTTTCTAGTTATTGCATGAACAAAAAAAAGTTAGTTCCTTGAAAGCTTGCAGTAATGGGCATTTAGTGTCAAACAGTCATGTTTTGACAGATTCAATTAATTCTAAATTTTTATTAGACTGATCAAATATTGGCTTTCTAAACTTTGTCTCTTATTAAAAATCATTTCTATTTTACATATGCAAATTTTTGTAAAAGCCTAGTTTCTTTTTTCTCTGAAGAGCAATACTGTTTGATATGGATGATGGTGCTCAGAAAAATATTTGCAGGCTTACTGAGTAAGTGTAACAGAAGCATCAAGGTGGTGACCAAAGCACAGGATCATATCATAAAGGAATTGGACTTCAAAGGAAAGTGTAATTAAGGTTAAGTTGTAAGATCTGGATTTGAATAACAGATCAGATACTAACTATGATCTTGGGAGATTAGTTTAACCTTTTCCCATACCTCAGTTTTCTAATATAAATATGGGTATAATGGAATATGCATTTCCAAGGATTGATTTCAAGGTTTAGCAAGGCAGTCTCCAAGCTCTTCTCCAGGATTAAGGCTGCAGGCCTTGGTGTGTGGAAGATGCTGGCACTTTAGGAGCCTGGTAGGGCAAGAGAGCTTTGACT
The DNA here is from genome assembly GCF_951640355.1 of Cnephaeus nilssonii. NCBI lineage: Eukaryota > Metazoa > Chordata > Mammalia > Chiroptera > Vespertilionidae > Cnephaeus > Cnephaeus nilssonii. Next base: position 35,158,974 of record NC_137080.1, on the reverse strand, counting down.
ATGAAATAACCAGGGGAATTAAGCGTAGTAGTCATGATGAGGGACAGTAAACAGAAAGACTATGTGAAATATTCAGTAATGACAACATTGACAGAAATAGTGACCTTGTGCTAATATGCCAAAACCTATTAAGGGAGTCAAATATATTTTCTCATTTAATGCTCACAAAAATCTCATGAGTGGATAGAATTATTAGAATGAGGAAACTGAGCATTAAAAATGAAGTTATAGCTGTCAAGATCTAGGTAGAGAATATAATTTCTCTCTCAACAATTCACTTATTTTTTTCTTTACAAAAAACCCCACCAAGAAAACAACAACAAACACAAGAAAATTGAATGCCTGCAGCTCTCAAGACAGCATATGGAGTGGACATTGCCACAAAGTACAAATGGATACATACACAGTGCACATGTTCTATTAATTGTAAACTTCTCCATGCACATATTATGTTTTAGTTTACCAAGTACTCTCCTTAAAAGACATTATTATTCATATTATTATTATTATTGAAAGCAAGGTGCACACACATTTACCTGGTAGCCTGTGATATATAACCACTTGCTCTTCTTCCTCAATGTGATACAGAATTATTGGCCATCTCCTCTACACTGTTCCACTTACCTGCTACTCAGTTGTTGGCCGGACATCACCAGGCCCCCAATGATGAGGAGCCCTGCCTTCATGTGGAGACATTAAATCGAACAATTTCTATCCTAGGTGATTAAAGCTCTAAAAACTTGTCACCTTCACTAAATAAAGTTAAACAGAGCTTTAAAAGCGAGTTCCCATTGATTAGTTAAAGGGTTTATTTTGGGCATACTTAAAAGTCATCTTTGACAGAAGTGTCAGAATATTCTGTTGAACAACAGGTACATCTATCAGATACTAATCTGAAGCTTGGTTGTTGTTGTTTTTATTTTATTTTTGTAAGAAGAAAGCTTTGGTTTGTTAGGGGCTGAAGAAAAACGTATTTCCCATCTGTAATGTCACCCTCTGCCTCCAGGAAGGTCTCCTTTGGAATGCAATGTATTCGTGAAAAGCTAACAGTTGTTTCAATCGGTTAACTCAGTAGGAGACCTGTTGGTATTCTGTGCAGTTGGTATTCTGTGCACTAGGGTGTTTTGTGCGGTCTGGTTTAGTGAGTTTTCTAATGAAAGTGGGTTCCAGTTTTTATATAGCTGGAATGTACCATCTTTGTTTTCAACTTAAGTATTATTCATTTTAAGACCATAGTATTCCTGAATTTTATTTTGGTTACATTATCTATATAAATCACTATCGGCCATATTTCCTCAATCAGCAAATCAGTTTGGCAGTTTCCTGGGGAATTAAAGCCAATTTGGAATTTCAATAAGTCTTATTTTTGAACAAATCATTTTTTCCCCTTCTTTCTAAGGATTATCTCACTGCATACCTTTCTAATTTGTGCTTTGGTCTCATTAGATACATAATTTGGAAACTTGGATTGAAATATAGGGAGCATACCTTTATGAGAGCACCATCTGAAGTTTCTTGGTACCTTGCCCCTTCCCAAGCAAAGCAGTGTCACTTTTATTTGTTACTAGTGGCCCAGTGCATGAAATTCATGCACATTAAAAGGGAATTAATTAGAGGAAATATTTTAATATTGCTATTTGCCCTTTCTCTATAATGGAAGTGTCAAAGATGCAAGAAAATTAGTAAAATGTGTATGAAAATCTCCCTCATTTCAGAGTCTGGGGTGCGCCGCAGGACCCTGACCACCCGTGCATGCCTCGAAATCACGTGAGACCCAGACCCAGCTGGCCCCACCCCCGTTAAACCCCGTAGGGTGGGGGGCACAGCACGAGGATGCAAGGGCGTGAGGATGTGAGGGCGCGAGGGCATGATGACCATTTACATATTAGCTCTTTATTAGATAGGACTAGAGGCCCGGTGCATGAAATTCACGCACTGGGTGGGGCGGGGGGGAGTCCCTCAGCCAAGCCTGCCCCCTCTCACAGACTGGGAGTCCTCAGGAGATGTCCTACTGACGGGGAGCGGGCCTAAGCCGAAGTCTGGCCTTCCTCTGCGGGAGGTGACTGGGCTGATCAGGGGAAGGCGCCAATCCCATCACCCTGCTGCTGCTGCCACTGTCACAGCCGCCAAGGTGCTTTCATCAACACGAACTCCAGTCCCTTCACCATGAAATATTGACAACTTTCTTTAGGCATTTTCAAGATGTGTCTTTCATAGGATATGACATTTCTTTCTTTCTTTTTTATCCTCACCTGAGGATATGTTTTCATTGATTTTTAGAGAGCTTGGAAGAGAGAGGGAAAGACAGAGAGAAACATCAATGTGAGAGGGACACTTCAATTGGTTGCCTCCTGCATGAGCCCTGACCTGGGCCCCAGCCAGGGAGGAGCCTGCAACCTAGGTACATTGCCCTTGATCAGAAGCGATTGGCAGGCCGAGGTTCTGTCCACTGAGCCAAACTGGCTGGGACAGGATATGACATTTCTTAGCCCCTCCAGCAGCAGACCTTACTTTTTCCTCCAGGAGTGGGGTGGAAAAACCCTAGATCACCTTCTTGGATTCTTATTACTCAAGTTACCAAGAACACTGTGAGAGGCAGCTTACAGGGAGCTTAGCCAATGAGCCTTCAGAAAAGGTGTTTCCTCTGCAGCTCATGTGCAGAGGACCACCTGCATTGTGTCCACAGGGCTTCTGTCCACTGGGCTGGGGGCATGCCCCAAGCCACATTGCAGGGGCCGCCAGGGGCACACCCCCAGCCCAGCGGCCCCGCTTTCTGTCAGCTGGGCTTCTGTCTGCTGGGCGGAGGGCCTGCCCAAGCCTCCCTGCGGAGGCTCTGAGCACGCCCCCCGCCCACTTTCAGTAAGCTGGGCTTCTGTCCGCTGGTCCGGGGGCGTGCCTGGAGCTGTGCAGCTGCAGCTTTGAGCTCACCCCCCAGCCCAGAGCTCACTTTCTGGGTCTGCTGGGCCGGGAGTGTGCCTGGAGCTGTGCAGCTGCAGCTCTGAGCTCACCCCCAGCCCAGCGCCCACTTTCTGTCAGCTGGGCTTCTGTCCACTGGGCCGGGGGCATGCCCGGAGCCGAGTGGCAGCAGCTCTGAGCTCACCCCCCAGCGCAGAGCTCACTTTCTGTGTCTGCTGGGCTGGGGGCGTGCTCCAAGCTGTGCAGCGGCCGGCTCTGAGCACGCCCCCAGCCCAGTGGCCGTTTCCGTCTGCTGGGCTTCCATCCGCTGGGCTTCTGTCTGCTGGGCTAGGGGCGTGCCCAGAGCCATGCTGCGGCTCCAGGCACGCCCCCCCCCCCCCCCCCCCCCGCCAAGCAGCCCAGCGTTCTGTTGGCAGCCCTTCCTCCCTCTGCAGCCTGGGTGCGGTTCGCTAGCGACGATGCCAGCATCCCGGCCTAGTGCTATGGATGCTGCCATATTTGTAATGGAGTGATGGTTAATTTGCATATTACTCTTTTATTAGATAGGGTACCAATCAGGTGCTGCTAAAAGAAAAAACATTGCTGCAGTAGAGATAAATTAGCAGACTAATGCCACTTACTAGTCCACCTTAATTTAGGAGTCACACCAACCCTGCCTTTCTTTGACATGGACCCATTTTTCCATCTACTTCTTTCCTTGGAGTAGTCGGAATGATCCAACATACTGTTCACTTTTGTGACTTCTTTGAATTTTTTGTGAAATTAAAATATTGGGAAGGTTTTGCTTCCAGACAATATTTTTCACTGTGAAGTTTTCCTTAATAAAAACTCTAAGACCAGTTGACTTCCTTCCTAATTTTTTTAAAACATCCAGTGCTTCTGGGACCCAAATTCCACAAATAAGCAGACATTTTAAAATTTCTATGATATTTTATATATACTAGCTAGCACTTAATGGGTATTTTTGCACTATTTGTGTATTTGTTTCTGTATTTTTTTGTTATTGTTGTTAAGTCCGTTTCTCTAAAATTAAGTGTACTTATTTCTAAAATACTGTTTGAATTTGAAGGCACCTACATTAGTATTGTGAGTTTTCTTCCTTATTATTTTACTCTCCAGTGTCTCCTTTGCTGTCTGTTTGGGGTCCATTTTTCTTCATATCAACGTCTCTTGTCAGGCAAGTTCATCATTCTCAGGTCTTTGCTCTCCATCGATTCACAGAGTCTCCATAGCAAACCCAGTTACTGAACTACCCCAGGAATGCCTGTGCTGTACCTGGATCCCTGGAACCAGGTCACTGCTACTGCTGCTACAATCGCTGAAGACTGAGAAGTCCTGCACGAAGGCCAACTAGCAAAGGCAGATCCATCCGCAGGTCTGCTCACTGGTGGGAGTTGACTGGTAGGGCCTTTTGGTTTCCCCATCGTCTTTCTTGAGAACACAGATGTTATAAGGAGAGGTACAGAGGAGTAACTTCCTGTATTGATAAGAGGAGTTTGACCAATGAAAGCCAAGGAACACAGAGAGGCAGCAGATAAGTATTTTTCTCTAGTTGGTCTATCTTCAGGGGAATAGTTCATATGGCCTCTCTAGAGACATTCACAAGTAATCAATTATTTGCTTTGTAACCTGTAACATTTACTCTTTTTTTTCTGTGCAGTTTTTTCTCCCTTTCCCCTTGACCTCTATTTTTCTAGTTTTTTTTTCCTCAGTGAAGTATAAGAACATATGCTTTTGCTTCAGGCTTATTTTCTAGAGAATCTAGCCTAAGATACAGATTTATTTTTCTGCTTTACTCCTCTGTGTTCCAATGCCATGTATCCAATAGCCAACTGTCAACTTGGTTACTCCACTTGTATTTCTAGTTGCAACTCAAAACAGCAAGTCCAAAACACTCCCACCCACCACAGATCCATACATTTTTCTCATTATTTCAATTTTAATAAATTACACATTCTAGCACCCAAGTTGCTCACCTAGAGGCTAGGAGTCATTATTGTTTTGACCCTCTCTTAACTCTCACATATATCAGTCCTTAATTATTCTTAACTATATTTCTAAAGTATCTCTAATTTCTCCATGTTTTTATCTCCACGGCCTCCACCGTAGTTCAAGTACCATTAGCCTTTACCTAGATTATTATAATAGTTTCTTATCAAGCATCTCTGAATCCATAGTGGTGCCCTTCAATTTTTTCTCTAAATGTTAACATGCTTTTATAAATGTGAATCTCATTCAGTATCACTTATTCACAAGTCTTCATTAGCTTCCCTTTAACTTAGAATAATATCTTAAATCCAAACTATGGTTATGGGACCATACATATATTCCACAGACCCTATATATAACCTCAATTTCATCTCATAATCCTCTCTTTGCTCTGTAAATCCAATCGCATCAAACATATTTTGGTTTAATCAATCAAATATGCTCTTTCCCATCACAATACCTTCTTAATACCTCAATACCTTCACCCTGAAATAGTTATCCCAAACACATTCACCTGGATAATTCTTACAGTTCTTTCATGTCTCAGATTAAATGCTAATTTCTCTGGGAAGACTTTGATGAGCTTCCAATTTATATTAGAGATTAACTCCCATATCATCTCAAACTTGTCCTTTGTAGCACTCACCATACTTTTGATTATGTGCTAAGTTTCCATATTCTCAGCGAGATAGTAAAGTCCATTTGATCAGAGACTGACTAAAAGCTGGCACCCATCGTGTTCCCTGTGGCCATATAGCCCCTCTTTATTGGAGGTAAGTAACAAGGAGAGACTGAAGTGCCAGGAAAGACTTGCTAAAATGTCCAGAAATTTAAATATAATTTTAAAAGCTATCAAAAGAATAGAATCTAGGGCAGTGATTTTCAACTGGTGTGCCACAAGAATTTTACCTGACTCTTTTATCAGGGGCTCTGACCTCTTTACCCTTACCTTGTCAAACAAACAAAAAAATGGCAATAGCCAACATAATAGCCATCTGGTGTGAATGAATCAAAAGTATACTTTTTTTCCCCTCAGATTTGCAAAAAAATATATTTTTTGGTGTGCTACAGAATTTTGGTAATTCGTTTATATGTGCCATAGGGTGAAAAAAGGTTGAGAATCACTGATATAGGGCATTTTGGGGTTTCCTTTGTCTTATTTTATTTTTGTTGTTAATGAAAGCAGGAATGACCTGCTGGATAGATGAGTTCATCTGAAGGTCAGAAGAATCAGAGCAGAAGATAAATCCAAGATAATCTCCAGCTTGCAAGCTCAATGCACTCTTTTTAAATTTGTAACTTAACGCATCTTCCCATCTGATTTTAGCACCTCAGTCATCATCCTTCTTATGAATTCTTCCTTACTTCCACTCCAGTGCCTCCCTCTCTCTTGTCCTATCATGAATGTTAAATACAGCCTCTCTCTCTCTCTCTCTCTCTCTCTCTCTCTCTCTCCACTTCCTTCCCTCCCTCCCACATCATTCCTGCATCTCTCTGTCTCTTGCTCAGTGAGATTAGCTCTTCTGATTTATTGTTTGAGTAAAACAATTTCTCTATGACTTTATTCCTCAGGAAAGCCTAAGGACATATGGTTTGCTTCAGGCTTATATTCTAGGGAACCTAGCAGTAAGATGCTCCCAAATGAATATATTTCTGTTTACTCCTCTCCACTGAATTTCAAAGCTATTTATCCAATATCCAACTGATTATTTGGATAAACTGGGCTTCTCCCTTTAGACCTCTAGTTGCAGCTCAAACCAGCAGGTCCAAAACACTTTCATTCTATCATTATCTATAGGAAAAAAATATAAAGAATGTTAATAAAAATATCTGACTCTAAACAGTACTTCTTAAATGGTACATTTTCCATATAAGACTTTCAGTGATCTACAGTGTAACAATCAGGTGAATGGTCAGGACATTAGTAGGATGAGGAAAATTGAAAGGGAGCAGATTTTGGTAGAGTATAGGGAAGCAAGAATTCTGTTTGGCACATTTTAAGGTTGAGAAGACAATTCTATGGAGAGATATTACATAAGCAGTTAGATCATTGTCAGACATTTATGGGAAAGGTGAGAGCTAAAAGTATACATTAGAGAATTACTGGCCTAATTGGTTTTGCTTTTGAAGTCATAGGATTTAATATTTCTACTTAGAGCATAAATGTGGTTAGAGAAACATTTGAGGATTGAACCCGAGAACATGCCAAAACTTAGATATCAGGGAGAGGAGGAATATCCAGGAAAATATTCTAGGGAGAAGTGGTCAGTGAGGTGGAAGGAAAACCAACCAACCAACCAACCAAACAAACAAACAAAAAAATGTCCTGGAGGTGAAGTGAAAAAGTCTTAAGGAGGAGGAAGAGATCCACTATGTCAAGTGTGGCTGATGGATCATATCAAGGGAGGAATGAGAATTGACCTTGGGTTTTTCAACTGGAGGTCATTGATAACTTTGAAAAGATAAGTTCAGTGGAGTGAGTAGGTAGAAACATGACTGGAGAATGTTCAAGGGATAATGGGGAGAGGATGAATTAGAGACAGCAAGAATAGAAAATTCTATCAGAGTTTTCATTTAAAGGGATTCAGAGAAATAGGTGGTAGGTGGGGGGTGAATGTGATTAAGAGAGCGTTTTACTTCATAGTTTTAAAAATCCAGATATAATTTAAATATCATGAAATGGAATAGATCTTAAAAATACAGTTCACTTGCCCAGCTGGCGTGGCTCAACGGTTGAGCATTGACCTATGAACATACCCATTCAGGACTTCCTTAAAATATGAAAACCATGTGCAGTTTTTATTTTATAAGGCTGTTCAGGAATTTGATGACATGAATCTAACAAGGGCATGCTGCTTATTTGTGGCAAAGGCTAAGGCCCTTTTGAGAACAGGTCCAGGACTACAAGATTCACCCATCAGCCCATGGGTGAAATGGAGACATGCTTTTTCCATGATTTACATTTCTGTCTCCAGACAAAAACTTTTGTGAATGTGAATTGCACATATGTGACCTTATTAATGTGGATAGAATTCTTCCAGCATAAGTGGTCACCTCCTAGGGCAGTCCACTTTAAGGTTTCATTGTGTAGTTACAACTGCGTGTGTGGTATTGCTGTTGTTGACTTTTTATCCCTAAATACACACACACACACACACACACACACACACACACACACACACACACACACACACACGTGGTGGAGTTCATGTAGCCATTTAGGCTATAAGCTGAAGCCACAACTTTTTGATAGAGCCAACTTGCTCATGAATCATACATTCCATATAAAAGAAGTCAATAGAGCAAGTGGTGCCTTGGCTTCCATTCAGTGAGGTAAGCTTTTCAGGGGTTTGGAAGGCTCTTTATCCTGCTAAGCACGCCTTTATGACACATTTCACAGAGAATTAAGTTACATAAAGAGCACCATCTACTTCTCATGCAGACCACTATTTGGGTGCAGTGCTCAGTGCAGCCCTGCTGCACAGCAGATACTTGTTTATTTGCATGAGGTTCTGTTTTTATAGTAATCTTAGTACCAAATGCAAGATGAGTTTTCCTACTTTAGTAGCAATGTGGTATACCTATTTCCTGATACTTGATAATTCGTTAAGATAAGGGAAGAAGGGGTCAAGTGTTTTGAAGACAAAAATGAGCCTTTCGGATTCAAGGAAATGTATATTCCTTCTTAGTAACCAGCAGTGTAATGACTCACCATTTTACAGATGTTACTGGCTTACCCTACACTTTGATGAATGAATTAATCACCAAATATTAAATGTCATGATACGTTAAAAATTTTTTCCTGTTAAGTTTGATGTGATAAGGCGTCTATTTAAATCAATTCACCCAGTGAATTGTTGTGAGATCTTATAAAAATCTTTTTAGTTTTCTATTGCATGATGCAAGTAATGGCTTTGTTGAAATCGTTTGCTCCCCATATATGGCATGTGGTTCTCTTGTGTCCTTTGTGAATGCTGCTCCAGTAGGCTAAATGCATTTGCATTAGAATTGGTTTTATGTGAGAAAATTTTCAGAAATAGGGAAATACTAGTATTAACTTTACTGAGGGAGCACTTGGAGATAAATTCTAGATTTTTTAATAACAAAATATTAAAACCATGAAAATAGACTTATTGATTAAAAAGAAGAAAATACTATAATTAATTACATTAGATAAATTAGGTGTCTCCTGAACTAGGTCAATAGTTAGCAGGATAAAGAGTTTAATGTGAGCCTGGTTCAGATGCTATAGTCTATAACCATGTACCTTCCTGGGGGAAATTCAGGTGCTAAAACTCAAACCTTCTTTCAGATAAGAAAACCTTGCTTGATTTAACAAAGTGTAGTCTGTATCTGCTCTCTTCAACAACCAGTGCCTTCTATGATACAGTGATGCTGCAGTGAGTCACACTTCATATTCTAGAGCAGAGTTGGCAATGGATCCAACTCTACTTGGTGTTGTGTCACTATGAGATGAAAATCAATTGATTGACAACTCTTTGAGCTAGCAATTAGCAGCATAATACTCAAAAGACTAGAAAAGCAAAGTGAGACCAGACTTTAATTAAAAGATGATTAAATTACTATATACTCCTGAGATAATTAATATAAGAGCTAGTGCTTGTTTATAATATAATTAAATGAGTGAAATAGTTAAAATATGTGGCATGAAAATATGCCTGCTCTTTTAGTTTTCAAATACTTTTTTATTTTACCTTAGTTATTTAAGAAAATTTAAATTATTCTACCTAAGTACATAATATCAAAGCAAATGAAGAACAAGAGTTAGGTGATGTGAAATGAATTTTTATTCATTTTCCTTTGTAAAATTATATGACAATTACATTATGACCCAAAAAGATATATTTTCTTAATCAATTACCTTTTTAACATCTCTAAGTGAATTATAATTTTTCTCTTAAATTTTAGCTTTCAAATTAATGAAATTAGCTGTGCCCCATACTAATTTGATTTGACTAATGTTCTTTGGTATGTTTATTGGATATTTCTAATTAGGTTTAGGAGAAAAACCACATGACTTTCCTTGAATACTCTATATATCTTGTCAGTGATTAATACTAAAGACAGTGACTTTAAGAGCTCTGATTGAATTTATATTTAGTTTAATTGCATTAATACATTATATGCAGTGATCTATGTCTTGTGGTAACAGCATATATTCTTCTTAATCTCAAGCAAAAATAAAAAATGTCATATTTTAGAAGTTGTCACTTATGTATCTCATAATATATTACATATTTTAAGTTTTTACTTAAGTATTCATTAATTATATTTAATCTTGCCCTTTAGCCAAATACTTTCTGAGTCAATCAGAAGAACTCTAGAGTCCCAAGGATAAAAGAATTATAGTCTATATTTATTGACCACTGACTGTGTATAACACATTTCCAAGTACTTAACATGAATTGTCTTTTGGTTGCTGCTCTTTCTCTAGATACCACTGAGTGGCTGTCGGCACCCGAAAGGTGTCTGAGGACAAACATTCAAATGCTGACACTCTCTGGGGTACATAAGGAAGTTAGTTCTTCAGTGGGGTATTAACTGGTAGTGGCGGGGGCGGGGAGGAGCACACTAGTGTTGTAGATATGGGATATTCCCAAGTGTGTATACCCAAGATCTCTTACAAACCTCTGTGTCAATAATCATTTCATCTCTGCATGTGCTAGTACACCCCCTCCCATTCTATTCTGCCCAGCTTTTCACTACTGTGCTCCTTACTCAACAACCTGCATTTCTGAATGAGCTGGGCAGGATACAAACAGATTGGCTCAAATGTGGTAACTAGTATAAGGTACAGGGAACAGACAAGAAATCCATTGCTTTAGTAGAAATTGCACAGAAGATGGATACCAATGGTACCTTCTTGAGGGGGGTCTTAGTCTCTGTAAGCAATTCTCTTGGTTGCACCCTTTCTTTCCATTGGCTTAAATGGTAAAAGAAAACCCACTCTATGTCCTGCAAGATTGGGAACTCATAGCTCTAACAATTCCTTCTTTATTTTCATTTTTATATCTCCAGATTTTTCAGAATTGTGTGTGTGTGTGAGACGAGAGAGAGAGAGAGAGAGAGAGAGAGAGAGAGAGAGAGAGAAAGAGAGAGAGAGAGAGAGGTGCAAATTATGGCAGGGTAGTTCATGTCTAAGCTTCCTTTTAAAAGGTGAAGTTCTTGGTTCCTCTTGTCCCCAACAAGAAAGCCCTAGTCATCAATTCCATGGCAACAAGAAAAATCCCACTTACTGTTTTGATGCACTAGTGTAAGGATGAATTTGCCAACTCAGAAAAAGGACTAGGGGGAGAGAAAGTTTACAAGTTAGATTGAGTTAGATCACAATCCAGTCTTGAAAGCATTTCAGGAGACTTATATACAGTACTCAAACTAAAGAATAGTATACTCTTTTAAAATTAATTTGGATGGCTTCAATGTTAAACTCTAAAATATGGGTATTTTGTTCTTTTAGTGTGGATGGTGATATTCATAAGAGTTATTTTTTTCTTGCTTCTTCTATAGACCTGGCTTTTCAATGAAATGCTAGTTCTGAAAAGATAATGTGTCCTTCCACACAACTGATATTTTTAAATGTTATAGCTGTAGTTCAGATACACAAATAGCTTATTGAAGAACTATTAATGATCTTATGTAGAGAGCAGCCCAGGTGTCAGCAGGGGCGGGACTAGATATGTAAATCCAGTAATGCTGGGGCCTAGTTAAGAATGCAAATAAGCTCCTTTGATCCTAAGTTTTGGTGTTACTTCCTGGATTTTGGGGATATAAAATAAACCTGCTGGGTGGCTCGTCGTCGTCGTCATGCTGCCTCTCCATGAGAGAGGAAAGATGGCGTCCCACCCAGCCCCAGCTTCATGAATCTATTTCTGCGTCTTGTTTTCTTTATTTCTACTATTTCTCAATCCCTGGCCGCCTCCACTTAGAACCGGTTCGTTCATCTCTCTTTCCGCGCGGGACGCGGAAAAGGGAGATCCCCGCCACATCAGGCCCCCGCATAATGGCGCCCAACGTGGGGCATGAAAGAGGCAACAAGAGGTAAGAGGCAAGGGATCGCTCCCAAGAATTGCGCGCGCCACAGATTTAAGAAATGTAAGGTAATGGGGAGTGTATTGTATTGAACTGAATTGAAATAGCCGGGTGTAAAACATGGGTAATCCTCAAAAATGCTTTAAACTATGCTCTGTTAAGCATAGTCAGATTCTTGATTTCTTTCTTCAGTTTTGTTGATGAATCCTGGGAAAAGGTCAGAAAGCAGTTGCATGCTTGATTCAGCACAGGAGAGTTTAAGAATGTCTAAGTGGGGTGCAGCCACGGCCTTACAGCCTGCAGTGGAAGGGTGCAAGTCTCTAAGACCATCTGCACCTCCTCTGCCTCCACGTGTAAACTACTTGTAACCAAGTAGAAAAAAGATTAAAAGAAGTTTCTCAGCAACTGCCAATAATTCTTTATCTTAAAAATCATTTTTTCCTTAAAAATAAAAATAAATAAAAATTGGAAAAAATAAATAAAATAAAAACAGTAGATGCCAGACCATTATTGAATCTTCCCCCTAAGAAACAAGGAGGTGGGGAAGGGAGACACGTGGCGATCCAATATGGACGCCACTCCCCAAGAAGGCCACTTTGAGAGGCCTCATCTTCGCCATCTTTATTTATTTTCCAGCTAATGACTTAAAGATTTTACAAATTCATAAATGCACCCGGGATTTCTGTGCACATGTAAAGGAAAGGCCAGTTTAAAAACGAGTGCGCATAGTTTTGAGCTGAACTTAACTCTTTGCTGTGTACAGAATAAAAACCCGAGACTGTTTTTAGCCTTAGAAATGGCGGATTTGACCAAAAAAAAAAAAAAAAAAAAAAAAAAAAAAAAGGCTAGTTCCAGCAGCAGATTGACATTTCCATAATAAAGAGTAGTTTTTAAAATGCTAATGAAAGGTGTTAAAAATTTAACCTTAAGGTCTTCAAGACAAAATTTATCCAAAGTAAATGCCTTAAAACAATTGGAATTGGATTTGAAACTCACAATTGTTGAAAAACATATAAAAATAAAGTAGCCCAGATAAAGACTGGCTATGCCCCTTGTTAATGCAGGAAGGCGTAGTCGCCCTTCCCCCAGCATTCAGGTAGGCAAGTTCCCGCCAATAGCCATTTTTAAGAATGTCATTTACATTTGAATAGACCAAACCTGTTTCGCCATCTTTAAATAGGTTTGGCTTTGGTGCTTAAAAACTTAAAAGTTTGCTTAATTATATAAATAATAAAAGTTTATTAAATATCTAGATATTTTGAAATGAAAAAACGCTAAATTATTAATCTAAATTTGCCTCATGAAAGATTTAGAAGACAGCATTGAATCTATTTGATTATGTCTTGTGTTTTAGAAATTTATTATTAAGAATATAAAAGAGTTGTTAATCAAAGAACTGCTAATATTTGACTTGCAAGCTCTGAAAGTTTAAAGTGCAAATTGAATTGAGAGAAATTATATAAATGTGGTATAATACCTAAAATATAAAAATGTGTTTTTTTTAAAAAGAGAATTCTGTGATACAGTTTAAATTTAATTGATATTCTTTAAGATAATTTAAGTATATAATCTTTAAATCATATATGTCATATATTTGATCTTTCCAGGTGTATTTCAAGGTTTTGAGAGCGGCTTTTGGGCATTTCATTGGGCCTTTGAAATGTATTTCAAAAGTTTATTCTCTTAAAAGAAATATTTTTAATTAAACCGATTGATACTTGAAATCTCATGGAAAGCTTTATCAAATAAAAATTAATTAATATATTTTACTTATATACATATATATTAAGTGTTATGAAAGTTTTCACCTGTAAGAAGGGCAAAAACAATATATTTCTTAAATATAGCCAAAATTTTCAATAGCAGTAGAATTTCAAGCAAGACAAAAGCCTCAAGCAGCCTGCATTTTTGAATCGGCTGGAGGTGGGACACTGTTTATGCTTTTGGATCAGACCAATAAAGTATCAAACCTGTAAGTTTTACTGAATAAGTTTCTTTGCTTTTTTAAATAAAGATACCTACTTAAGTTACCCTATAAATTAGATTTTTAAAATATAATCAAGGTCTCATATAAATTAAGTTACATGAGAAGCCAATGTTTTTATAAGTAGTTGAATCCTGACTCGTAGTAGCCTGCATTCTTAATTAAGCTAGAGGAGGAGCAACATTTGCGGCTTGTGAGGCAGCCGCCATCTTGTCTGCCCCTCTGGCCACGTGGTTACTGCCCGCCATCTTGAAATAACAAAGGCCAACCCCTTTCCTTTGAATAAGCCAATGTCTTTATAAGCAATTTAAATAAATCTTTTAAGAAAGTTACTGAAGGCTTCCCATGATCCCTCTGTATATGCAAATAAGCCTAAGAAGATACTTAAAAAATATAATTATAAATTTATTATAAGGAGAAATTTTAAAATTTTAAATTCTCTTTCACTAGTATTTACAGTGTAAACTAAGATTATTGTTAAAATGTTAAATCTGAGAGTAAATTAGTAGTCAGCCTTACCGTAAGAGTACTTGTAATATAGCTAGCTAGTTGCCTGAGGCTTGCCTTTCAAGCTGTAACCATCCAGATTGCTTATTATAAAAAGAGAGACAAAGATTCTTAAATAAAACTCTCTATAGCCTGAAAATTATTTTGGAAGAAAATAAAGAGAGGTTTCCTTCAAATATCATAGAGATTGTCATTGATAACCAATGCATTAGGCCTCAGAAGGTGTAGATAAGAAAAGATTAAATGACTTTTAGAAATTATTAGGAGACTTGAACTGGTTAAAACCTTTTCTATACAAAAATAAATTGATAGCCAGTTTGAGATTGAATTGCCATGGCCTAGAACAAAGAATATTCTTACATGATATTCTACAATTTCATTATAATTTTTGATATTTTACAACAGCATATTGTACAATTATCCCAAACTTACAAAATAATTCTTTGAATGTTTGGCAGCAATTAAAAAGGACATGAAAGGATTTAATCCCTTCCACGGTGTGGAAGGGCCCCTAGGAAAGCATTTGAGCATTCTATATTGGCCCTTCTTGCTCTTTTTGCCAAGAGGGACCCTCTTCTCACAATCCAATTGCCCACAGCTGTTGCCTGAGTTTTCAGTTCATGCTGAGGTTGAAGCCTCATGGTGGCTGGTACCATGGATATTTCTCTCGCCCAATTGCGTGAGCTGGGCGCCCTCCATGGAAAAGAAACCTGGGTTCCCCAAGATATGTGATCAATGCCAGGGCCCCGCCAGCCGGCAAGGGGATCCCAAGGCAGGTGCTGGGCATGGAGGCCATAGGGGCATAGGCTACTAAGGAGACAGAACTGAACCTCACATCACCCTGCTTGGCCCCGGAGGATGGCTGGTTAGTCAAAGACGGGTAAGATTCCTCAAGGGAGGAACAACCTAAGACAGGCACAGTCGCAGAGGGGCCATCAGGAGAGAATTTGGGGGTCAACAGAGGTGGGGCACAGAACCTCATCCCCCCAACATTGCAGGGGCTTGAACACTCGCCCCTTCTGAGGGAGTTCTCCTGCCCCATGGCTGCTTCACGCTTCCCATGCCCAGCTCAGATCGGGACCCAGGCAGCGAACAGAGACTTGGCCCAGCTCAGATCTGAAAGAGACCCAGGCAACAGAGAGTTGGCCAATGGCAGCTGCCCTATGTCTAAATCTAGCCTAGCACCAGGAATGCTCGGGGCTTTCTCAAGGATGCAAAATAATCCTTTCCATTAATATTTACAGAGTAAACTAAGATTGTTGTTAGAGTATTAAATTTGACACTAAAATAGTCAAGTTTTCAGATTAATTTAAATTGGCAAAATGAAATAAGTGAATATTCAAGAAAATTTAATTGTACAAAAGCTGTTCCTAAAGTATTAACCAAAATTTCTATTGATAGTTCATTTCATGGTAAAATTACTTAACATGCAATGAACCTAAAGCAGTCATATTTTTGTGCAAAAAAAATAAAATTTAAAGTTATCAAGACTTCATTATAAAAATTTTCCAAAAGCCTCCTAATAATTAAATAAAAATAAGGGGGGATAGTGGAGTAATATTCTATAAGGAAAAATATCCTGAAAGTAAATTACATCTAGAAATTTTTTACTTTGAAAATCAATTTTTATTTGTAATACAAACAGCAAGACACCCATGAAAAACACACATGGTGTCAAAATAAACCAAAGGAAAATTGTTTGGGCAAAAATCAAAAGGATCCCAAGTCTAATTTATAGAAAAGAATTCTTTATTAACCTTTGGTCGAGAATATGTTTATATTTCCAGAAAACTCCAAGACCATGTGGATTCCTGCAACAACAGATCCCAGAGAGGACCTGATAGGACTACTGCAGCCACAGAATAGGCAGTGGCCCACAAGAGCAGAGGAGAAATAGTCCAGAAATAAAAATAGTGAAGATGCCTTGCCATGATAGCAGTCAGCACCTGTGCATTGCTGCAGGTTGCCCAGGACCAAGGGCAAGGAAGGTCGGTGTGCATGCTTCCAGACCATGTGTGCACACCCTTCTGCATAGAAGTCAATGTTTGATGTTTTGTGTTTTTATCAGGACTCCTGACTTGGGGTCTTGCCTTATTTCTAACTCAGGGAATGGTATTAACTGCCACATTAAAAGAAATATACCTCAGACATTAACCATTTTTACAGATGGATCCAGTACTGGAAAGGCTGGATCTACTGCAGCAGGGAAGTAAAGATCCTTCAAACTTTTTATATTTCAGTAGAAATACAAGCTCTTATTTGTGCCTTAACAGATTTTGCTACAGAGCCCATCAACCTATAGTAATAGTGCTTATGTGGTAAGTATGGCCAAAATTATTGTAACAGCTACTATAGGGCACACTAATTCAGTGGAACTTTTCATTTAATTTTCAGCCTTTTAAATGTTATTAGAGAAGGACAATTTCCATGTTTTATTGGAAGCAATGTCCTCAGTGTGTTATCCACCTCTCTGTGCCAACTTTAGGGGTAAATCCCCGAGGACTTAAACCTAATCAAATCTGACAAAATGGATGTCACTCAATTGTAGAAAGAGCCAATCGTACTCTTAAAATCATTTATTAAAACAAAAAGGGGGAGACAGGTGTTATGTGTCACCTCTAAAGAGGCTCAGTCATGCTTTTTATACTTTAAAAAATTTTTAATTGTAATGCAAAGTATTGTACAGCAGGTGAAAGGCATCAGGCCTCCTGTATAATAGCCTTCACTGAGTCAGCTAGGTGGAAGGAAGCACAAAACCAGACAAGAGTTTTATCAGATTCAGTAATAATGTGGGGAATAGGTTGTGTTTTATATTTTTCCAGAAGGAGCAATGCAGCCAATTTGGGTGCCAGAGCGTTACATCCGTCACCACAATGGACCCAGAGAAGCTCCTGTGTCCCTTCACTCAAAAGGACTGAGAACTGCCCCATGACAGCAAAGGGGAAGAAGAAGAAAACTGAAAGCTACGCAAGGGACTGACGTGCCAACATGGAGTCAGCTGAAGAAGTTAACGACTGAAGTGCAGCAGATTGTGGAAAAGCAAGAAGTTGAAGCTACTTCTTCAACCATGTTCTTGCTTATGCTAGCATCTGTTAGCTGCCAGTCTTCTGCAAAGATCTTGGCGCAGCCAAGTCCAAGGACTCTGAGTAAATATACACCAGCAGCAAGAGAGACTTTCTTTCATTTAGTAGCAAAAAATGTTAACATGTCCATAGTTCTGATTTCTCTTATTGTTGTTTTGCACTGGCGTTGTTTTGTTATTATTTAATAGCTATTATTTAATAGCCAGAGTTTTGCTCTTGACATTCAAGTTTTGAAAATGATAACATGTATATAGTTTAGTTTTGCATTGGCATTGTTTGCAATTGTGTTAATATTAGAGCTTTATTCTTAATGTTTAAATTTTACTTTTATTATAGCAGCTTAAAAACAAAAGAAAGGGTGAGATGTAGAGAGCAGCCCAGGTGTCAGCAGGGGCGGGACTAGATATGTAAATCCAGTAATGCTGGGGCCTAGTTAAGAATGCAAATAAGCTCCTTTGATCCTAAGTTTTGGTGTTACTTCCTGGATTTTGGGGATATAAAATAAACCTGCTGGGTGGCTCGTCGTCGTCGTCATGCTGCCTCTCCATGAGAGAGGAAAGATGGCGTCCCACCCAGCCCCAGCTTCATGAATCTATTTCTGCGTCTTGTTTTCTTTATTTCTACTATTTCTCAATCCCTGGCCGCCTCCACTTAGAACCGGTTCGTTCATCTCTCTTTCCGCGCGGGACGCGGAAAAGGGAGATCCCCGCCACATCAGGCCCCCGCAATCTTAGGATTTGTGTCTCCCAAAGTTATTTACAGTAACAAGAGAATGTAGTATTTGGTCGGAGACCATCAAAGTCATGGTGAGCATGATGAATTACTATGGTGTTATTTTATGGGGACATTACACATCGAAATAAATTAGTTTGATCTCACTAGAAAGCAGAATCATGTGTGAGGATCTTATGCTTATTTGTGTTTAATCACATGGTCCAGGTAGTTTTTTAAAAAGGTGATTTCCTACTGTTAACTAAAATTGGAATGATTTACCTAAAATTGCTTGTGTCCAATTCATTTTTTTTCAAGGTAGCTGTTTGGAAAGAACCAGAGGCTTTATTCATGAGGGGACTTAGGTTTTAAATAGAGAGAGCCTGCTCCTTTCCAGCAGATAGTGTCTTTCAGAATGGTTCCATGATTGGGTGCTTTGCGTTTGCTGCCCGGCCTGCAGTGATGCCAGCTGGGACATGTAGCCCTGGCAGAATCCCATTTACGGTCTGAGAACATTTTGATGTGCCTTTTGGACTCAGGTCATTCAGAAATCATTTCTTAGTGACTCTGCCAGGTGGATTTATTTATTTGTTTTTTTAATTCCAGCTTGTCTATAATTACTGTTAGCGGGGAACTATGAAATTCCTGGTTCAGTTCATTTTAAATTTCTAATCTCACAAAGCAAACAAATCGAATGTAAAATAATGTGGTGTGTGAGAGGAATATAAAGATGCCAAGCTAATCACCGTTTAATTCATTCCTTGTAGCTGAGACAGAACTATAATGCACTTGTGCTTAGAAAAATAGTATGTGAACTGTATAACTTACTAGTATTAGTAGTCAATTTTAAAATTCATCACTTTATTAAAAAAATGCAAACATTAAAAGTGATATCCTAGTGGAGGCTTTCAGTTTTTCCTCATGTCCAAAGAAAGGGGAATCTTAATCTGCCAAAATTTTGGAGCACTGCATCACCTTTGCAAATGGATGGGCATAGGGCACTTTCTGTAGGAGAGTTCGAGCCTTTTTCTTGAAAGAAAGTGGCCCCTCCATCTCTCCATTCCCCCCTCTCTCCTTTATAACATCTCTTCTCTACTCTTTCTCCATGTAGGATAAATAGCATACTCTACATATGAAATTTTAAAAATAGATATATTCTGTTTCTCTTTAATCTTTCAAAATATATTTTTTTCATTTTTTCTTTTGCCATTGGTTTTAAATCCTTTATAAACTGATTGCCTTATTTATACACATTTATAGTTACAAATGTTTCTTTTACAAACAATTGCTGAGACTCTAACACAATACTTTATATGGTGTTAGCCATCCAAAGACAGTCAAGGATTCTTAGTTCTTGATATACAGTTATAAAAACTCTAAATACAAATTGAGATTATATAAACTTTTTACTTGCTACAAAACATTGAAGACTAAAGGTGTCAACTAAAACCCAGATATCTGACCAACCAACTTCCCCTTGTTCTCTTTTTCTGCAGTGGGCATTAGCATCAGGATTACTTGTGTGCTCTTTCTGAGATGCTTCTGCTTTTCCATTATCTGCCAATGGGTTCACCTTTTTAGTTTTCTGGAAACTTTCCTCTGCTTGATGATTTCTCAGTATTTCTATGCATATATGTAATCATCAGTTCTCTACATTTCTAGATTTGGATATGAAAAGAAAGTTGTCAAATACTCTTCTGGATTATGTTTTTCTTTTCCTTTCTCAAAAGATTTTTTAGTCTAGTTGATTGGGTAATTAAAAGTGATTAATATCAAACACTGACCATTCTATTAAATCAATACACTCTTCTCGAATGACACATAAATGATTTAGTATGTAGGAATATCATATAGCCAAGAATGCTCGAACAAATAAAAATATTTTGCTTCAGCTTAATGTTAACCTTTCTTTGATGGATGTTGTCCATTTCAATAGATACCAAATGACAAAGGGAACACTGAAAAATTCAATTATTCATTCATTTACTTAACAAATATTTATTGAGTATCTACTTAATATTTAATACTATAAATTGTATTAACTACTAGAAATAACATGGTAACCAAAATAAGCAATTGCTGTAAAATTTTGCAGTTTATAGTATCCTGAGGAAAAATGAAACAGACTAGTATAATAAATTGTGTACATTATTTAGAAGATTACCAAATCAGAAAAGCACCTAGAGCATGATTAGGCTGTAAAGAGATTTCCTTAAATAGTTGACACCAAACTGACCCCTTGAGAAAGGATGGAAAGCAGAAAAGTAAAGAACAGATTTGATAGTATATACCATTGCAGGGTATAAAACTTGCATGATAAGACTTATATTTCCCAATTCTCATCTTAATTTAAGAGTGGGGAGTGAATTGGTGATGCTAGTAAAAATAAAAAAAGGAGACCGTGAGGTTGGCCAGGAGGTTCTTTCAGTAGTCCATGAAAGGGATGATAGCGACTGCGTCAGGGCAGTGCCAATGAAAGGGGTGAGGGATTAGACAGGAAAGGTATTTAAAGTTAGAGCTAGAGAATTTGGTACTTGATTAAGTGAGGGCTCTGAGAAGGTAAAAGAGGACTCTGAACTGGTGCTCTGGTTTCTAATGTAAAAAAACGAGTTGGGATTGTGTCTTTTGTTTGAGAGAGGAAATGTCAGAGGGTAAACTGAATACAGTCAGTATACGAAACCTCTTCTCTTTTTTCACCTTTTCTATTTCCTTTCCTCTTGTCCCCTTCCTTCCCCTCACCTTTTTCGTCTTCCCTCCTCTTTCTATATTCTCTCTCTCTCCCTGTATTTAAAGACCTTGAATCTTTACTTTAAAATTTCCTACCCCTTGAAGTCACTATCTTCCATGGTGCCCAAAATTATTTTGACAAGGAAAAGTCACTTTAACTTCTGTACTTAGAGCTAATCCGTGGGTAAAAATAACAGCAGCCTATCACCTTGCCAAGTTATTTCAAATATCCTTAAGTGCTTAATCAAAGGAGACAGAACACTGATGTATTTAAGGACATTTGCCAAGAGTATTTCTTGACCTTATTTAAAGATTGAAGATGTAGCTAGGCAAATTATTCTGTGCAAAATAAAATAAAAGCAACGAAGGAAAAATGTATCTAAGAGAAGTGATTTGCTGCCAGGTAAATAGAATTTTTATAGATTTTACCTTGAGTACTCAAAATTCAGAAACAAGTTTTTTATTAAATGGGGCTATGCAAATGGGAGAAATCCAACTTAAAATAATGTCAACAGTGAAAATAACTGAATTTATTTTCTTTTTTGTCTAAGAAGACAGAGCTAAATCTAGTTTGAAGTGTGACTTCATACTGAGACTTAAATGGTGCTACTGGTTTCCTTCTCTCTTCATCTCTTTTACATCTCAGCTCTGGTTTGTATTAAGTATTGGCTTTTTCTCTCCTAATGCAGGTGGCTCTCTCCAGGAGGGGACAAGGGGGTGAGGGTGGTGGTTAACATTACTCACGCAGTGTCCTCAGAGGCATGAGAGAGCCCTTTGCTTCCAGTGATCTTTGCTTATAAAAAGCTAAAATATTATGATTTGTCTGTCTTGGGTCATGGCTCCAACACTATTTTGACAACTGTGGCCAGGGGTATAGAGAACTGTGGCAGCCCACCAGGATTATCGGGTATGAAGTAGTTCTCCGAAAGAAATGAGGATAGGATGCTTGCTGTTACCCAATACAGGAGACACAGAAGGCTGGGCAAACTAAAACAACACATGTCCATTCCATTCCTGTTGAATGCACTTGAAAATTTGCTCTACTTTTAACTGTAAATTACCAGACTATTTAATCATGTCAAGTCTTTACCCTGGCAATTACAATGGAAATCTATGTGCCAAGACATTGTTAAAAAATGAATTGTGCATTATTCATTTTTTACTTCTTTTAAGAAAGAGACAATGAATTTTGTTTTTTCAACATTTTTCCTCCCACAACTCACTTGCACAATTATATTTTTAACTTATTTTTATAATAGAGAATTTATTTCTATTTTCAAAGAAAATAGAAATAAATTCTCTATTATAAAAATAATAGAGAATTTTCAAAGAGAATCCCCTTAAACAGATAACAAATTTGTTGGTGGACCTTTCACCCATGCCAACTCAACCTCAAAACTGGAAAAATTCTGACTACTCTTCAAAATAAAAGTTTAATTACTCTGGGAAAATTTTTTTTCACCATTAATGTAAATAGAACTTGCCTACCTCAATATACACAGTGTCTTATGCTTTCTTATTATGGCTTCACATTTATTTCCCAAAAGGAAATGATGCTAGTGGGTCATCAAACCCAAAATGCTCACATTCCAAGATTCATGATTGTATTTATAGATAATATATTATTGGATTATTCTAACTTTTCAAAAAATTATTGAATTTATTGGGGTGACATTGGTTAATAAAATTATGTAAGTTTAGGTGTACAATGCTATAATACATCATCTGTATATTGTATTGTGTGTTTGCCACCCCAAGTCAAGTCTCCTTCCATCACCATTTATGCACCCTTTACCCTCTTCGACCTCCCCCATCTCCCTTTCTCTCTAGTAATCACAATACTGTTCTATCCTGACTTTTCCTGAACCTTTTATTTGACCAATGGCTCCTGTGCTTGTCCAATTAGCTAGACTACTGAACATCCCCTTGACAAACACAAGGGAAGACTTTCATCACTATGGAAACAAGTCAATATAAACATCTTCCATTTTATTTATAGACTAGCTAATGTAAAGTGCACCATGCACACTTAATATGATGTGAAATAAAACATGATAGATGCTTCTTGTTTTTGGTATTGGCTTCCTCTTTGCCAGACATTCAGTCTAAGAACATCAGAATCATACTTCCATTTTTCCTCTTTCTTACTCACCACATTGTGTCAGCTGTTTAGCCCCATGATGACACTTATGAAATGAAATGTTTATCATTAAGTCCCTTCCTTCATTTCCTGATTAGCTCTTTATCATTGCTCTGCTGATTTATAATTGTCAACTTATTATCCTAATATTGCTAGTATCTCTTTTCTAAAATTTATATGCTTCAACCTAATACCAGGAATATCCTTTGAAAGAACAAATCTGTTCATTTTCCCATTTTTCTAAACCTTTGGGGTAGTCCCCACTATCTACAGGGTAAACCTAAATTTCTGAATTTCTTGGCTAAGGCCCTTTGAAATCAGACCCTAATATAGAGTTATATATATATATATTACTAGTTAATTTAGAGCCATATATATTACTAACTTTATCTCTAGATCTATCTATCTATCTATCTATCTATCTATCTATCTACCTACCTACCTACCTATCTATCATCTATCTATCTATATTTAGCTTAGATAGTGCCTACCACATGGCAATAGCTCCGTAAGTGTTAGTTATCATTATGACAGTTTTTCACTTAACCATTGTTTTCTAATTATATGTTTATACAATGCATCAGTCAAGATCCATTTAGAAGACAGGAATTACATCAGTTATTTGATCAAAACATTGTAGTTTATAACTAGTTATATATTTGTAAACTGGGTAACTGAAAGGGTAAAAAGAAAACTCTAAGGTATTACAGAGATAGCAACTATAGGAAGCATCTGCCACTTAAGGCTAAGGAAAAAATGGAACAGATTGAAATTATTAAAGCTTAGAAACTTGGAGGAGAGCCTCTGCTAAACTACTAGTATAACTCAGACATTTGGGAAAAGGGTGCTGCTTGGCTGGCATGAGGCTGGATCCTGAGAGTGTTGGAAAAACTGCAAACTGGATTAAAATGCCACTATAAGAGTGAACGGCTGCTGATGGGGTGAAGACACTTTGCTTGGTGACATGTACTTGAATCTTACACTGGGAGCTCACAGTTTATCAACAGAAGCAAGTTCCTGCTTCCTCCTCCTGTAGCTCTCCCTGTTGGCAGAACATAACATTGGTGCTAGCTGGCTCAGTAGAAATGTGTGTGCAGGGTAAAGCTAAGAGATAAACACTCATTAATTGGCATAGTCTACCTCTTCAGCTACACATCATCTAAACCCACCCTTTCCATAAACTCTACTTTCACACACTAAAAACAACTCTATGTTTCTACCTAAAAATATGCAATTATCCTTTAAACAAATGAAGATGCTCTCACCCTTTTCCTAAAATGAGAGGAGGCAGATTCCTAAAGGTCATTATGTTCATCTTTGTGTTATATTCATTATTCCTCAAATGCAGTCACAGGCCTATTTGAATATTCTGTTCATCTCAATATTAAACTGTAAAGTTAACCTCCAACAAAATTTGTATAAAATAATGAGTTGTCAATGAACTTCACACATGTCAAAAAAGGAAATAGACATAGCTCTGACAGTCCCTATATCTGTAACTGGTCATACGGCCATGCTTGATAATTATAACTTTCTTTTTCTACTAGCCATTCCATGTTTTCTTTGCTTTCAGCTGGTCAGAGTTCACTCTCTGATGTGATAAACAAAAATTTCATTCCTGAAGAGCTTTAGTCTTCAAGTGAACTTGCCTTTTTGGTTGCTATACTTTAATATTAATTTTTGATATTGGACAGGGAAGTGTTATAAGGAAGCCTAGAGAGAATCCTCAGATTTCAGACATGACTTGTTGCTATCACATAGCACCAAGAAATTTCCTATGGTTCTTGTGATCAATCACCTCAGTCAGCAGAGCAACCATTCCTTGGCCTTTTGGTTCAGTGGCATGAGGAACCCTAAATAACCAAGTGGCAGTCTCATAATACAACTCAATGAAATTACTGTTGTGTCTCATGTTGGCAGGAGTTCTCTCTTGGCAATCAAGATTTCTAAACCAACAGAGCTCAAAGTTTCAGGAAAGCAAACATTTGATAAATGGGTTATTAGTGTTTATAGTGAGAGTAATCACTCTTCTACTTACTGAAACCTGGATTTGTTTATTCTGGCTATTGAAATACACAGATCACTTATTGGTCTTTGATGTACTGCATATAAAACAAAATCCAAATGGTGCTGTAATGAAGTAGGCCTTTCACTTTCCAACAAGCCAGTTGCTTCTGGGCTGTGAAATGAGTTCCTTCATCAGAATCAATATTATGTGTATCACCAAGGTTTATGGATGGTGGTACTGGCAGAAAAATTACGGACAAGGGAGGCATATCCATATCCAGAAAACTTGTCTGAGTGAAGATAAATATTTTCCCTCATCATGATGGAAGAAGAGGTACCATGTGATCAACTGATGACTGGCTGCTTCCCATCTCCTTTGGTGAATCGTGCCATATAGGGACTCAGTGTTGATCTCTGCCATTGCCAGGTAAGGCACTCAGCAATCACGGTAGCCACTGATTTCTAAAGGGTCTCATTCAGCCTTCATCACAGAATCCTGGAATGGAAACCATGTATTCAAATGAGCTAATGGGAGCATCATGTTGAATGATTTCAGATTTTAATCGTTTTTTGGTCAATGCTTAGGAGTCAATTATTGGGAGGAATTCTGGTAGGATCTGTAGCTGCGGGTTTATTGATTTTCTTCCAAGGCAGAACTTTAGGACCCACAAAAGAAACAGGAGCATATATGAGTATGAATATATGTAATTTGTATAGAACTGGATATATCTACTTATGTTCTATTAAATAGCATATATCTATAGTATAATATATTTCTAGTTATAAGGAATTTTTTTGGCTAAGAGTACAGGCTAGTTTAGAGTATGTGTGTACACAAGGACAGGCCCTAGATATAGTAGATATTGGATTTTGGGAGAGCAATACATCCCAGAGCCTACCTACTGATCAAAACAGGCTCCTGATATACTGCTAGGCACTGTCAGGACTGCGTAGGTATCATCCTGTTGGAATATGATGAGCCTGAAGTTTAAAAGAAGTTCAACATTATGATAGATGGATTTTGGAGAAGGCCAATAAATAACAGATCCTGTAAAAATTACACAATGCCTTTGTATTAAAGAGAATGAGACAATGAGCATATGTAATGTTTCTTTCCATGTTCAGTTACGTCACAGATTCTTGAAGATTCATTTAACAAATGTACTTTATTACTTATTTTTATCTTTAATATTTATAAGTAGTTTATACATGAATGTGACTAAAAAATTTAAACATAAAAGAAGGTAGCTGATGAGAAATCAACCTCCCTCCTCCCTCCAATCCCATCCTTTTTAAAGAGGAAATCACCATTCTCATTTGTCCTCCCAGAAATATTCTATGAATATATAAAGCATATAGGTATCTACGTATTGCTGTCCCCTACACCCACATGACAATATCTGATGTACATGTGTAATACCAAAATTACCACCTACTTCACAGGTAATTGTTGTGTTCTTCCAAAGTTCTATATTTAGCATTTGACTTTTTATTTGCCACTGAAAACCATTTTGCTTTCCTTCTTGTATGGAAGTATTAAGATCATAAAGTTTACCAAGTAGACAGATCAGTCAATCTGGCTGAACACTTCACATCTTTAAAATGTTGAAAGCAAGCCCTAACCAGTTTGGCTCAGTGGATAGAGTGTCAGCCTACAGACTGAAGAGTCCCAGGTTCGATTCAGGTCAAGGGCATGTAACTTGGTTGTGGGCACATCCCCACTAGGGGGTGTGCAGGAGGCAGCTGATCGATGTTTCTCTCTCATCGATGTTTCTAACTCTCTATCCCTCTCCCATCCTCTCTGTAAAAAATCAATAAAATATATTTAAAAAATAAAATGTTGAAAGCAAACTGTTTTTTTATTCTTTAGAAATTCTGAATGTTTACTTTTTAATTCCCCCAAAGCCTTTTTGCTTTGATAATCATTTTACCTCAGGATATAATAATATCCGTTGTTTATGATTAGTGGGCTGATAGTTTTGTAGAGAGAAAAACCTCACACAGAGCACACTTTTATCTACTTCATATATTTTATGACACTACTAGTCACATTGTTCAGTTCAACTGACATGATTTTTACACAAGACTTTCTCAAAATGAAGGCAGAAATGTAGCGATTATTCAGAATGTTTTTCTGTCACTGCAACTGTGTCATGAGAACATGCTCTTACTCAAAATTAAAATAACATTTGTTGACACCATAATCCTTTGTAACTTATAGAATTTGGGTCTAACTGTATTTATTGACAATAAACTGAAAAAAGTAATTTTTCCCTCAGAGCACCAACATGTTCAAGTGGCCCATGTACTAAAAATAATTGCCATGTTAGCAGTTGTCTATATATTTGTCAACTGGCTATGAAAAATATTTTGCTAGTTTATTAGTTTTATGAGTTGATTGGTCAAATAAAATTGATTAATGCCTGAGGAGGTGGAGCCATGGTGTCATTGGAATGTGGTGCTTAAGCTTTATTCTCTGCCTAGATTTACCCAACATTTGCAAGCCATTTATTACTAATGTAATCTGTAACCAAGAGTGTCAGACATATCTTATGGTTATTTAGTCTTAGCATATTTTAGTGCTGCTTTTTTTTTTCTAAATCCTCACCTGAAGATATTATTTCTATTGATTTTTAAGAGTGAGTACAAGGGAGGAAGGAGAGAGAGAGAGAGAGAGAGAGAGAGAGAGAGAGAGAGAGAGAGAGAGAGAGAGAGAGAGAGAGAGAGAGAGAGAGAGAGAGAGAGAGAGAGAGAGAGAAACATTACATGAAAGAGACACATCAGTTGGTTGACTCTCACTCTCGCCCAGACCATGCCTGGGATCAAACCTGCAACCAAGGTATGGGTGTCCTTTACCAGAAATCAGACTCACAAACTCTCTGGCCAACACTCTAACCACTGAGCAAACTGGCCAGGCTAGTGCTGCTTTAAAAGAAACCCAAAGAGGACCATATTTATATGTGAAATATTAAATACCTGCTTTTGTAAAATTATCTATATACTAGAGGCCCGGTGTACAAAATTCGTGCACCGGAGTGGGGGTTCCTCAGCCCGGCCTGCACCCTCTCCAATCCGGGACCCCTCGGGGGATGTCTGACTGCCTCTTGCAATCCGGGACGACTGGCTCCTAACTGCTCGCCTGCCTGCCTGCCTGATCGCCCATAACCTCTCTGCCTGCCTGCCTGATCACCCCTAACCATCTCTGCCTGCCTGATCACCCCTAACCACTTCAGCCTGCTGGCCTGATCACCCCTAACTGCTCCCCTACCAGCCTGATCACTCCTAACTGCTCCCCTGCTGGCCTGATTGCCCCTAACTGCCTCTGCCTCACCCTGCACCCAGGACCCAGGATTCCTTCCTCCAGCCAGTTGCAGGCACCTGGGACCCAGGCTTCCCTCCCACTGGCTGGCCGCAGGCAACCAGGACCCAGGCCAGCTTTTCCCTGGATGGCCGCAACTGCAGGGGACTGTGGGCGGGTGGCTTGTCCCTCTCCTGGGCCACAGCCACAGGAACTGGTGCCTAGGACCGTGGGGTGGGCAGCTTGTTCCTCTCCCGGGCCACAGCCTGGCTGGTCCCCATTCCTCTCTCCCCAGTGTTAAGTGTCTGAGCCATGAAGGAGTGATGACCATTTGCATATTAGCTCTTTATTATCCTATCTAATAAAGGCGTAAGTGACCGTACCTCCGCTACAAAGATGGCGGCCCACATAGCACCAGGGTGGGACGCTAGCGTTGTCACCATGGTGACGACGCTAGCGTCCCATTCACAGGCCGCAGAGGGAGGAAGAGCTGCAGACAGAACACTGGGCTGCTGGGCAGGGGGCATGCTCAGAGCCGCGGCCCGCGCAGCTTGGAACAAACAGAAGCCCAGCTGACAGAAAGCAGGCAGTGGGCCGGCGGTGAGCTCTGAGCTGCCTCTGCGCGACATAGGACACGCCAAAGAGACAGACGCTGGGCCAGGGGCTGCTCAGAGCCAGGGCTGCTCAGAGCCGCCATTGCGCAGCTTGGGACACGCCCCCGGCCCACCAGAAGGAAGCCCAGATGACAGAAAGTGGCGGTGGGCCAGGGGTGAGCTCTGAGCTGCTGCAGTGTGACTTGGGACACGCCAAACGGACAGACGCTGGGGCCGGAGGGGGGGGGGGCTGCTCAGAGCCGGCGCTGTGCAGCTTGGGACAGGCCCCCGACCCAGCAGATAGAAGCCCAGCTGACAGAAAGCGGTGGGCTGGAGGTGAGCTCTGAGCTGCTGCAGCGCAACTTGGGACACGCCAAGCGGACAGACACTGGGCCAGGGAGCGATGCTGTGCAGCTTGGGACACACCTCCAGCCCAGCAGACAGAAGCGCAGCTGACAGAAAGCAGGGAAGCTGGGCTGAGGGCATGCCCCTGGCACCCCCCGCAGTGCAGCTTGGGGCATGCCCCCAGCCCAGTGGACAGAAGCCCTGGGGACACAATGCAGGAGGTCCTCTGTGCATGAACTGCAGAAGAAACACCTTTTCTGAAGCCTCATTGGCTAAGCTCCCTGTAAGCTGCCTCTCACAGTGTTCTGGTAACTTGAGTAATAAGAACCTAAGAAAGTGTTCTAAGGTTTTTCCACACTCCTGGAGGAAAAACAAAGGTCTGCTGCTGGAGGGCTAAGATATGTCATATCCTGCCCTAGCCAGTTTGACTCAGTGGATAGAGCCTCGGCCTGCCCACCGCAGGGTCTGGGTTCGATTCTGATCAAGGGCATGTACCTAGGTTGCAGGCTCCTCCCTAGCCAGGGCCCAGGTCAGGGCTCATGCAGGAGGCAACCAATCGAAGTATCCCTCTCACATTGATGTTTCTCTCTGTCTTTCCCTCTCTCTTCCAAGCTCTGTAAAAATCAATGGAAACATATCCTCAGGTGAGGATAAAAAAGAAAGAAAGAAAAGAAATGTCATATCCTATGAAAGACACATCTTGAAAGTGCCTAAAGAAAGCTGTCATTTTTTCATGGAGAAGGGACTGGAGTCCGTGTTGGTGAAAACACCTTGGCGGCTGTGACAGTGGCAGCAGCAGCGGGGTGATGGGGCTGGTGCCTTCCCCTGATCAGCCCAGTCACCTCCCGCAGGGGAAGGCCAGACTGCAGCTTAGGCCCGCTCCCCATCAGTAGGACATCTCCTGAGGGCTCCCAGTCTGTCAGAGGGGGCAGGCTTGGCTGAAGGACCCCCCCCCCCCAAGTGCACGAATTTCGTGCACTGGGCCTCTAGTATAGGATATAAAAGCCTAAGCAACCAAAATTGAACGACTGGTCGACTGGTTGCTACGATGCACACTGACCACCAGGGAGCAGACACTCAATGCAGGAGCTGCCCCCTGGAGGTCAGTGCGCTCCCACAGCAGGAGTGCTGCTCAGCTGACCAACCCGTCCCTGTGGCCCACCATCCTGGCAGCAGCCACTCACTCCCTCAGTAGTCCTGCAGGTCCAATCTCCAGAGAACAGGCCAGGTGCTGACAGACTGGCACTGCTGGCAAGATCCTGAAAAATGTTGCTTGTTAAAACATGAACCTATTTTTCATGATTAGTACCAGTATGCAACTGAGAAAACATGAGTTTCATCATGTGATTGAGCAGCCGAATTTGTCTATACCCTTCCCAAACCAACAAATCTACTAATTGCGTGTTTGGATGTCATAAGAAGTTCAATTTGCTATAACATTTCTAAAAACTTAACTTCGAATTTTTGTACCTTTCTAATTGTGGATCACCAACAAAGAGCTTGAAGATCAACACTGTTCCAAGGTCCCTACTTTATACAGCAGTGTAGAGTCTCCTCTTATACCCTTAGTGATAATATGTTTAATAATTTTTCCCATCTTTGCTCATCAATTAGGTAAAAAGTAGTGCATTATAATTTTTTCCTTTTATTTTATAAGTTTCTATTAGAGAGCTCACTTTTTCTCATAATTATGAGATATTTCTGTTTTGAAAATACTATCTCTATGTCTCTCTTATGTATTACAAACATCTACCTCTTTGTAATTTGTCCTTTCCTCATGAATCTCTGACATTAGGCATCCAGTGTAGATCAGATCTGTTCCCATAAGAATTTATGTATCATTCTTTGTTGGTGCCTTTCAGTTCTCTATCTAACCCAAAGAGACTCGCTCACCTTGCAATTCTTTGAATGTTACAGATGAAAGTCAACATTCCACACCCTTCCCACTGAATTAATTTCCTAGGGCTGCTGTCACAACTACTGCAAACTAGGTGCCTTAAAACAACTGAAATTTATTCTTTCACAGTTCAGGAGCCTAGAAGTCAGAAATCAAGTGGCTGGCAGGGCCATGTTCTCTCTGAATGGTCTAGAGAGCAGTGATTTCCAACCTTTTTCATCTAATGGCACACATAAATTAATTACTAAAATTCTGCAGCACACCAAAAATATACATAATATTTTTTGCCAATCTGACACAAAAAAATAGGTATAATTCAGATCATTCACACTAGATAGCTATTGTTGTATTGGCTGTTGTCATTTTTTTTTTATTTGACAATCTCAGGGAAAAGAGGTCAGTGCCCCTGACTAAATAGCCAGGTATTGCATGTTTAAAAAATCATTATCGAACAAAGGAAAAAAAATAAACAAACAGTACTACTTCAAAATATAAAGCTTCTGCACAACAAAAGAAATTGGCATCAAAATGAAAAGGAACCTTCTGTATGGAGAATGTATTTGCCAATAATACATCTGATAAGGGGTTAATATCCAAAATATACAAAGTACTCATACAAATCAACAGTAGGAAAACAAACAACCCAGTAAAAAATGGACAGAAGACTTAAATAGACACTTTTCAAAGCAGACATACAAATGGCCAAGAGACATATGGAAAAATGCTCAGTGTCACTAATCATCAGAAAGATGCAAATTAAAACAACAATGAGGTACCACCTCACACCCTTGCCATTGATATTTAGATAAAACAACTGAGCCATCACCTGATGATTCTGTTTTCTAGGCTGTTGATGATCAGTTCTTTCTGTGAACTCCAGTTCTCAGCTATTCTTGGTCATTTCTCCTCCTAGCTGTCATCCTTTATTTATGCAAGTTCATGACAACCACAGTTTTAACTGGAACATGATTAGTGCAGAGGAAAAGGTAAGGCCAGGACAAAGCAAAGCCATGGGCATATATGCAAAACAAAAATATTGAAAGTATTGTAAAAAACTTGGAACTATTCCGTTTTCAGCAAATTGGCCTACTTCTATGTGTGAACAACACACTTAACCTTCCTGAGATTTTATTTCCTTACTAGAGGCCTGGTGCACGAATTCATGCACAGGTGTTGTCCAGCGGCCTGGCCTCGATGGGGGCTGATTGGGGGCGGAGCTGGCTAGAGGAGGGGCCACAGGAGGTTGGGGGGGTAAGATCCGGGCCCCGATGGGGCCGGTTGGTTGCCACAGTGTGCGTCATAGCAACCACCTGTTCTGTCATTCTGGCGTTCTAGTCACATGCGTTTATATATATAGATCTGTGTAATGAGAGGACTGAGCTATTAGAGTTCCAATGTTCTATCAACTAATGACATGCTATCATCCAATGAAATTTAAACTGGGTCAAAAATTAGATAAACACTTTTTAGGTAAAATAGTAATTTTCTTACATCAAAGATTAAAGGCTAAAATAAGTTCCTCAAGGAGACTAAAATAACCCCTACTGAAAGTGCTTGAAAAGTGAATATCATCTCAACTCTCTAGAATGATTTAAGATAAAGTCTACTTGAAGACATTAGATTTTAAAAATAAAATCTCTGATTTTAAATTTTGCTTTTTTGCTCATTGCTTTACCCTCATATTCATTTTGAATGTGATTATAGCTGGTTGAATCTAGTCAATTACTACTACTACTACTACTACTACTACTACTACTACTACTGCTGCTGCTGCTGCTACTGGGATAACAGAACTTATTTTAAATATAGAAGAGCATCAGCATTTGTGGTTGAGCTCTTCCGATCATGGTGGTAAGAAAATGTCTGAATAACTTTAACAATTTCATCCCAGCACTGGTAACTGAATGCCAATGCTCTTGATGTTAATGAGTTCACTCAAAGGAAAACACTACAAGAACTAGATTTAGCTCCAATTATTTAAAAGACAAATTATGTTGTTTTCTTTTCTTTCCTCCACTTGTACTATGTTCTGCAACAATTGACTCTATGCTCACTTGCAAGCACATCAGTTTTCATAAAAACATGAAGTCTTTATCTCCCTTTTCTCCTCTTTTCCTTGTTATCCTAGAGAGGTAAAATTAAGCAAATTATACTAAGCTAAAAAATGTTCTGAACATGGACCTCCCAATTAAGAGCTGCTTCATGAGCTTGGGTTCGCTGTGTGTTTAGAAAGTCATGATTCATTAACTATGGCCTGTAACAATCAAATAAACAAAACCATGCGCTACAAGGCATCCATTAGCACGTTGAAGTGCATAAATCACTAACCATGTGACTTAGAGCTTAACCATTTGCCAAAACAGCTGTTTTCTCAGTTCAAATAATGAAGAGAAAAAACAGCTGAAGCCAATTAGTGGGTAAGCATTCATTCCCACATATCTGCGACAGTTGAGTGGTTTATTTTGCAGGACAGATATGTTGTTATTCAGATCCAAGGAAGAAAGCTTCCTTTACAAAAAAATTGAAGGTTTTACATTAACCCTTGTTTGTACTGGGCTCTCCTCCAAAGAGCAAGCACAGAAATAAACAAACAAATACACAGCTAATTAAAACCCAGTGTTCTTGAAAGAAGAGCAGTGAATTATTTATTCAGGATTGTTTGTGTCTTTGCTCAGAGAATATTTTAAGTCATGAGGACTGAGGTTGTGGGCATAGGATTACTCTGCAAAGCAAAGAATCTGATTTCAAACAGAAATTATGTTTACCAAAGAGAAATGATCTATCAAACTGAGAGTCTAGAAAAGACTAAACATATTTTTCATACTCATATTCTAAAAGGAGGTCTATTCTCCACCACCAAAAAAACTTTAATACATTGTATTTTAGCTTAAAATCAACACCATTGTAAACAAAATTGTTTATTAAGTTTTCAGCAGGAATATTCCCACAGAAGATTCTAATAGTTTCTGCTAAAATAAAGCCATAAACTGAAACTTCCCTTTCTTTGACAGTATTGATAACTAAGTTAATGAACATCAATCACTAAATCCAAGAAACATGATATTTTTCCATCCACGGAGACATCACCAGACAATGACCAGGAAACAATTTTCCCTGTAAATGCTGCTTTGATGCAGACAGAAAAGAGCTAGGGTTTGTCAATTAGATAGACTGGATTCTGATTGGGCCACTTATTTATGCCACATTTGGTAACTTTTGAAATCCTTCTGAACCTCAGTTTCTTCATCTATATAACACAGATAATCGCATCTTCCTCACAGCTGAGTTTGTGTTATGAAATTTAAATAAGCCATTTATTTTTTGTGAAGTATAACTATTATAACATATGAGCTTATGCAAAACCAAGTTCAATTCTTGCTGAGTGAAATGTGAAAATTTATTTAAAAACTGGTTAACGCTCTGCATTCAAAATAAATGGTAGCTGTTTATGGAATTATGTAGTTGGATGTCTAGGAGAGAGTGGACCTTCATAATTGGGGAAGAGTGGATTGATCATAAAAAAAGTTACAAAGATTTTCATTTTCTAGAATGAAGACATGATTTCACTTCTGGGGAGAAAACTGCCTCTGTGAAAGTCTCTCCTTAGTGTGTTGATTTAAGACAATTTCCAATGTGCTGACCTTGGGAGGACTAAGGACAGCGAGTTAACAAAAATAGCAGTTGCTTCAGAGAAGATGTGCAGTATTGTATAGAGGTAGCTTATCCTCGTGGGAGCCTGGGAAAAGGCCAACCCCGAAACATAGGTTGGCTCCCACCAAGGAAATGGATAGATTCATTGTCAATGATTTTAAGAGAGAAGGAAATTAAGGACTTATGAGAGAAAAAGAAAGTTCCCTCCTGTGGAGGCAAGGGGTTACGGATGGACCTAACTCTAGGAAGGAGAGAAATGCTCATGGGAAATCCTCAGGAGAAGCTAGCTATCCTGAGATGATGGTAAACCTGAGTTAGGAAGAAAAACTAACCTTCCCCCTGTGAGGAAGTGGGGAGCTAAGCATCCCCATGGGGAACCTGGGGTACCTGTAGCATTGGGACAACCATCTCATTCTCTCAACTGTGTATATGAGTCCTGCTTTCACGATGCCTTGACAGTATTTATTATTCATAACAAAAAAATAAAATCTTGGCTAATTTTATATAGAGAGAGGATATAACCTGACAGCTACCACTTAGATGTGAGTGGTATGACCTGCTTTATTCTTATAGCTGCTTACATTTCTTTTCTTTTTTTAAAAATATATTTTATTGATTTTTCACAGAGAGGAAGGGAGAGGGATAGAGAGCTAGAAACATCGATAAGAGAGAGACATCGACCAGCTGCCTCCTGCACACCCCCCACCGGGGTGTGTGCCCACAACCAATGTACATGCCCTTGGCCAGAATCGAACCTGGGACCTTCCAATCCACAGACCGACGCTCTATCCACTGAGCCAAATCGGTTTTGGCTGCTTACATTTCTTGACAAGTTTTTTTTTTTTAATACATTTTA
The DNA here is from genome assembly GCF_951640355.1 of Cnephaeus nilssonii. Taxonomy (NCBI): domain Eukaryota; kingdom Metazoa; phylum Chordata; class Mammalia; order Chiroptera; family Vespertilionidae; genus Cnephaeus; species Cnephaeus nilssonii. The sequence continues at coordinate 35,123,220 of NC_137080.1, read as the reverse complement.
TTGATTTTTTACAGAGAGGGAGGGAGAGGGATAGAGAGTTAGAAACATCGATGAGAGAGAAACATCGATCAGCTGCCTCTTGCACACCCCCTACTGGGGATGTGCCCGCAACCAAGGTACATGCCCTTGACCAGAATCAAACCTGGGACCCTTGAGTCCGCAGACCGACGCTCTATCCACTGAGCCAAACCGGTTTCGGCTGCTTACATTTCTTGAAAGTTTTTACTCCTTCTCAACCATGGGAAAACTATACTTAGTTTAATCTGGAGACTCGGAAGAGTTGAGCAGTTTTTAATCCAGTTCAGTTATGAAATTTTTGCTCTCTCTTCAACATGATGTCTCCCCCTCAAAGCATCTTTCCTTCTTCTGCCAGATTTTCCCCTCCTTTCCCTCCCGTTGCTATTTGCATTTCACAGGATTTATGAATGCTGGTTTCCACATGTCAGGAGGGAAGTGGTTACTTATCTAATCTGTTTGTCTTGATTCTGGCTTAGTCACTGGTGTCCTTGGGTCTCTGGCATAGTGGCGCTGCAGGCAGGAGGCAGAGGGACAGAGAATGTGTAAGTGGAAGTGTAATATCCAGGTTGTGGGTAGGCAACGGATAATATTTAACTCTGCTTTCCATTTGAGTTTTGATTATGGATAAAAATAAAGATATTTCTACTTGTTGGTTTGCCTTCATTTATCTTTCTGAGATTTTTTTCCCTTTGACCTTTTATCTACTACTAGAGGCCCGGTGCACGAAATTTGTGCATGGGAGGAGGGGGTCCCTCAGCCCGGCCTGCACCCTCTCCATTCCAGGACCCCTTGGGAGATGTCTGACTGCCAATTTAGGCCCAATCCCAGCAGTCTGACATCCCTCTCACAATCTGGGACAGCTGGCTCCTAACTGCTCACCTGCCTGCCTGCCTGATGGCCCCTAACCACTCTGCCTGCCTGCCTGGTTGCCCCTAACTTCCCTCCCCTGCTGGCCCCTAACTGCCCTCCCCTGCTGGCCTGGTCACTCCTAACTGCCCTCCTCTGCTGGCCTGGTTGCCCCTAATTGCTTACTCCTGCTGGCCTGGTTACCCCTAACTGCCCTCCCCTGCCAGCCTGGTCAACCCTAACCATCTCTGCCTCGGCCCCCCCACCACCAGGACTTAGTCTGGAAGGACATCTGGAAGATGTCCGGTCTAATTAGCATATTACCCTTTTATTAGTATAGATATGCCTGTGGGATCAGGCCTAAACTGGCAGTCAGACATCCCTTTCACAATCTGGAACCACTGGCTCCTAACCGCTCACCTGTCTGCCTGCCTGATGGCCCCTAACCACTCTGCCTGCTTGCCTGGTTGCCCCTAACTGCCCTCCCCTGCCGGCCTGGTCACCACTAACTGCTCACCCCTGCCAGCCTGGTCACCCCTAACCACCTCTGCTTCAGCCCCCGCCACTGTGACTTTGTCTAGAAGGACATCAGGAAGGATGTCTGGAAGATGTCCCATCTAATTAGCATATTACCCTTTTATTAGTATAGATGGTATTTAGGTTTACAGTTTCAATTCATATTTTAAGAATTTGATATAGGAAAGATGTTAAGGTTTTATTAAGCAAATTCTTATAAATGTTATGCTATTTTTTGTTTGCCTTTGAATTTTTATGTTTAGACATGCAGAAAAATGTGATACATTCTTCATTACTTTAAAGTTTAAAAAGCATTCATCATAAAATATACTAACAGAATAATATGTATAAACTTTCAGTTTTCTAAATAAAGTCAACAAAAGTCAATTTAAAATGCAATGAAACTTAAAAAACAAGATTAGGAAAATATTCTTATTAAAATTACAGTAAGTTGATAAACAAAATATAATAATAAATTTGGAAAGTAAAATTACATACTATTGTAAAATAAACTGAGAATATGAACAATTTATAAAAGGAAACATGCATGTACCTATACACACAATAATAATAATAATTCCAATATTATTTTTATTTCATTAGCTGTTATTTATATAAAAATATTCTAAAGTGTGAGGAAAAATTTTAATTTTTCTAGAACATTTAAAAATAATCTAAACTAAAGAAAAAATAGTTTATACATATCTGTATGTAGTCAAATTGTTTAGGATGGTCATCATTGTTAAAAAGATTCTTGAGTGTTACGTTTATTTTTTGTAGAAGCATAATTGGGAGAAACACTGAGAAAAGCAAAGTAGCTATATATGAAAGGAACCATAAATAAATCTCTTTATTTTTTTATTTTTATTTTTTGTTAAATATATTTTATTGATTTTTTACAGAGAGGAAGAGAGAGGGATAGAGAGTTAGAAACATCGATGAGAGAGAAACATCGATCAGCTGCCTCTTGCACACTCCCTACTGGGGATGTGCCCGCAACCAAGGTACATGCCCTTGACCGGAATCGAACCTGGGACCCTTGAGTCCGCAGGCCGATGCTCTATCCAAACCAGTTTTGGCTCTTTATTATTTTTTTTTTTTTGAAGTACAATTTCCATTTATTTTTCCCCCAGAGAACTTTTTTTCACTTTTTAAAGACTTAGCTCCTTACATGGGCTTTGGTGGAGGTCGTGGGGCAGCACTTGCAGGCCTAAATCGGGGTGGGGGTGTTCGGTCCTTCCGGGCTTCAGGAGAACGGTTCCTGACTACCTTGCTGTGAATGGCACAGCTCACACAGTAATGCAGCTTCACATACAACTTGGGAAGCACATAGGCGTCGAAGACACTCGCTTCAGAGATGTCCCTAATGGCCGCGGCCTCTACTATGTTTCGAATGACAAACTTCTTAATGGCCTTGTCCTTGGGAACGCACCGGGCGCAGTTGGTGCAACGAATAGGCTGCACATGGCCTCGGCCGTTTTTGGCACCACCGTTATTCCTTCTTTTCTTGGTCATCTTGGAAACGAGGACCCGAGAGAGCATAAATAAATCTCTTGATGTGGAATTTTAAGATAGAGGCATTAATACTAGGGAAATAATTCTGAATAAGCAAATAAGCTATAAGTACCCCTGTAGTACATATTATAACTATAAAGAAAAAGAAGTAGAAATAATGTGTTTTGTATGTATTATGGGAAATTACTTAGCATACTGTATTCCAATAACAAAACAGAATATTATATGCCTATTAATAATTGTAAAAATTGACCAGTAGAAATTATGCTAGCAATGTCAAAAAAATATATCACATACAAAATGATATTTTCATTCTCTCGCACTATGAAAATATGTGCACATGTGAGAGAGCACAGCTAACAAAACTATTGTATTTGGATAGTTGAAAAATTAATTTAGTGCATTTGCTTTAATTTTTTTCTTTAATGTTATTATGTTTTCCAGATAATTTGTAAAAGATCATAACCGCACTACCAAGGTAAGTAATAAGAGTAGCATGTGTACATTTATGCAATGGCATTTCCTCACATTGTCCTCATATTTCTTTCAGTGGTTAATATTTCTCACCAAACAATTTTCTTGTCTCCAACAGGAAGGCCTAATAACCAAAACATTAGGATTCAGAACTCACCAGACCATTTTGGTTACTTTTGTAAAAATGTTTGTTGACTTCCCTTATTCTTCATTAAGGCAGGCCCATTATCCTATTGTGTACATCAATGTGCTTTGAAGGATGGGAGAAGAGTTGTCTGGGATTCTTGTTTCGGTGTTTGCATTCGAGAACAAAAGCTTCAAAACAAGACTCTTTGTTTGACATTTTTCTTTTGGATTCCACTTAAAAGGCAGAGAAATGATCAAAATCACATCCCACAACCATCCTTGGCAGGGCTGTGACATGAAGTTCTCTTTATTCTTGCAATTGGCATTCGTTGAAGAGTTTTTTAAAGACAGTAAATGCATTTTAGAGGGAAGTGCTTGCAGTTCCAATACTAGCATGTGATTAAATTAATGAGCCTGATTTTTCTGACCTCTGGCTTTGTATCAGAGTGACATTAGTTACTTATAAAACCTTTTCACATCCTCCATCCTCCACACCAGCCAAGAAGACAACTTCCTCCCAGTATAGCACCAGTGAGTTTCTGTGACTCTTTCGGAGTTGGGTCTATAGCACAGATAAAATTTCATAAGACATTTAAAAAGTATTGCTACTTAACACAAAATGATATTAGGCGTTATTTTTTTTTTTCATGAAAGGGAGAAATAAAACAAAAAAAAGACAGAAGTACTCTTTTGGCGGGCCCGCTGTTGGCTTTCCTCATTGGCTTGACTTTAAAGACGTTTCTCTAGCCTGCGTGCTTTGATTTATGGTCACTTGAAGTGATCCCTAATGCCCCTCTTTTGTTCCTATTTCCTATTAGTTGCCAACCTTTCCAACAGAGTCTACTATTCTGGAATTGGTTTAGTCGTGGCTGAAAGGAAGTTGGGTTTATTTGGATTCAGAGTTTCTCAGATCTGGTGCTTTGTGTGTGTAATAAACATAAGAAGAGCTGGAGTTCTCCATTACAATGTAATATTTTTCTCCATCCTCTGGATCCCTTACTTCCTGTGTGATATGATTTATTGTTGTTAGCCATGCTGATACCGCAGTACCCTTACTTTTGTAAGGTGGAATTTGTAAGCCTTAGTAAATGGGTTTAAAATTTTTAACTAATGACTTTTGGAGGACTGTAATTGTTTATCTAATGCAGAAAAATAATGGTTTTGTAGAAAATTCATCAAATTTAATTTTTCCACCCAAACTGATAGATATAGCTGTTTTATGTCTTTATATTTCTCTTAATAGGTTGCAGTCCAACAATGTATGGAGAGGGAAAGTATTTTAAAATGAAATTTAAGAAGGATGAAGAAAGCCTCTTCTATTTCTTGTTAGAGGCACATGTGACAATCAATCCCAGACTAAGCTTCAGGCTTTTATTCTTCAACTAGAGGCCTGGTGCATGAAAATTCATGCACTGGAGGGGGGGGGGGGTCCCTCAACCCGGCCTGCCCCCTTTCACAGTCCGGGAGCCTCAGGGGCTGGAGGCAACCTGGTGATCAGGGGAAGGTGACGCCCCCATCACACCTCTGCTGCTGCCACTGCTGCCAGCTCAAGCCTCAGCTGGCCCTGGTTACCTGAGCCTCGGGTGGCCCTGCACAGCTGGGCAGCCGCCATCTGAGGCTTGCCTGCGCCTCGGGCCGGCCCTGGGAGGCTGGCAGGGCTGAGGGCACTGGGCACCACCATCTTGTGGCTGTGGGTGCTGCCATCTTTGAGGATGTGGCAGTCAATTAGCATATACCCTCCTTATTGGCTGTTTGCACTGCCATCTTTGAGGGTGGGGCAGCCAATTAGCATATTTCCTCCTTATTGGCTGTGGGTGCCGCCATCTTTGCGATGATGTGAGGGTCAATTGGCATATTCCCTCTTTATTAGATAGGACTGGCTCAAAGCTCCTTCTAGAAGATACAGAAGAAATCATTCATTTTAATTGCCTTTCACTCTGAAAGCATTCTGATCTATTTATCCTAAAAATAACGTTTATTTAGGAGCAGAAATATATTACTTAGCAAATGACATTCGGGAATCTGACCACATCCTTTTATTATCTAAAGAAGGTTCACCAACCACCCTGCAACATTTCCTTTCCTGCTGGAAAGCTTATGCATGACAGAGCTTCTCTCTCTTTTTTTTTTTTACAGTGAGGAAGAGAGAGGGATAGAGAGGGATAGAGAGTTAGAAACATCGATGAGAGAGAAACATCGACCAGCTGCCTCTTGCACACCCCCTACTGGGAATGTGCCTGCAACCAAGGTACATGCCTTTGACCGGAATTGAACCTGGGACCTTTCAGTCTGCAGGCCGAAGCTCTATCCACTGAGCCAAACCGGTTTCGGCGAGCTTCTCTTTTTTTTGTGTGTGTGATATTTTTATTGATTTTAGAAAGGAAGGGAGAGGGAAAGTTAGAAACACAGATGACGATAGAGAATCAATTGATTGGCTATCTCCTGCACGCCGCACGTTGGGGATCAAGCCCGCAACCCAGGCATGTGCCCTGACCAGGAATTGAACCACAACCTTCTGGTTCATGGTTCATAGGTCTAGGCTCAACCACTGAGCCACGCTGCCTGGGCCAGAGCTGCTCCTTTAAAGTCACTATTCTATCTGCTGACTTAGTCTTGAATTCAGAATCTTTTCATAGGTCAATGCTTTGTCTCCATCATTTGCCTCTATGTCTGACCCCAATCAACCTTTAATGTGTATACAAATCATCTGTTAAATTCCAAATCCTGAGAAAATGCAGATTCTGATTTAGGAGTTCTAAGGTGGGGCCTGAGTTTCTACATTTCTAACACCTCCCAGGTGATGCCAATACTGCTGGATCTGGATCAAATTTTGGATTCATAGCTAGTCTCTAGGGATCATCGGTAGCTCTCCTTAGATGCTACATTGTACTATAAGATACCTTTAAGACTTTGAGGGCTTCCCCATGCAGTCTTTCAATTCTTCTGATCTAATTCAGTAGAGAACATGCTCTGAAATTCAGTTTTCACAACTCCTCCAGTTGGCTACTGCTTAATCATGCCTAGGTATGTTCCAGAGTAAAATGTGCTGGGAAACTGCCTTTTGTTGGAGAATGTAGCTCAGTAGCTGGATGAGTCAGAAGCAAGGTGGACGGATACTTTGAAGTTATAGGCCTAAAGCTGGGATAACAGACACAGGAGTGACAACTGAGAAGGAAAGTTGAGGAAGATACCAGTAAGTACTAAAACTGCAGGACAAGTTACAGATTATAGAAAACTAGAGACCTGGTGCACGAAAGTCGTGCACGGAGGGGGGGGGGGGAGGTGTGTCTCCCTCAGCCCAGCCTGCACCCTCTCCAATCTGGGATCCCTCTCACAATCCAGGACTGCTGGCTCCCAACTGCTCGCCTGCCTGCCTTCCTGATTGCCCCTAATTGCTTCTGCCTGCCAGCCTGATCATCCCCTAACCACTCCCCTGCCAGCCTGATTGATGCCTAACTGCTCCCCTGCCAGCCTGATTGCCCCTAACTGCCCTCCCCTGTAGGCCTGGTCACCCCTTACTGCCCTCCCCTGCAGGCTTGATCGCCCCCACCTGCCCTCCCCTGCAGGCTTGATCGCCCCCACCTGCCCTCCCCTGCAGGCTTGATCGCCCCCGCCTGCCCTCCCTTGCAGGCCTGGTCCCTCCCAACTGCCTTCCCCTGCTGGCCTGATCGCCCACAACTGCCCTCCCCTGCTGGCCTGATCCCTCCCAACTGCCCTCCCTTGCTGGACATCTTGTGGTGGACATCTTGTGGTGGCCATCTTGTGACCACATGGGGGACATCCATCTTTGACCACATGGGGGCAGCCATCTTGTGTTGGAGTGACAGTCAATTTGCATATTACTCTTTTATTAGAGAGGATACCCTGGTTCAAGCTTGGTTCGGATTTCCCAGGAGACAAATTAGGATCGACAACATGGTGTAGTTGAAGCTCTGATTGAAGTGTTTACGTATGTCTACCCAGGTAGTACAGTAAACAACTCTAGGGGACATCATTCACCTAGACTATGATGTGATTGTGAATCGTACTTCCTTAAAATGTACAATGTCATCTTTGGTTTCATTCACCTGACTATCAAAGCAATAGACTAAGTATATACTTGGGTTATTAAAACTGCAGACGTGTTCTCTGAAAGAGCATGTGCTCCATCCCTTTGGCCTTGAGTCAATTGCTCCTCATCAAAGAGAGATGATCAGTGTAACTTCTTGCCCTGCATGACCTAGGGCAGTGGTCGGCAAACCGCAGCTCTCGAGGCACATGCGGTTCGCAAGCTGCGGTTTGCCGCTCTGTTGACTAATGAGTTTGCCGACCACTGACCTAGGGCTAAAGGCTAGGCTGCTTAAGGAAGAGACCAAACTAACATTGTGGTTTAAAAAGCTAGATATTTACTTCTCTCATGTAATAATTTTGAAGTGAACTTTGCAGGTGGGTAGACACTCTGCCCTATATGGTGAGTCAGAGATAGTCTGATAGTGGATCTGATACTTTCAACAGGTGACTTCCAGGAAGGTTCCAGCTATTATCTTTCCATTCACTGAAGAGGAAGCTCAGTATCAAGTCAGTCAGAAATTGAACACTTGCATTTGCTCACATTTTATTCATCAGAACTAATCACAAGGCCACAATCAGAGGCAGAGAAACTGTGTTATCACTATCTTAGATGGGGTCTAGGGCTTGGGCAGGTCCCAACAACAGCTACCATTATGGATGAAGGGTAGAATATCTTTTTTTCTGGACAGCTAGCAATATCTTTCATATCCTTTAAACCTGGGACCGCTTTAGTGACCTAAAATGAATAACTTTTCATTTAACTAAAAATTATTGATTAACTGCTATATGGATGAGCATATCTCTTTTTCAAGTTACTGTAGTCTAATTATTCAGAAATGCATAAGCTGTCCAAATGATTATATGTTGTTTTCCCCCAATTAATAGGTTCCCCACCATCCCAGTGTGCCTGGGACAGCCCTAGTTTTCATCTACTATTACAGTGTAATTACTATAGTAAAATATTTTACAATGGTTTGGACAATAAATTAAAGAGTTAGCCTACCCATGAAGAATCAAGAAAATTACTTGGAACCACAGTAGACTCTGCTCAGGAAGCTTTGAGGCCAGTCTTGAGAAGTAGAATTATAAGCCCCATTTCCAAATTGTCAGCCCATAATAATGCATTTGTGTATTTCCTTGATATCCAATGTAAACTAAGAAATGGCACTTTCTTAAAGATTTCCTGTGTATACACATTGCTCCTTTCCATATATTATACTGATTTTTCTTAAAATATTGATTAAATATTGATTTATTTATATGCTGATATATTTACCATTCAATAAATAATTGATAAGAGTGCACCTTTCCATCATTGTTTTCACTCACATCATAGTCTGTGATCTCTCTGTGAGGCATAGGCCAATAAATAAAATTTAGTAAAAGCTGAACTTCAGAAGCTGGATATATGGAAAAGATCTCTGGGTAACTATTTGTGCTTGCAATATACACTCATTAAAAATGTGGGCAGGCCCAGATGGCGTGGCTCAGTGGTTGAGCATCAATCGATGAGCAAGGATATCATGATTCAATTCCCAGTTGGAATTCAATGCCTGGATTGTGATGCTTAATCCCCAGTGTGGGGTGTGCAGGAGGCAGCAGATTAATGACTCTCTCATCATTGATGTTTCTATCTCTCTCTCCTTCTTCTTTCTTTTCTGAAATAAATAAAAATATATTTTAAAAAATGCAGGCAGAAGATATAAAAGCCTGAATTTTTTCCATAAAATGCTTATTACTTATACTATGTATCTTGATGATTTACTATTTATTACTATAGAAGTCTTTGGGCATGACCACCATTTGACTTTTTAAAAGATTTGGTATCTTAAATGTTAATGTCCCCCTCTCATCTATACTAATAAAAGGGTAATATGCTAATTAGACTGGGAGATCTTCTGGGAGACCTTCCAGACGTCCTTCTGGACAAAGCCATGGTGGCGGGGCTGAGGCAGAGGCTGTTAGGGGCAATCAGGCCAGTATAGGAGGGCAGTTGGGGGTGATCAGGCCGGCGGGGGGTGTGGCAGTTGGGGGTAAGCAGGCTGGCAGGGGGGCCATTGGGGGCGATCAGGCATGCAGGCAGGTGAGCAGTTAGGAGCCAGAGATCCTGGATTGCAAGAGGGATGTCCAACTGCCAGTTTAGTCCGGTCCCAGGGATCGGGCCTAAACTGGCAGTCGGACATCTCCCAAGGGGTCCCAGATTGGAGAGGGTGCAGGCCAGGCTGAGGGACACACCCTCCCCCCCTACCCCCCGCTGTGCACGAATTTCATGCACTGGGCCACTAGTTGTTCAATAAATGGCATTTTGTAAAAAGTGCTGAAATATTGGTTGATGGACATATGTCTAGTCTGCATAAAAAGTTTTATGTGTTTTAAAGCACATAAAATTATTTATCTTAAAATTTCAAGTATATAAAACTAAAGGAGACTTAATTTAAAAATAGATCCATTGCTGGTAGTAGTCTGTAATAATCTGAATTTGAATTACAAATCATGATCTTCTTATATGACATAATCCCATGTTAAACTCAGGGGGGAAAACAATATCCTGTCACTGTCAGAAAAACTAATCGACAAGGGAGAGTTGGAATGAAGCCAAAGTTGAGTTATGTTTGCTCTATTAATAAAAATAGATCCCCACCAAAATGTTCATATTTTCTCCCCAGGTCCAATGATTAACATTCACACTTCAGAATTATATTGCTAGAGAAAATTTATTTTCTATCAAAAGGTGCCTTCTTTTACAGGAGGATGCTTTCGTGGCAAAGTAAATTCGTCATCCTGAAGGATGTTAGTGTATCGAAGTTAGGATGATTTATTCACCTTTTGCAATTCAAACTTTGGAGTAACGTAAGTAAAATATCCATCACCACCCTGTTTGTACTCAGCACTGGCGGCACAGAATTGCTTTGAATATTATTTCTGGTTTCCTGCCAGAGCCAGGTGTTGGTATGCACAGAAATGGGAGCACAAGATTAAAGAACATGTGGACACAAATGAGTCCCAGGAACTTCAAAGTACATTTGTGCATTAGATTCCTGATAGCACAATGCAGCATAGTAATTTGACAGGTAGGTATTTGCTATTTGGCCCAGGCTCCGAGGAAGTTCTAAAATGTACATTTCGTTGAATTTATGGGCAGGCTCTACCTTTCACTTTAAATCTGAGTGTCTCATGGTGATTGCTCTGATTCATCAAAAGAGTAATTTCCATAAGTGAATTCACATGTGAATGTCTGAAGCCCCTTACCTATTTTATTCTGCAGCATGCTTCCATGCCGCCTGCCTCTCCAGAGTTTCACCTTCTCTCACGGTCAAAGGTCATGCTTGTCTGTCACTTTCTTGCATAATCCCTTACGCTAGAGAATTGAGTAGGGACACCTGAGTTCTACCTGCTGAAGGAAATTGTTTTCCATAATGGCACAACCCAGAGATATGCTGTCTTCATAATTTAAAATGATTACATTGTCTTTGAAATAGTCTGGTAACCCCAAAAGAATGCTAAATACAGGAGTAAAGTTTAATTGGTCAAATTAAAATTTTAACACTTAAAATACTATAACAATTTGAAGGGATTTGTATGCAGTACACTGATATCAACTTGGTTCATGTGTGTGTGTGTGTGTGGGGGGGGGGGGGGGGGTAAGTGTTACTGACCCTGCTAGTGCACCACTTATAAAACTTAAAACTGGAAACAAAGCCTTCTTAAGAGATCAGAAAAAAATTTAAAAAAAATGATCCCAGAGGCATTATCGAGTTTTCCACTCATTTAGTAGTTATTTACTGATCGCTATTACCAGTATGTGGTGAGTACTCTTCTAAGCACTGTGGATACAATAGTGAACCCAACAGGCATGGTTCCTGCTTTTCCAGAGCTTCTAGTCAAGAGGTAGGAGACAATCAAGATCATTTGAAAGTTATAAATGGTACAATGAAGGAGAAAAGAAACAGTATGTGACTTGGGAAGGAGAAGTTTCTAGAGGTTATTAGAGATAGGGTGGTCTGGGAAGAACTCTGAAGAGCTGATGCTTAGAAAAGAAGCATCCAGTTGAATAAAGAACCAGGAGAGTGCTCCAGCAGCAGAGGGTAGTGAAACCAAAAGGTTGTACCTAGTAGTGAGAAAAGGGGCAGTGAAGTGAGGAAAACTGGGAAGCGAGGCAGTGCCCAGATTCCGTAGATCCTTGTAGGCTGAAGTCAGGTTCCAGGTTGGGTCCCCTGGACACAGTTTCTAAGACAAAAATTAGTATGCGGACATTTGTTAGGCATGCTATCAGGATCACCTTTGAAAGACAGGGATGACTGAGGGCGGGCCAAAGGAGAGGATGAGCTGCTCTGTAGTTCTAACAAAGGTGCCAGCCAACCCCGTGGGAGCTCTAGAGCTGGAAAGGCCCTTTAGAGTTGTCCCAAGTGACAGTGCAACATGGGTCAGTCACTGGATACGGACCGCTGCTCCTGAAAGAAGAGGGGACCTTGGAGGCAGCAGTTTGCTTCAGCCAAGGCAATCCACAAGGAAGGCTGATACCCGAGGGCTGGCTGGCAGCGTTCCCAGCATCTAGTGAAATAAGTCCTTTGTTCCTGAAGGGAGATTGGGGCATATGGATTTTATTTCTAGCACAATGGGAAGCCACTGAAGAGTTTTCAGAATGAGGTGGTGTTGTCTGATTTACATTTTCATAGTATTACTCTGCCTGCTTTTTGAAGAATATAGAATGCAATAGTGAAATCAGAAAAACAAAGTATAATATTTATGTAAAAGAAAAAGGCTCAGATTTTCCCAATGTTGTTTCATCTTGATGACTGAAAAATCATGGGAAAACATTATAATGTAGATTTAGTGATATCAGGCCTAATAAGAGAGCTAATATAACTTCGTTGAATGTTTTCTTTTTAATCTGCCTCTTCTGAGAATTGTTGAAATGAGAAGCTATTCAAAACTGTGGTTTGAATGAATGCATGAGTAAGACTGTGTGTGTGTGTGTGTGTGTGTGTGTGTGTGTGTGTGTGTGTGTGTGGAGAGAGTTGATTTTCTTTCTTTCTTATAAGGTTAACTTGAATTTTTGGCTTTAAATATCCTCCCCTTCAAACTTTTGGATTTGGATTCTCACTTAAGAGGCATATAATGGATTATACATGAAATATCCTCTCCTCACCATGTGCCATTAATTTTATATCTTGGAAAGAAATCTCAACATACTCATCGAACTGGCAACCTTGCAGAGTTTGTGCTCCGCTTACCTCAATTCCATGAGAAATAAATGCTCATTGTTTGATTAACCTACTGGTAAAAGAGAGGATAGTGTGACTATACGACTATAAAGTAGAAACAAAAGGTATCTTCATGGTGATGGAATAGTGTTGTGTGTTGATTCTGAAGGAATTACACTAATGTACACTTGTAATAAACTGACATTAAACTATATTCATTTATTGTTCCAAAGTTAATCACCTGGTTTTGATATTACACCATGGTTACATGAAATAGAACCAGTGGGAGAAACTAGATAATGGGTGTATAGGATCTCTCCGTATTATCTTTCCAACTTCCTTTGGATTTATAATTATTAAAAAAAACACACTAAAAAACCCCTCTCTGCTCTGTGTGATAAATAGCCTAAAGATGCCACTGCACACTGTTTGGATCATTGCAGGCCTCTGACAATGAAAACCACTGCAGCTACACTGAGGACCTAGGACCCTCCGTTTCACTCAGATTTCACCCTGAGCTCCAGATCACATAGACTGGTCAATGGGCACCCAATATTCAACACATCTAGTAGTCATCCTCTTCCCCAAAGCAACTACACTTTCAGTATTCAGTCTGTTTCATCTGCTGAAATTCTTAAAGTTCTCCAAACGTTCTTCACTCTTGGAGCTCATATTGTTTCTATATCTGAAGTGATCTCTGATTTTTCTGTGGCAGACCCCTACTCATCTTTCCAAACTAGCTTAAACACCTCTTCTTTCATGAAAGCACAAACGAATGCTCCTGCATCCATACTCTCATAGAAGTGTGAGGAGTGACATACAGTATTATTGAACTGTAGCTCAATTACTTGTATGCATGTCTGTCTTCCACATTAAGTTGTAAGACTCTCTCAAATTATTTTAAATTATGTATTGTGCTTGCAATGCAGAAGGGATAAATATATTTTTCTTAAATTAAAAAATAAAGAATAAATTAAATTATTGATCTAGCCCAGTGATTTTCAACTTGTGTGCCATGCACAAGAGGCACTGTGCCGCAAGAATTTTTAAAACTTGCAATATCTGACTATTTAGTCAGGGGCACTGTCCTCTTTTTTACCTTAGATAGTCAAATAAAAAAAATGACAACATACAACACAACGATAGCAATCCAATGTAAATGAATCAAAAGTATACCTATGCTTTTGTCAGATCTGCAAAAAGCATAATATATTTATGGTTTGCTGCAAAATTTTAATAATTAGTTAATGTGTGCCATGAGATGAAAGAGGTTGAAAATCGTTCATCTAGCCCAGTGGTCAGCAAACTGCGGCTTGTGAGCCACATGCGGCTCTTTGGCCCCTTGAGTGTGGCTCTTCCACAAAATACCACGTGCGGGCGCACACATACAGTGCGATTGAAACTTCGTGGCCCATGTGCAGAAGTCGGTTTTTGGCCTGGGCGAGTCTATTTTGAAGAAGTGGCGTTAGAACACTCAAGGGGCCAAAGAGCCGCATGTGGCTTCGAGCCGCAGTTTGCCGGCCACTGATCTAGCCTATACAATTGTCACAGTTAAGCACAAAATGGATTTCATATAAAAATATTTGTTATATATATTTTACTTTTTTAAAACACTGTTAAGTACTTACCTTGTTTGATTCTCACAATATCTATTCTAATTAGCTAGCAGAGGTATTATTATCCTAATTTAAGAGCTAAAGAAATGAGAGAGGTGTGATATGATTTGCCTGGGGACCATGGTTAATATAGAGGAAGAGTAAAAATTATAACCCACATCTGATTTACACATATAGTCATACCTGGTATCCACAGAGGATTGGTTCAAGGATAACAAAATCTACCCATGGATGCTCAAGTCCCTTATATAAAACTAGAGGCCCGGTGCACGAAATTCGTGCATGGGGGTGTGTCCCTCAGCCCAGCCTGCACCCTCTCCAATCTGGGACCCCTTGAGGGATGTCCGACTGCCTGGTAGGATCGGGCCTAAACAGGCAGTCGGACATCCCTCTCACAATCCACAACTGTTGGCTCCCAATTGCTCGCCTGCCTGCCTTCCTGATTGCCCCTAACCGCTTCTGCCTGCCAGCTTGATCACCCCCTAACCACTCCCCTGCCAGCCTGTTTGATGCCTAACTGCTCCCCTGCAAGCCTGATTGCCCCTAACTGCCCTCCCCTGCAGGCCTGGTCACCCCTAACTGCCCTCCCCTGCAGGCCTGGTCATCCCTAACTGCCCTCCCCTGCAGGCCTGGTCCCCCTCAACTACCCTCCCCTAAAGGCTTGATCACCCTCAACTGCCCTCCCTTGCAGGCCTGGACCCTCCCCACTGCCCTCCCCTGCTGGCCATCTTGTGGCAGCCATCTTGTGTCCACATGGCGGCAGCCATCTTTGACCATATGGGCAGCCATCTAGTGTGTTGGAGTGATGGTCAATTTGCATATTACTCTTTTATTAGATAGGATGTCATCGTATTTGTGTGTGCATCCTCCTGTATACCTTAAATCATCTCCAGCTTACTTATAAAACCTAGTACAATGTAAATGCTATATAAATAGTTGTTATACTGTGTTATTTAGGGAACAATTACAAGAAAATTCTGTACATGTACAGTATAGATGCAATCATCATAGGTCTAAATACTTAGCACATGTCAACAACAATGGAACCGATGTTTTGTGTGTGTGTTTTTTTTTACTGTTTTCCACAGATTCAGAATGTGTGGATTTGGAAGGCCAACTGTACTATTATTGCTATCTCAAGTTGAATAGCAGCTCACCTTTGATATAACCTATATAGCTAATTTAAAAGTAGTGTGTTTATACTTTATTTTCTGAAGCATCTGATTAAATAGTTCTCAAAAGAAATCCACATTAAGTAGGTCTGCATTCTTGGACATCTTGTCAAATGAGACCCAAAATGTAATGTTTCTGATCAGTCATTCAGCCTATATATATATTTTTTTTCATTTTAGCTCTGCTTCTTTGGGCTTATATTTCAGATGATAGGAGCACTTAATATGACAAGGTATGGCATGTAACGTTTTGCTTTTTTAAGGGTTTTATGACCAATAGGAGAAATTAACATTCTTGTGAAGGTACAACTCTGAAATGCAAAGTCTCTGACATCTGTTTCCTTCATTTAGTTGGATCTTTTAAAATCAGCTTATCTCTCTTGGCTCCTTGAGCCTGAAATTGAAAACACTGCTTTGATTTATGTATGTTGCCATGATTCATGCGCTGTTACAATGAATATCAGATGGTTTTATGTTTTTGCAAGGGCAATAACCCAAACAGGTAGATTTTATCTTATTATCTGAAACCAAGATGCTGAGAAATGGCTATCAAATAATGTTGCTTAATTTCTTTAACTACCTCAATATTTTAAAGACCTGGCCTTCATGAAAATTAATTTAATTTGAGGTGTAAGACATACATCCAGCACACATTTACTCGGTACTTGAACATAGACATAGGGAACTTGGTAGGCCTTTTACCAAGGAAGTTAGACAAAAATACAGATAAATTCCATTTTAAAGGAAAGCAGATGACTGGAGGAAAAGGTACCACTAAAGAGAAGGCTATACTTAGATAGTGCAAACTATGATTGACTTGTGTGACAGCAAGAATCCCTCAGGAGAGAAATAATAATCAAGTGAATACAAAACATTAGGTAAATGGCCTAGAGCAACTCTTGTAAAATACAGTCACAGGAAATTTCAATGATGAATCACATTGAAATATACAGAGGTTGCTGATAAATCTTGATTTCCAAGCTTGTTCATGTTTCTTGTAGATGAATGACTTGATGACATGAAGTCAGAAGGCATTAGACACCACAATGTCCCTTAATTCAGTCTTCTAATAGAAAATGTGCTCCTGCTTCTTTTGACTAGTGAATAACAGATGAAATAGATTCAGCCAACTAATATTACTTTTATTTAATGGATGCCATATCTGAGGTCAGGATGGCATGTGTGTGACCTATGATGATGCATTTGTACTGAACATGTACAGATTTTGGGGAGTAGCTAAATAGGTATATGTTTTGTTTTTGCATCCTTAGGTGGAATATACCCAAAGTCTTATTAAATTATATTAAGACTAGAGGCCTGGTGCACGAAGTTCGTGCACGGGGGTCCCTCAGACCAACCTGCACCCTCTACAATCCAGGAGCTCTCAGAGGATATCCTACTGATGGCTTAGGCCCACTCCCCGTGGTTCTCTGCTCTCTGCGGGGCCTGGAGGTTTCCCTGCAGCCATGGAGATGAAGCCCCCATGCCCTGCTGTTGTTCTCTGCCTGCTGCCGCCATGTGCCATGTGAAGGAAGCCCCAATGCCCTGCGGTGTGCTCTGTCTGCCGGGCCTGGGGGCTTCCCAGACATGGACACACTAAGGAAGCCCCCATGCCCTGTTGTCCAGGCTCTGTCTGCGGGGCCTGGGGGTGTTCCCACTGCCACTGCCCACTAAGGAAGCTCCCAAGCCCTGCTGTCTAGGCTCTGTCGGCCATGTCTGGGGACTTCCCTGCCACTGCCCCACTAAGGAAGCCGCCATGCCCGGCATGCAGGGCCTGGCGGCTTCCCGGCTGCCAAGATCAGGAAGCTGCCATGCCCTGCTCTGCTGGCACTGGAGTCTTCCCGATCGCCCACCAGCTCCCTGTGCTCAGGGCCTGGCGTCCTCCCAATCACCACGGCGACCAACAGGAAGACCCCAGGCCCTGCTCCTCCGCCCGCTCCGTGTGCGCAGGGCCTGGTGGCTTCCCGCTGCCGCAGCACTAAGGAAGCCGCCATGCCCTGCTCTCAGTGCTCTGTTTGCTGGTGGGACAGGCCAGATACTCCAGCAGCGGGGCTGAGGGGACTGGGTGCCGCCATCTTGTGGGTATGGGGGCCGCCATTTTGTCGCGGAGTGACATCTAATTTGCATATTACTCTGTTATTAGATAGGATTTTTATATTTGCTTATGTTATGTGGCAGGTGAACCTAAATTAGTGAACATGAAACTCTGCAGGAGGAGCTTTCCAGATGAAACATGTGGCTCCACTAATTCTTCAACTCAAAAATCTGCAACTCTTTGTACTAACGTTGCCATACTTTTTCTAAATGTTACTATTCACTAGATATGAGGCTCATTGACATGGAATACATCTTTCCCACCAAGATTGTGGGGCCTTGAGACTGAGTTACAGCATGACTTGATTGAATCTTTGAGGGACCTTAATAAATAACCCCTCTAACCCTCCTTCAAAGTTTGTCCAGAAGAATTATTATATGGTGTTAGGGGTGTGGGGTGGGGGCAAGATGAGGTGTGGGTATGATTGTGGGGTGAACAAAGGAAAGGAGGAATGATATAGAACAAAGTAGAAGTAGCCACATTCTCAGCCTTATATATCTACTCAAAAACTTCTAGAAATGGAAGAAGTTCTGCAGTTTCAAAATTAGCATAATTATAAACTTGAGCTAGTAGTTTGCCACCAAAGCTCTTAACATTGTGGTGCAAAATATCTAAATATAAACTGTAAAAATCTACTTAATTTAGAATGCTTCATCTAAATCAATCCAAATATTTGTATTGAAATAAATGTATTAAACTGTGGATATTTTGATACCCAAATATTTGCTTTGAATATTTGCTTTGTATATTTCCTATTACCTAGAGCTTCACTTACATTGCCTATATTTATCTACACTTCCTTCAGATTTCTTGACATAGTGTTTATACTGCTTTTATTTTTAAAGTGTGTTTTTGGTAGGATTACAATAAATAATTTTTAAAATGAGACATCATAATTTCTTACAGAGATGATTCATAGTATAAATTCTGCATGCTTTATTTCCACCATCAATATCAGAAGGTACTAATGGAAAAGGTTGAAAGTATGTTTTCTGAATATCATTTCAAGTTACCTAAAATATATTCCACTCTCATTTTTTATATATAGTGATAAAACCAAAGTATTATAATTTTTGACTTCACAAAATGTTGCACAACAGATAATGGAGGAGTCTTCATTTTAAAGAAATAATAAACTATTTTCTGAAATTTGATGTAGATTTGAGCAATGTACAATGAGGAAGTTATTGATTTTTATTTATTTAAAGTATTGCAATGATTAAAATGTGTGGGCGGAGGGCATATATTTGAGCAGATACATTACTTAATGATATCTATTTTACTGAAATCCACTTTCATTGGTACTAGGAAAAGTATAATAGAAAAGGAAGAATGATTGAAATGTCTGATCAAATCCTCTCTGAATTACTCCATCAAAGATGCAGAAAATCTATTATTGTACAGATCTTAAAGTGAGCCTGACTTCAATTACTGCTTTAATAGCCAATCTCTTTGAATATCATTATTTTCCAAACTATCTAGAGGTAGATATAGATGAAAATTAATTTACTCTGAGCATCCAGACCATTTAATCATCTAGACCACATAGAAACAAATAATGGTCTTGGGGCTAGGAGATCAAAGAAATTGTTCAACTTATTTTTCTACTCATGATTATTTAGAAAGAACTATTGGGTAGAAGATTAAGTATGAACCTACAATTCAATAAACATTTCTGAGATGAATGTTAATCTACAGTGTTCAAACCAGCCTAATATTAATTCAGCTCCTGTCTGTACCTAAACTGTGACCTAGATTGATGAATTTGAATCTCATTTCCTACAGAAAGACCACCTTTTAAAGAGAGAGGTCCCATTGGTGGTATCTGTATGCACTAGAAAGGGACCCCTGTGTCTAGTGTTACAAATATATTGGTAATAATATAGTGATAAATCCTATCTAATAAAGAGGGAATATGCTAATTGACCATCACTCCATCACAAAGATGGCTGCACCCACAGCTGAGGCCAAGTTTCCATAAGGAGCCTTAACGAGCAATCAGCAGGGACCTGAGGCTATGCCCTCCCCCGCCCCCGTGGGGCTTGACAGGGGACCTCAGGCCACGCCCACCACCCAGCAGGGCTTGACAGGGGACCTCAGGCTGCACCCCCTGCCCAGGCACCAGGCCAGGGGACCTGAGGCCATGCCCCCTGCCTGGCAGGTCTTGATAGGGGACCTTAAGGTGTGCTTCCTGTCCTGGTGCTGGGCTAGGGGACCTCAGGCTGCTCCTCCTGCCCCTGCGCCAGGCCGGGGACCTCAGGCCACATTCCCCACCAGGTGGGGCTTGACAGGGGACTTCAGGCCATGCCCCCACCCTGGCACCAGGCTGGGGACCTCAGACCGCATCTCCCCATCCTGGTGCCGGGCCAGGGGACCTGAGGCTACACCCCCTGCCCAGCAGGGCTTGACAAGGGTGGGATTGGCCGGGTCTGGATCTAGCCCAATTGGGGGCGAGGGCAGCTGAGTCTGGGTCTCACGCAATTTTGAGGCACATGTGGGTGGGTGGGGACTTGACTCTGGGTCATGTGGTGCACCCCATCTGGTCCATCTTTCCACCCTGGTGACTCTGTTTGGGTAAAGAAATTTGCCACACAAGGACTGACTCCTACCTGGAAAGGACCACCCCCACAGCAGTCAAGTTCGACGGGATCCCGACGTGGCTTCATCACACCCAGCTTAAGACAGCCCAGGCAAATAGAGAGTCCAGGACTTTTCGGACCCTCTAAAGATTAGTCCTGGCCCTCATTCCAGGCCCTTATCTTATAAACAGGCCCACTGACTTTATTCAGCAGAGAATTAATTCTATCAAGCTTATAGTCCTCATAGGTCAATATAACTCCCTCGCCAACAATGACCCAAAAGAGTCAATGATTTGACTCATATACCTAAAACCAGTGGGGAATGTTAGAGAGTGGGAATTTTTGAGCATGCTTCCAGAGAGGCCGTGGACTATGCCCCAGATAGAGTTGTCAGTGCTGACACCAGGCTGGGCCTTGAGATACAGTCTCATGGGCCCTTCCCAGCACGTAGGCCTTCTTTCATAGAACAATGTCAGCTTTCTGAAGACCAGGATGACCCTGTGAATAACATGGTCGTCAATGGCATAATCCTGACATTAATTAGAAAAAACTGTTTTGTCTTGGGTTACTTGTTCTGCAAAAACAGGATGTGGTTAATGTGCTTAAAAGTGGTCCTACACAAAGGGTCACGGCTGCTCTCTGGTCTCCCTGAGTGGAGAAAGGCAGAGCAGTCGCCGGTTGGCTGGCTGGCCGGCCGGCCGGCTAATAAAGGCTCCCTAAATTTTAATTTGGTCTGGACTCCAGTGGTCTTTACTCGAGTTCACTCCACAACAGTCTGATAGCTCAGTTGGTTAAAGCATCATCCCAATATGCCAAGGTTGTAGGTTCAATCTCTGGTCAGAGCACAGGGCACAAGCAATCAATGAATGCATAAACAAGTGGAATAACAAATCAATGCCCCTCTCTCTGTCTCTCTCTCTCTCTCTCCTCTCTCTCTCTCTCTCTCTCTCTCTCTCTCTCTCTCTCTCACTCTCCCCTAACAAGGTCTTCATTGACACCTGTAAAGATTATTAAACAGCCTTTGAACAGGTTTCCTTTGATTCTCCCTCTACTTGGCCATTAGGTGTGGCCTCACATGATTCAGTTCTAGTTCTCACTCTTCAGTCAAAATCTCTTCATTGAGTTTCAAATGCATTTTGAAATTCAATCTAACTAAAATTGCTATTACCATCTTCTCCCCAACCTCCTCCAAAATTTCTTAATTAAAAATAGAGTCTTGGCCTGGCAGTCACATAATTCCATCATCTAACTACAAGCAGTATTTTAAATTTTGTCTTTCATTACAAGCTTGCAGCTAGCCCCTTGGGCACATGAAACTGAGTGTTCTTCTTCCCTCCAAATCACTTAGTGTCTGCCCATCCTCCACCTTTGTTGATGCTCATAGCCTGAGAAGTCTTTCTTCCATGTCTTTGCTGCCTTTGCTGGTCTTGGAAAAATCTCTTCTAATTTTTCTTGCTGTGTACATATTTAAGTGTTTTACATATTTGAGTTTATTTTATAAAATACTTTCATATTCAATTTAATTCTTTGAAATCTAAATATTTTATTTATAAAGCAGCTAATATAGCATTGTAGTGGTCACAGACACCAATACTATATGGGATGTTTCAGAAAATTTTTAAATAATTACTTCCAAAGATGAGAAAATTTTTATGAAGATATCTACTCCTATGGTTTAGTATGTGAATACTGTTTGCTACCAACTGAGGGATTGGGAAAAATTGTACTATAAGTCCCCATAACACCAGAAGAAGGGCCTCCTATAACTAGGTGTGCTGATTGTAATAAGAGACATTCATTCAGCCATTCATTCATTTATTCACTAAGAAAAATCTTGTAGACTTTAGAGATACAGGAATGACCAGATTCACACGTGTACTGTCAGGGTGCTTATATTCCAGTTAAGGAGATGCAAAAATACATGGACACCAAAAATGGGATGGAGTAATTTCAGATTTTTTTAATTGGATACTTAATACTCTAGGTACTAGGAAATAATTTGAACATAATCTAAAAGAACTATGAGTGCAAATCAAGGACCACTACTTAATAGAATGATCGCGGTTAGACTGATTACTTGATCCCACAAAATTTAGTTCCCATCTGAAAAGTGAGTTTCTTAGGAGGAACAAAGGATATAATATTCTTAGCAAAGTATCATGCACATAGGAAACCACATAAATTGTGTTAACTATTGTAATAACAATAATAATGATAATAATAATAATATTTATTGTTATTGTCATCTTTAGCAGATGCTGGCTCCACAGTGAGAAATCTCATTTAAGAATAGGTTTCCATGCTCATAAATTCATAATTTTAACTGTTTTCTCTGAAAACAAAATAATGCATTGCCAATACATTATTCCTTACATGTACAGTGACAAATGTTGTTTCACTTGACATTCATCGCCTCCTTCTAGTATATTTATAAAGGCCATGTTTATATATGATACAAGTACAGATTAGAAAAATGTAATATCTTGCTCAAGGTTACATGGCAAGTTCTGAAAACTTTGTCCTATATTATTTTAAGCATAAATGATTCTGACCTCAGGGTTTTTCCTACAGGCAGGGCAATCCTGAGTAGAAATGAACCATAAGTTATTTTAAAAATGTGAATACAAACTCCTCACGAGGATGGCTGTGTGGCCTTGCTCCTTACAGGTCTCCAGATTATTAAACACACACACAACAGATAAGCTGAGAGTGTGAAAAATGCAGCAGCAGGAGTGACTTACTACATCCCATATCAAGGATATCTTGACAATTCCACTATAAAAGCTTTTATTGGCTTTTTAATACACTAGTCACTTGTAACACTTTTATTAATTATCTCAACATCTGTGGATGCCTATTTTGTGAAAAAAATTCAATTTATGACTCGGGGAAACAAAGAGTTTGCATGGGCATTACTTACGAAGAACTAATCTAAGAAAGCTCCCCAAAGCATCTCCCCAATTTCTTCTCTGAATCAGTGGCCGTTTGCTTACTTTGGCCAGAGGAGATAGAATTGGGAAGAGGTGGAGGAGAGATTGTGGAGTAGAAAATGTGTGTTTGCTCACTTAAGACCTCTTCCACTCCCCTTATCCTTTGTCTGCCTCTCCAATAAAAGCAAATCATTACATTCCCAGCCTCCCTTGCAGCTATGAGTTGTCAGGTTCTGCCCACTGTCTGCCAATACCTTCTTTTCCTTCTTTTTTTCTTCTACATAGAATGAACAGATGGTGTCTGAAGGAGCCATTGTAGAAATGGCACAGCAGGAAAATAGGAAGTAGTCCAAGCACTGTCTATCTCGGGATCTCTTGTATGAAATAAGTACACTACAAAGTATTGGATTTACTGACAAACAGCTTTCTGTTATTTTCAGGGATCTGAAATAGTCAGGTAAGAGACCACTTGACTCATAAAACTGGTGTACAGATGCCGTGATTTATACTTGGGTTTAGTGGGAGAAACACATGATAGATATTTTTGGTAAGCATTTAAAGACTATGTATTAGAAACATGAAGACTAGATTGAACTCTCATAATATATGCTTAATAAGTAGATATTTTTTATTGCCTGAAATAAATATTTCTCATCTTCTGGAGTGGAATAATGATAAATCAAGAACAAAGTGTTAATTACCTCTTCTTCCATAATAGAATATGTCCTTCAGTAACATTTAATAGAAGAAAAATTAGAAAAAAAAAATATGTGAAGCCAGAGGTCATCATCACAAATGGCAGTTCCAACAAAAGGAAGTATGATTTAAAAACATAAAAATAACAAAGGGAAAAAAAAGAAACAACCTTAAAGCTGGCCGGGAACCTGGAAAAAACTGGGCTGTCTTTTTCTCTTTTGAGCTCCACTAATTCCTTTTCAAGTCAGTTATTTTGCTTGAATTAAAAAATAAATATATTTTTAATGTTATTAATAATGGTACTTGCTTTCTCTTAAGTTCTGTTCTTAAGAGGAAAAATGTATGCAAGCACTTTGTGTATCTTTGAAGGGGAATAGTTTTCAAGTGTCATGGATATATGCACCATTAGTATTATGTTTCCACATATATTTAGAAAAGATAACACTCTGCCCGCTAACTGTCAAAATAGATTAGAACATTGACCAATCATCACACTGACATTTAGCAAAAGTGAAATTTAGTCTTTTCCAATCCAGTCGTGGTCAAAGATCCTTTTGCTTTGCATGATAAAACCATTTGGTAATTTTAATCAGGGATTTTGCTGTAACTATTGTCAATGGGCCTGTCAAAATAGTCTTTGGTGCTTTTTATTTTGTTATTTAGCTAAAATTTTAGAGATGAAAGATCACTAAATATTAGAAGTAGAACTATAATACACATGTAGAATTTATTCAGAGTTCATTATTTCCTACCTCCTCTTCCAAACTTGGTCTTATTCAGTGTTTTCTGTCTCAGAAAAGGGTACCATTATTCATTCAGCCTGCAAACCAGCAAATGTAATAATGACAATAATGCCATCACTAATATGTGTGGAGAGATTTTAAGTTTTTAAGTTAATGGAGGACGGGTTAACTGTATAGAAAATAATATTCAGTTTTGAAGTCAAGAAATCTGGATTTGAGTCATTATCTGACATTCGTTATTTATGCCATCTTGGGCGAGGTATAGTAAAATGATTTTATTGGGCATCTATCATGTGATAGACACTTTCATAGACCTACTATTAATTTACTTAATCCTCTCCTACAGTGTAAGTTCACATCCTCCTATTGTATAAGTTAGAGATCTTCATTAACTCATTTTGCTGATAAGAAAAGAAGAAAAGTGAATTATAAATTCACACAGCTCAGAAAATGAGGCTCTCATATAAGACTATAACTCAAAAATCTAAGTTTTATTTCTTAACTAATGTCTCATAAGATGCTTGAGATTTAAAATCTACACTTCATTGTGGGTAAAATGGGCAGGAAAATTATGCCTTTACAAGAGGATTGTTGTGACATTAATTTAGGAAATGAGGTGAGGCAATTAGTAGTGACAGAAATTTATTATCGTTCAATAAATTTTAGGATTAAATTAAAAAGTAGAATTAAATAAGTATTGGTAGAATTGTCTAAATTCAATTGCAAAGTTCTGTTTACCAAATAATTGTTTAAAATTCGTTGCTATTTGTTCCATTACCAAAATACTCTAAGTACATTAAATATACACATAATATATACATATTTTTAAAATTATACAAATAATCTTGACAGTTATGTTTTGAAGTTTCTATTCAATACTGGTCATAGAATAAAAACATGAACTTAAAACATAAATAAGACAATTTTAGGTCATTTTTAAGATTTTGGAGCTTTTTTTCATTTTTTTCCCTCAACCATAATCCAAAATTATGAGGCAATTCATCTGTCAAATGAAGACTAATATGATCTTATGTGTTGAACAAATGGGCAATCTAATATTTCTAAAATTGTTTGGAACTAACAGGCAAAAATATTCAAATAGGAGAAAAAGTAATATTTTGACTGTGGAAATACCAGTAATCTGAGATATTAATTATTAATATAAATTACTATAATTCCCCATTCATATTAAATATTTTTCTCTTTTACTTATGTTGCAGGTAAAATCTGGAACCAGATCAACAGTTTTTGTCTAATATTAGCAGTATGAAAATGTCGCTAATAACAATATAATTTGCCATTGCAAATATCACATTTCTATATGTTATAATACTTTAAATAAGCTAGCACTTCCACTGATAATTACAAAATTAAACCCCATAATCTAGACATTGGCAAAAAAACTTCAAGTGAAAGATCTGAGCTACTACATATAGAGTGGGGCAAAAGTAGGTTTGTAGTTGTTTATATAAAAACAATACAATAGTTCATAAAGAATAATACAAGAATAAACTTGCATTTCACATACTCACAACTATAAACCTACTTTTACCCCACCTTGTATTTTGAAAGAAACGAAGTTATAATATTTTCAAATTTACGTTTTGCAAGTCAATTCAGGGTCCTGGGAAAATAAATGAGGACCGATGCCTTGGTTTTCCAATGGTCCTGGAGGACTTTCCACATTATAATGACTCAAACATAATATGATGTATGTTCAATAAATAATAGTTGACTGAAAAAATACAACCATATGTCAAGATGAAATATTTATGGCACATGCTACTTTAGGTATTATTTGAGAGCAGCTTTCATACTCAGTCAGCCCAAATAGGTTTTCAGAGATAAGATTCCAATGGTCCTGGAATGCAAAAGCAGCACCCAAAAGAGAATGTGATATGAATGGCTGATCTCTGTTTTGGTGGCCATATATTGCCCACACCAGCTAAGGTTTTGTGTTCCAACCATAAATCAAGCAAACTCACAAATTAAAACAAAATAAAGAAATATAATGGCATGACATATTGTAAGGAAATCTAAGATATGGAACAGGAAATTGTGTCTTTGGAGGGTAAAAATCCAAGTTAGTAATTTTTAAAACACTATAACACAAAAATATTTATAACAAGTAAACTTACTTGTAAATTTTCTCAAATTTATCTAATTTGCTATGCCTTTTGCTTATACAATGTTCAGTTTACAATTGATGGAACATTATTTACATTTATTATAGCAACTATTCCTAGGAAATACATGGTGAGTGTTGGCATTTCTTTTTTTATTAAATTTATTGGGGTGACATTGGTTAATAAAATTATATGGGTTTCATGTATACGTTTCTATAATAGATGATTTGTATATGGCATTGTCAGCCCACATCCCTAAATCAAATCATCTTCCATCACCATATATTTGGCTCCCATACCCTTTACTACTCTCTCACCCACTTCCCTCTGGTAACGACCATAGTGTTGTCTGTATTTATGAGTTTCAGTTTTATATCCTACACTAGAGGCCCAGTGCACTAAATTCGTGCATGGGGATGGGGGGCTGTCCCTCAGCCCAGCCTGCACCCTCTCCATTCTGGGACCTTTCGAGGGATGTCTGACTACCCGTTTAGGCCTGATAGCACTGGGATCGGGCCTAAATGGGCAGTCGGACATCCCTCTCACAATCCAGGACTGCTGGCTCCCAACTGCTCGCCTGCCTGCCTTCCTGATTGCCCCTAATCGGTTCTGCCTGCTAGCCTGATCACCCCCTAAACACTCCCCTGCCAGCCTGATGTCTAACTGCTCCCCTGCCAGCCTGTTTTCCCCCAACTTCCCTCCTCTGCCGGCCTGGTCACCCCTAACTGCCCTCCCCTGCAGGGTTGATCACCTCCAACTGCCCTCCCTTGCAGGCCTGGTCCCTCTCAACTGCCCTCCCTTGCAGGCCTGGTGCCTCCCAACTGCCCTTCCCTGCTGGCCATCTTGTGGTGGCCATCCTGTGTCCACATGGGGGCAGGATCTTTGACCACATGGGAGCAGCTATATTGTGTGTTGGGGTGATGGTCAATCTGCATATTACTCTTTTATTAGATAGGATAGAGGCCTGGTGCAGGGGTGGGGGCCAGCTGGTTTGCCCTGAAGGGTGTCCCGGATCAGGGTAGGGGTTCCCTTGGGGCATGGGGCGGCCTGAGTGAGGGGCCTGCGGTGGTTTGCAGGCCGGCCATGCCCCCTGTCGACCCAAGTGGAGGCCCTGGTATCTGGAATTTATTTACCTTCTACAATTGAAACTTTGTATCCTGGAGTGGAGCCAAGCCACCTGCTCGCTCCGTGGCCGGCAGCCATTTCTGTTTGGATTTGTTTACCTTCTATAATTGAAACTTTGTAGCCTGGAGTGGAAGCTTAGGCCGACCAGGGCAGGGGAAAGCTTGGCTTCTTCTATCGCCTTGGAAACCCAAGCCTCCCTCCTACTTTCTCCGTGGCTGTAGCCATCTTGGTTAGGTTAATTTGCATACTCGCTCTGATTGGCTTGTGGGCATGGCTTGTGGGTGTAGCGGAGTTAGGGTCAATTTGCATATTACTCTTTTATTAGGTAGGATATTAGTGAAGTCATATGGTTCTTAGAATTTTCTGACTAACTTATTTCACTTAGCATAATATTCTCAAGGTCCATCCATATTGTTGCAAATGGCAGTATTTCATTTGATTCTTACAATAAAATGTGTGCCTTTTTTCTCCAATGCATTTAGCAATCTTCTAGATGATCATGAAATATTTGTTTGCTTGAGCAGTGCTTGTTTACATAGATAACTTTATGACTGTAAAACATTGTCAGATTACTTTGGTGATGGACTGCTTTTGGGCTTGATTTTCCCTTTCATCTGGCTGTTTTGAGTGCCATAAAGACTGCTTTTCATTCAGAATTGATTCTACTTGGTGACCCTTCAGCAAGCATGCTCTGACCCCTCATAATCACAGCCAAATATATTTTTATCTAATTACTTGCTACACTGTAATGTGCCACAGGCTGAATGATGAACCAATGTACTTTCAGCGACCTTCACACAGAACTGAGTTTGGAAAGGTGCATAGATGGCCTGCAGTCAATGTAAATATATATACATATATACTTGAATATATAGATGAATATATGTAAAATTTGTTTTTAATATGGAGGGTGTTCCCCAAAAATGTATATATACTTTAACAGCCGATAACTCACTTTTGAAAATTAAATATAATATTTTAATAAAATATTGCCTTTTAATTATTCAAAGTATGTATATATATTTTTTGGGACACTGTATGTTGAGAACTTAGAAAAATTAAAACTGGATTTAGTTTAAGAAACTTTCAATCAATAAATAAATCTTCCTTTTTTCCTTTACGTAAAGCATTCTTACTTTCCCCTAGTCTATCCTCATGAGATCCTATGGTGTGGATTTTAGGGGGAAAATATATCCTAGAAATGTGAGTTTACGTTACACACACACATACACACACACACACATTTGGGATAAAAATATAACCTCAGAAGTTTCCTATTTTAAAAAATGAATCCCTGACCACTATTGTTCATCCCCTCCTGGACTGACCTCCCAGGCTGAGAAAACAAAGCCTGGGAAGAAGTCCAAATAATCTACAATAAATGAAATCCTTACATACTTGAGGAAGCAGCTTGAGATCAGGGAGCAAATTAACATATAACCTCATCTCCAGATGTGCCCTCCTTTGCATTTTTAAGCCTACATTAAATCAGTCATCTAATTTTTAAAAAATTTGTTTATATTAAGAGCTACCAACTTAATATATTTCAAGCAAGATTTTCTAAATTCAAGGTTTGTGTGTCGTTGTTTTTAAATAACCAAGTTCAGTAGTGATATTTAATACTGATTAGGTTAAATTACCATTGTAGTCTTAACTAATGTTTTAAAAATCTAGACCAAATAATTAGCAGCAGCAGCAGGCACCAAGAATTTTTGGAGTCCCCAGAAAACATCCTGAGCAATCTCTGTGTTGAAGTTCTTTTGGTCTATGGAAAAAGTGGCAAAAGTAGTTGAAAGTAAATGAGCTGTTTTTTCCATTTAATTCAAGATGTTTTCAGTACCCTAAATAAAAGACTTTAGAAACTGTTATTTTTTTCCTTCTGATCTTTATAATGTCCCTTGAATTCAAAGCTATGCTGGCACTTTAATTGTGGGCAGGCCAAAGTAGGGTATTCATAGACTGGAATGAATGCTAATTTGTCAGCCAGATTAAATTATGCATGTTCTCCTATCTTTCAATTTCCCATGACTGTTCACAGTTGGTGGTTGCTTTTCTATTCCTGGTTTCACTGCTTCCTCTAGAAATCTTTCCAATTGAATCATCGAGATGTTTCCCTGTTAGCAAGAACTATTTCCCCCACCTTGAAGCTCCCACCTCCTATTAGGATATTCGTTGAATGTTGTGCATGAAGACGATAGTATATGGACAATTCTAAAATTGGATGCTTTGAGATTAAGGTAAATTTTATTTCCAAAAGCAACTGAAAGAGAAAATAGACCATGCAGTGACCTATAGTGAGCAAAACAGCCACATTCTTATTTGTTATGGGAAAAGGAGTTGAATAGGTCTTATTTGAAATCTGTCATAACTTTATATAACACATTTGTGTAGAATTTTATTCTGAAAGAGAAAGCTTTCAATGGATTGCCCTTTCTATATATGGCTGGAGAAAAACTACCTTTGCAAAGCAAAGATAAAATAGCAAACAAAGTAGTAAAGACCAGTACTTGTCAAGTTAGATTCCAGGTGTTCCAGGAGCCACTGAATTAGATGAGGGAACTCCATACAATGGACTCATCCAGGGATAGACAGAAACACTGATAAGAGAGAAACATCATGGACTGGCTGCCTCCTGCAGGTCCCCTACTGGAGGTGAAGCCAAAACCCGGGCATGTGCCCTGACCTAGAATCAAATTGTGACCTCTTGTTTCCTGGGTCAATGCTCAACCCTTGAGGCACACAGGCGGGCTGGATTTTTAATGTAATCTAACTGCTGCTTTAAAAACAAAAAAGTTTTGAAAACCACCGAATTTGACATGAAGATTATACAAAGGGAATGACTGATACAAATAAACTAATTTTCAGGCAGCCCTGAGCCTTCTGGCAAGATGTCTAGTATTTCTTGAGAATGAAGTTTCTGATTTGTTGGCTTTGCTGTTGCTTACTCTGCAGCATGACAAAGACTCCAGAAATGCTTTCCTTCTATGTATCAATTAAATGTACTTATCTTAGCCAATACCCTCTAGAATGATAAAAGGGCTGTCAAGATTTCTAGAAAGGCCCCTTCACTGATTTCCTGGCAGTCCCCACCATTGGATGAATTCAGAGCATAGAAAGCAGCATGAAGCCCCAGGATTTATATCCCAGATTACTCCTGGTGGAACACAAATCAACCCTGGATATAAACATCTCCATCTCTAGTATTGTGGTTCCTAGAAGAACAATTGTTTAGATATAAATACACACACACACACACACACACACACGAAATCTCAAGAGAATAAACTTATGTGGACATGCAGGAAACCACTGTTGGTGAGGACTTCAAGATTCCTCTAAACTTTCGAGGATGTGATTAAATAGCAAACATAACCAAAAAGTGTCTTCAGTGGCCGGGTCTCTCTTTCTCGTGCACATTTGGGTAGTGCCTTGAAAATTTATCTCTGTGACCTGGATTTTTAGTTTTCGTTCTCAAGTTGTTAATTAATTAGTTAGGTACTGCTATGTCTTTTCGGGTCTGTTACTGTTAGGATAAGGGGCTCAAGGTCTGGGCGCTACTTACTAAATATTATTCTTGCTAAATGTTCACATGCAGCACAGTATTTTGCAGACCAGCTATAAATAGGATGAGCATGACAGGAATTCAATGAATAAATGTAGTTAACTGCAAAGAAGAAATCAACATGTAACTGACAAAATACTGTATATAAGCAATGGCTAAGTCTTCCTTCCAGGAGACAGGGCTTTGGATATGAATCTGACTCCTCTACTTGCTACAAGCAAATAAAACTACCTTGCAACAACCAGGCTTTGGATATGAATCTGACTCCTCTACTTGCTACAAGCAAATAAAACTACCTTGCAACAACCATGTCTCATTTTTTCAAATAGAGCACCCCAAGTGTCAAACCCCTTGAGTTTGGTAACAATACTATGATTGAATAAAAGATTTTGGATGTACAAAACACACAATCTTGACCAAAATAAGAACTATAACTTCATTTTCCTACGCATTGTGAACCCTGAGAAGAAGATACCTACTAAAAAGGGCTCCAGGTGGCTGAGCTCAAATTAAAAACAAATAAAACAAAACACACACAATAAAAAACAGCCTAGTAGCCATTTCTACACAGGGGCCTCTCATGCAAACTACACTTCAGGAAGAAGCCTGCACTGAACTACCTGCATGCACTGTGTTTCTACTATCTCAGCCAGCCCTTAAAAAGGAGTTTCTGGAATCCTATTTCAACCAATAGGACTGAAGCTTTCACCATCCAATCAGAGTTACGCAACTATATCCCTACCAACATCTTCACCAACCAATCAGAGCAGCTCCATTCTGACCAATCAGGCAAGTGCTTTTTGGAACCAATCAAATTGCGAGGATTTGGAGTGCTCATTTGCATGAGGATGGACCAATCAGGGACCAGGGGCATGAACTTCTGTTTATATGTCAGGTCCTTTCTGGCTTGAGGAGTGTACTTTCCCTTTTCACCAAAGGCTGAAACCTGCTTTTCCCTGGCTGAGATGAAACACTGAAAATGTCTGGTCAGAGCAGAGCTATCTAGCCAGAGAGGGACTTGGCCCTAGGGCCCCCTGGCCCCAGGGCTACCTCACAGCCATGCTGTTTTTATATCCAGTTGCATTACAATTGAGCTGTTTTGCACAGAATAAATTCAGTTTCCTTCTTTACCACACCCCAAGTTGGGGATTCCTGTTGGTGCTGAATTGGCACCAACTAGGTTGACATCATACATGAAAAAGAAACTGTCTATTAATGTATCATGCACATTAATTAAAGTATAACATTCACAGTGCCATAAAATAAAATGAAATTTTAATATAGCCCTTGATCTGGTTGCTTTTTCAGGATAGTATAGCAGCTGGCAAACTATGGGCCAAATCTAGTCTACAGTATATTGTTATATGGCTTGTCAGCTAAGAATACCTTTTACATTTCTAACTGTTGGGGAAAAACAAAGAAAAAAACATATTTCATGATGTTTCATGTGAAAATTACATGAAATTAAAATTCAGCATCTATAAATAAAGTTTTATTGGAACATTTAGGTGTTGCCTATTTGTCTGCTTTCACACTATAATGAAAATGGATTCATTTCATCCAAGATCATTGGCCTGCAGAATCTAAAATATTTACTGCTGGTCCTTTACAAAAAAGCAGCTGCCAACCCCTGGAATACTGGACTCCTTTACTTGTAGTTGAATTACCAATCTTAATTTGGCATCATTCACTCCTGTCCCTGGTGGCTCTTTCTCTAACTTCTTGATAAGACTATCTTTTCTCCTTAGACGAATTTCCTGAGTTGGCTCATGTTAACGCTGTTTGTTCTGCTGCTTAAAAAAAATGTGTGTTGAAAATGATAGAAAATATACCAGGTTCCCTTTGCTTTTGCAGGACATATGATCAGAGCTGAGATTGAGATATGTATCCAGATTTAGACACTCTCAGTTAGACCTGGGTTATCCTAACCTTTTGTATTTTTCCCTTCTTGAAAAATACAAAACATTTTGTCCTCTCCTGCTTTTGTTTTGTAATCCACTCACAATAGCTTGTCAATTGCTGCATAGTTTTGTTTGCTTCAAGGTGTAACTTTCACACCTTGCAGGATATTTAGAGAAGAGAATATCAACACAGCAGTCATTTAAGAAGTCCTTCAGGATGCAGTGTGCCACCCTGTCTGTTTCTTTGTGGTTTAAGATAGAGTATTGCCATTTGATGCAGGACTACTCAGTAACCTATTTTCTGCCAGATACTTCAGTGACGTGATTTCTTGTTATCCAGATACTGCCCCTCCTAACATAACGATAGATTAAAATGAGTCTTGTTTCCTGCAGAAAGTAGCTGGGCATAGCAGCTTTGCTATCTGTAAACTCCTTTTGAATCTATATATAGCACAGTAAAACTAGGAAGAGAAGCAGTATGGCCAACTGTAGAGCATCTTCCTTAGGTGTTTTATCCACAGGAACATCTTTGGAACTGTGAAAGTGCTTCTGTAAATGTTCTGAATGTGAATTTGTGCAATGTGTTAATTATTACTCTATAGAATGTTTTTTTGGCTCACATACATTTTGGGGAAAAGATCAATTCACTGTATGGTATTTTTAAATATATTGCATCCTGAATACATGTTAGATAGTGGATCAATTTTTATAGCACAACAAGGTATTATAAAGCAGAACTAATATCTACTGTGTTCCTTAAGTGTGTTAATATTCCTAAATTTTAGAAATGCATTTTAATTTCTCTTTAAAGGGTCCCATCATATAAAAAAATCCAGTGTCCAATGCAAATACAATATTTGTGATAGAGGAGGATTAATCAGTGTTTACAGCACTCTTCATTACTAACTTTACATTACATGTTTATTTATCTTTCTCATTAGAATATAAGTCTCATGACTAGACTGTTCACTGTGGTATCATAACCTAGAATAATGTTTGAGACATAGTAGGTGCTCAATAAATATTAGTTGAATTAGGCAACTGTGAGGCATTAAATCAAATTAGAAAGATTGATAAGGTATATTCCTGGGTTATGCACTTAACCCACAGAATCAGAATAACTGGGAGATTTTCCTAGGACATAATTTTTGACAAAAATTCCAAATGATTATTTTTATAAGAAAATTAATATCCTAGTTTAAGAGCATTTAACATTAATCATTTTGGTGACTCTAGGGTTTGCATTGAACTGTGTATGTGAATGTGCGTATGTGTCTATATACATGCTCATTTTCTGGAACTGTTTCAATTGTGTACCTTTGTAGTCATTAGTAACCAGGCTCTCTAAAAATAAGGTGACATTTGTTATAAAATTATAATTTAGATTTATTTCAGGTTACTGGTATTAAAGAAAATTCCTTTTAAATTAGAGTAATTCATCCAGGAAAAAAATATATTGTGTGTGTATGTGTGTGTGTGTGTGTATATATATATATATACTAGAGGCCCGGTGCATGAAATTCATGCACAGAGGGTGGTTGTCCCTCAGCCCAGCCTGTACCCTCTCCAATATGAGACCCCTCAAGGGATGTCCGACTGCCCATTTAGGTGTTTGCCCCCAACTTCCCTCCTCTGCCGGCCTGGTCACCCCTAACTGCCCTCTCCTGCAGAGTTGATCACCTCCAACTGCCCTCCCTTGCAGGCCTGGTCCTCTCAACTGCCTTCCCTTTCAGGCCAGGTGCCTCCCAACTGCCCTTCCCTGCTGGCCATCTTGTGGTGGCCATCCTGTGTCCACATGGGGGCAGGATCTTTGACCACATGGGGGCAGCTATATTGTGTGTTGCAGTGATGAGAAATCTGCATATTACTCTTTTATTAGATAGGATAGAGGCCTGGTGCACGGGTGGGGGCCAGCTGGTTTGCCCTGAAGGGTGTCCCGGATCGGGTGGGGGTTCCCTTGGGGCGTGGGGTGGCCTGAGCGAGGGGCCTGTGGTGGTTTGCAGGCCGGCCACACCCCCTGGCAACCCAAGGGGAGGCCCTGGTATCTGGAATTTATTTTCCTTCTACAATTGAAACTTTGTAGCCTGGAGCAGAGCCAAGCCTGGGGCTCCCTCCGAGGCTGGCAGCCATTTCTGTTGGGGTTATAATTGAAACTTTGTTGTCTTAAGTGGGTGGGCCCGGCCAGGGTGTGCAAAAAGCTTTGCTTCCCCTGTTGCCAGCGGCAACCCTGGCCTGCTCTCTCAAGCTCCATTCTGCCGCCATTTCTGTTTGAATTTGTTTACCTTCTATAATTGAAACTTTGTAGCTTGAGTGGAGGCTTAGGCCTGGCAAGGGCAGGTGGAAAGCTTGGCTTCCTCTGTTACCTAGGAAACCTTGCTCTCTATGGCTATAACCATCTTGGTTTGAGTTAATTTGCATGCTCTCTCTGATTGGATGGTGGGCGTGGCTTGTGGGCATGGCTTGTGGGTGTGTCGGAGGTATGGCCAATTTGCATATTTGTCTATTATTAGGTAGGATATATATATATGTATACACACACACACACACACACACACACACACACACTAGAGGCCCATTGCGCAAAGAGATTCGTGCAATAGGCCTTCCTTCCCTTGGCTTCCATCACCAGTTTTCCTCCGGCACCTGGGACCCAGGGCTTCGCTCCGGCCAGAGTCTGCCATTTGTCTTTGCTGCTTCGCTGTACACTCCAGCCGGAGTCTGCAGTCTTGTCTTCGCTGCAGCACTCCTCCGCTCCTATAGATCCCTTTACTCCTGCCCTCCTTCTCATAGCAGGCGTCCTGCCCTGCCTGGCCACTACACACCTGGAGCAGCTGTGTGACTGCCATCTTTGGCCTTCTAATTTGAATACTCACTCTGATTGGCTGTGGGCGTAGCGGAGGTACGGTTAATTTACATGTTTGTCTATTATTATGTAAGATATCCTATCTAATAAAAGAGAAACATGCAAATTGACCAAACCTCCGCTATGGCCACCAGCCAATCAGGAGCGAGTATGCAAATGAACCCAACCAAGATGGCAGTTAATTTGCATATCCAGGCGCAGAGCAAAGACTGAAGACCGTGTAGAAGGAAACCAAGCACTGCAGAAGGGAGTGAAGCTGCGGAGAAGCAGGCGGGGTGGCGGAGAATGGAGGGAAGCAGGCAGGGTGGCGGAGACAGGAGGGAAGCAGGCGGGGCGGCAGAGACGGCCGCAGGAAGCCCTATTCTTTCAGGAATAGGCCCGAGGAAGCCCTGTTCTTGCAGGAATCTTCCTGCAACGGGCCTCTAGTATATATATATTTAGAATCCATTCTGATTTGTTCAGCCTCTTTATAGATTTTTGTGGATTGTAGTTGGAATATGTAGGCCTTTATAAAATATTTGTTGAATGAATAAATTCATTTCTGGAGACTTAGGCATACAACCTGAAAGCTAATAACTTCATAGGCTATAAATGATCTCTCAAGCTCATAAGTCCTTAATTATTATACATTTTCAAATTTTTCCTGAAAATTAGGGTTGGCTTCCTAAGGAATCAGAAAAATGTTATAAACATCTGATTATCTTTTTTGAAATCCTATATAATAAAAGGCTAATATGCAAATTGACCAAACAATGGAACAACTGGTCGCTATGACATGCACTGACCACCAGGGGGAAGATGCTCAATGCAGGAGCTGCCCGCTGATGGTTAGTGTGCTCCCACAGAGGGAGCGCTCCTCAGCCATAAGCGCTGAGCTGGGCTCATGGCTGGTGAGTGCAGTGTCAGTGGCGGGAGCCTCTCCCACCTCCGCGACAGCGCTAAGGATGTCTGACTGCCATTAGTCGGACATCCCCCATAGGGCTCCTGGACCGTGAGAGGGTGCAGGCCAGGCTGAGGGACTCCCCCGAGTGCACAAATTTTGGGCACCGGGCCTCTAGTATACTATAAAAATCTGATAACACATGCATGCTCTCATCCCCATATAAAATATTTGGCAATTCAAAGCAATATTAAATTAAAGGTGAAATCACTTTCAAAGATCACACTTTGCAACTTGAGTTCGATTTACATTTTAAACTAAAATTCATTAAAACATGTGGTAGCATATAAATAGCTCAGTTATGAAAAGGGTATTCACATATTTTCTGATCTCTAATGAACATAACAGGATACATAAGATAGAGTAAATGCAGAGATGTGAATAATGTGCAGTTGAAGAGTAGTACCCTTTCCTACATCAATTTGCCATCTCCTTCAATAACCTTTCTCCAGGCAAAACTTTAGTAGGAGGTTGAGTTGGCCTTAAATCTCAGTTCTCTGCAGGAGGCAGGGATCTTTGCCAGTAGCATCTCCTCTTACCTTGTAATGCACAGTTGGCTGATACACTTTGACAGGCACTTATGCATGCTTCAAAATACTGAAAGGGGTCAATCTCTGCTAAAGCAGAATTTGCCTAATTGCTCCTGCTAGCTGCCAGTGGGATTCTAGACAGCGACAATGTGGGACTAAGCAGTATCAGGCTTTCTTAACTAATGACCTTTCAACGCTCCACTCTCAAATACCTAAGTAGGAACTTTTCCCCTCAGCATAAAAAGTTAAGGTCATTAGGAGTTTGAAACTTTATGGGAATCTCTAATAGGATTTTGAGTTTTCAACAAAATAAATGATCACTTTGTTAACTATCACCGCTTCTCATTCCTTATCTCCTTCGCTTTCATTGTAATTTTTCTAAAACTATAATACTCAAGGCAATACCTACTCACCTAGAGCTTTCCCTCTTAAGAATCAATGCATGTGAAATAGCTTTTCTCCTCATAGCTACAAGGTGAGGGTAGCAGCAATAAGTGAATAAATCTTTTAAAAGCAAAGAGGCATATTGAAAGTGACTGAAAATTACTCCCTAAAAAGCAAATATAATAAAATTCATTATTTTAACCATGAAGAGATTATTAACACAGAACTCCCGTCAGTCAAACATATGAACGGGACGACAATAAACACACACACAATCCAAATGTTACTAATTCATTCTAATTATAGGAAACGTCAGGTTGAGTTAATAAAGTTAGAATTACAGAATATTCTTGTGATAAAATTAGATTTATTCACTTAATTCCATAACAAGAATGCAAAGTAGCAAAGTGTTATAATAGACCTCTTTAGATTCAATTGGATAGTTTGTTATTGCTCTTGTTTCCAAAGGTTGCTTCTAAAACTATATATCCTATTCGTAGGTTAATGTTTTTCTTTATGCTATTATTGATACTATTGTAAAATAGAAAAAAGAAAGAAACGAAAGAAGTACTATCACCTTCATTCATTATGGGTAAGTAGGTACAGTGACTTGAACATAGAAAACACTCCAATACTGATTAAATATATAAATACTTAAAGAACAAATGTATATATGGAATTGTGCTTATATTACATGTATAATGAAGTTTGTTTACATCATTGTTTCTATTACATTTATCAAAAGTAATGTAGGTCCATATATAAATTTATGACAAAACACTACTATATTTTCTTCTGGGAGATAACTGTGTGTGTGGTGTATGTGTGTGTATACATATATACACACACACATATATATACATATATATACTACACACACATATATATAATCCATATACACATACTGTATGTGTTTGCATATATATATATACACTAGAAGCTCAGTGCATGAAATCGCATATGGTAGCCCACTGCTGCTCGCCGCACTTGCCGCCCCGCCCACTGCTGCTCGCCACCCTGCCTGCCTGCCACCTGCCTAGCTGTGATCAGAGCCTGTGGGCCCTGGAGGAGGGACCGAGAGGTGGTCAATACATCAAATGGCGACTGGTCGAGGGAGCCATCGTTCCGGTCATGATGCTTATAGCCTCTGGCCTTTTATTATCCTAATACATAAAATCCCAGGGTCTGTAATGTCCAAAACGACTGTGGCAACCCAGCACTGACTGCCAAGGGGGCTGTGGATCAGGCCCGAAGAGAGGTCAGGGGAGAGAGAAGCATGGTCTGATTCATAGCCTCCATGGCAGCTATTAATCAGCACTTGCCTCTCTCTTTTGCCACAGGCCTGGCCAGCAGCTGTGCCTCTCTTTCTCTCAGGTCTCCACTGCGGCTGCTGATCAGCCCCGCCTCTCTGATCAGGCCTGTTGATAGGCTCAGAGATGCTGACTGGCATAGAACTGACCAATCAGAACCAAATCTGGGTGAAGTGTGAGGAGCCAATGGCTGCCTAGAAGGCAGAGCTTTTGATGCTGACTGGCATAGAAACCGACCAATCAGAACCTAATCTGGGTGAACTGCAAAGGCAGAACCTAAGGTGGGGGCTGAGGAGGGGTTTTAAGGTAAGGTGACCAGACGTCCCGCTTTTGGCGGGACAGTCCCGATTTTTAACAATTTGTCCCGTGTCCCGCGGCGTTTTAAAAAAGTCCCGATTTTTGGAAAGAATGCACGACAAGCTAGGGAACGGCGGGAGAACGGGAAGGGAATATATGGTTTTCGGCGGCCATGTGGCTATTTAGCCAGGATATGAGTTTTATATTATTTTTGTTAATTTTATAATGTTAAACTTTAATAATAACAAATAATTGTTGAGAACTGATTATCGAGAACTGCTTATCAAAGTTCGCATTGTTGACCAGTTGTTAGAATTCGACCACCATTGTTTGGACTTAATGAACAATGGCATTTTTTGGGATTGGCAATGACAAAAACATTTTGTAACTGTCTCTCAGACAATAAACATCGTACTGCGTGCTAGTAAGCTAGTTAAACAAGTGATGTCATTACAAATCAGCTATTCAGAAAATTTAGGTAAGTAATTTATTTATTTAATAAATACATAAATTTTCTTGAATTTAGCAGACAGTACTCGTATTATTTATATTTTATAGTGGCAGCAAAAAGTCTAGCGCTGGCCTTGAAAGTGACACTTACAACTTACGTTACGGTAAATTCATGACCTTTTAAATGACAGCAATCTACTAAAAAAAATTCACTCAAATGAGAAATATGCCAAAGAATAAAATAATACTATACATAATTTTTTATTTATTATGTTTGTAAATTGTACTTACGTTGAAATTTAAAAAAATATATTACAATACTATTTTTGCGTTCTATGAAAATTTTTGTTGCTCCATAATGACCAAATTTCTAATCAAGAACCCTCCCCTTCCCTCCCCCCCCCCCCCCCCCCCCCCCCGGTCAATGGTGTCCCGCTTTACCAATGTTAAAATCTGGTCACCTTATTTTAAGGGCAACAGCTATTTGGTGTAAGGTATAAGAAAGCAGTTTAATTTTTTAATGAACAGTTTGGCAGTATGTGCATATAGCTGGCTATCAATCCAGATATAGGGATTATGTATTTTTGTCTGCCAAGAACATATCCTCCTGCTTAAAAAAGCTTCCCCCCACCCCATGTAAGCAATCCTAGCCTATGTAATCTATCTATACTACTAAAAGGGTAATATGCTAATTAGACTGGGTCGACTGGCCATCTTCCAGACATCCGACTTCCTTCCGGACAAAGCCATGCTGGTGGAGGCCGAGGCAGAGGTCGTTAGGGGCAATCAAACTGGAAGGAGAGGGTAGTTGGGGCTGAGGGAACCCCCCCCCCCCCGTGCACAAATTTCATGCACTAGGCCACTAGTATAATATATATATACTCCCAAAAAGTGTATACACACACTTTGAATAAAGACAGTGTTTATCAAAATACATTTCATTTTCAAAATTGAGCTATTACTTGTTAAATTGTGTCTACATTTTTTGGAATATGTATATTATACAGTAGCCTACTATTGGTTCAGTTAACCACTCATCATAAGAAGGAAAAAGTGTATTTTAATATAAGGTATTATAGATTTGGAATTTGGTTTAGATTAGTCTCACTTTAGTATTATATA
The DNA here is from genome assembly GCF_951640355.1 of Cnephaeus nilssonii. NCBI lineage: Eukaryota > Metazoa > Chordata > Mammalia > Chiroptera > Vespertilionidae > Cnephaeus > Cnephaeus nilssonii. The sequence goes on along the minus strand of NC_137080.1, from coordinate 35,082,030 downwards.
ACCATACTGAAATGATAAATAGAGCTCATTCTGACTTTTGTAGTCACAGATTTGTATAATAAAAAGTGCCAACAAACTCATGGTCTTTCTGTTTCTCTATCACCTGTCATATATTCTAAGCATCTTTCCTTCCATCAATTTAGAATAAAAATGATATCAGTAACATTGAAATATTGCCCCTTAAGTTTTAGAAAACATTTCTCATTTAATTATCTTAGAGGCTGGTTGATTTCACTAAAAATGACCAGAGTCCTCATTAATTGGATCATTAAATCCCAATTAAGAGAAAGATGTGTGAGCAGAAGTGATTTTTAAAATATAGAAATCTAAACATCTAATTAAAAGGATTTTATTTCTTTTGCTATTTTCCTTTGTTTTTAGCTCTACATACAGACCTTGCTGAGGGCTGGAGGCTGTCAGGTGTATGTGAGTGGGTCACTTTATCACAGTGACAGATGCCTCAGGCAGCCATAGCAACCTGACTCCAGCCATAGGACACTGGGGTTGAGGGCAGGGGCACAGACACGAATCTGTTGTGCAGAGGCCCTGGGGATGGAACTGCAAGGCAGTTCTTTCTGTCCCTGTAGTCCTGAGGCACCTCTGGAGCAGGTGGTGCAAATACAGTTTTTTTGGTATTATTTTCTGAGTCTAGATATGATAAAGTCAGATCAACAAGTACTGATCTCTCTATTGACTGTAAATGAATATTCATACATAGGTGAAGTATTTGTCAAGCAGCCTTCCTGGTGATTAGCATCCTAAGAGAAGGACAGCTTGGAAATTAAGAATCCCATTCCAGATAGCATTTCTTTTTCACACATACGACAGTGCATAACACTCCTGAAATGAAACTTGGGGTTAAAATCCATCTTTGTATTGGCTGAGAGATGAAAATGAAATGGCTCAAGTCAAAGCCATCTTGACAGGTCTGTGCTTTAAAGTATGAGCACAATCACTTCCTCCACCTTCCAGTGTTATTCCAGAAGACAGGGAGAAGAGACAGGTCCCCTGTAAGAGAGCAAATGACTTTTCCCCATAAGAACTTCCAAATAAACTCTGTGAGATATGTATGCATTGCACATTATTAGTAATTATGATCCACTAATTATTAAAAGTAATTATTAAAGTGGTACCTAGGTAAAATATATTAGGATTATGTTTAAAACTCAAATGCCTAACTTGGTGATATTATCTACACTAATAAAAGAGAAATATGCAAATTGACCATACCTTCACGATGCCCACCAGCCAATCAGAGTGAGTATGCAAATTAAACCAACAAAGATGGCAGGTTAACTTGCCTACACATGCACCGAACGGCTGGGGGCAATGCGGGAGGCTTGCATCGTCGCCATGGCGACGACACAGGTGTTTCGCACCGCCCCAGCTGCTTAAGGGCCAGAGTGAAGGCAATGCCAGCAGCCAGGGGAAGGAAGGCCCATTCTTGCACGAATTTTCATGCATCGGGCCTCTAGTCCTATATAATAAAAGCCTAATATGCTAAGTGCCCAACCGGTTGACCATTTGCCCAGTTTCTATGACACACACTGACCACTAGGGGGCAGACTGGTAGGTTAGCTTGATGCTGGGGTCAGGCCGGTCGAGACTGGCCGAGATGGGCTGGACACACCCTGAAGCCCTCCCGCGGTCCCTCCTTGGTCCCAATCGTGCACCAGTGGTGTCACTCAGCCTGGCCTGTGCCCTCTCACAGTCCGGGTCCCCTCCGGGGATGTTGGAGAGCTGGTTTCAGCCCAATCCCCACAGGCCAGGCTGAGGGACCCCACCAGTGCACGAATCCATGCACCGGGCCTCTAGTCTTACCATATAATAGACAAATATGCAAATTGACCGCACCTTTGCTACGCCCAAGCCACGCCAACCAACCACGCCCACCAGGAAACCATTGCAGGGACGTTGGGGTGTGGCGGAGCCCAAGGCCGGGAAAGCCTCGGGGCGGAGGCTTTCCCGGCCTTGGGCACCAGAGGGGAGCCTGCAAGGATGGCAGGAAACCACTGGGGGTCGGCTCCTGCGATCCTTAGCAGGGATGTTGGGTGTGGCCGAGCCCAAGGCCACTGCCCGGGGCCAAGCCCCGACCCTGAAAAAGGCAGAAGGCGGTGGCCACAGCCAAGGCCTGGGTCCCCGGTGCCGGCAGAAAACTGGTGCAGGCAGCCAGGTGAATGAAGGTCTATTGCACAAATCTTGGTGCAAACGGGCTACTAGTCTATATATAACATTGCCTGTTTATAGACAAACTTCATTTGCAAGTGAAATTGAAAAGGAACACAATTTATTTTGCTTTGGCATTTTGAAACAGATAAGTACTTTCTAGCTGCAAACTAGTTCTCATTGTATTTTGTCAATGATTTAATAGAATATATGTGTATTTATATATCATATATATTTTAATGGATATATAAAATTTCAAATGAATGAAAACAAGATGTGAAAAAAGAATCAAAATCATGATGACTGAACTATAAATAATTTCACTGTATACGTTAGGATAGGTTAGGTATGCTAGAGTAACAAGTCAACTCTGAAAATCTGTCTTTATTTTTCTTTCACATGATGCATGTCCATGGCTGTGTTCAGCACTTGTCTCTCATACCACACCTCTAATATGTGATTAGAAATTTATCTAAGTCCATTCCTAGTCATCCTCATCTCTAGCCTGACTGGCAAGATCCTTATTATGGTTTCCCCACTTCCAATATCGAGTTAGTATGGAGTATGGAGTGGGATCTAAAGGAGGGAAAGCTGGAAGGAGACTTTATGAATGAAAATCTTGGCCTTGAACTCTAACTAGTTTTGTCAATTTTTATTTTTAAAATGATGACCATAATAATAGCTATTCTAGAGACATTTTGAGGATTAGATAGATATATGTAAACATAAAACAAGTGGATAGCACTTAGTACAAGAAATATTCAATGTTAGTAATTATTATTATTATTGTACTACTTAGGGTTCTCCAATAAAACAGAACCATTACGATATATAGATATATACTTAGAGATTTCTAATAAGGAATTTCTTCACATGATTATGAAGCCTGAGAAGTCCTAAGACCTGCAGTCAGCAAGCTGGGGATCCAGGGGAGCCAGTGGTATAGTTTCAGTCCAAGTTCAAAGGCCTAACTGGAAGAGCCAATAGTATAGCTTCCAGGCTCAAGACCCAAGAAGACTCAATTTTTCAGTTCCAGTGCTAAGGTAGGGAAGACTGATGTATAAGCTCAATCAGACAGGAGTTCTCTCTTACTCAGCCTTTTTGTTCCATTCAGATTTTCAGTTGATCAGATGATTGACACCCACATTAAAGAATGTAATCTGCTTGACTCAGTCCATCAACTCAAATGTTAATCTTATCCAAAAACACCCTCTCCTCCCCATCCCCTACCCAGACATAGCCAGAATAATTTCTGACTAAAAGTCTGGGCACCTAATGGTTTAGTCAAATCAACATATAAAGTTAATCATCAAAATTACTATTATTAATCCACTCTTCAATCTGAATAAGTATTAAAAGTGCAAATCAGATCACATCAGGTCACTTCCCTGATCCAAGGCCTCCAAAAATCTCCCAACATATGGCTGTGTTCAGCACTTGTCTCTCATACCACACCTTACATATGTGATTAGAAATTTCCCTAACACCTCTGACTGTCAGTGAGCCTGTTCCATCTACACTGCTGTCACAGGCTTATTCCGTAGGTTCTTTTTATTTTGGTACCTCTGATTTATTAGACACTTCTCTATAAGACCACCCCTTCAAATCCCATTGGCCCTCAACTCAGAAATCGCACCAAGCTTTCTGAATTGCCTCTTTATTAGTACATTATTTCTCACTACTCTTGAATAAAGAAAAATAGCATCCCCATGGGACTCCAGCACCTCCATGTTTCTCCAAATAAACTCTCTTTAAGCTTTCAACTCCCTTAATTGAATTATTGGCATATATATATATATATACTAGAGGCCCGGTGCATGACAATTCATGCACTGGAGGGGGGTCCCTCAGCCTGGCCTGCGCCCACTCACAGTCCAGGAGCCCTCAGGGCGGGAAGCGACCTGGCGATCAGGGGAAGGAGACACCCCATCACACCTCTGCTACTGCCACTGCCGGCAGCACAAGCCTCGGCCGGCCCTGGTTACCTGAGCCGCGGGTGGCCCTGGGTGACTGGGCAGTTGCCGTCCAAGGCTTGCCTGCACCTCGGGCCAGCCCTGAGCAGCTGGGCAGCTGCCATCCAAGGCTTGCCTGTGCCTTGGGTTGGCCGTGGGCAGCTGGGGGTTTGAGGGGACTGGGGGATTCTGGAGGCCGGCACACAGAGTGCCGGGCGCACCTGCCGCCACGGCAGGGCTAAAGGGACTGGGCACCGCCATATTTGAGGGCGTGGCAGTCAATTAGCATATTCCCTCCTTATTGACTGTGGGTGCTGCCATGTTTGAGTGCGGGGCAGTCAATTAGCATATTCCCTCCTTATTGGCTGTGGGCACCACCATGTTTGAGGGCATGGCAGCTAATTAGCATATTCCCTCCTTATTGGCTGTGGGCGCTGCCATCTTTGTGATGGCGTGAGGGTCAATTAGCATATTCTCTCTTTATTAGATAGGTGTGTTGAGTTCTTATACATTTGGACATTTTCTTTGCAAGTTCTGCAGATGGTCTAGCAGTTATCACCTGTTGTCTTGGGGCCTCAACCAAAACTGATAAACAAAGGGCTCCATTTTTAGACACTCTTATATAAGCATTGCCACATTCTTCCCAAAAGGGATATTTTCACTGTCACCAATAATGTTTGAAAATGTCCATGCTTACCAGCATTAGATACTTTTATTTGTAAACTTTATACTTCATTAGTAGCTAAAAAACTAATAATAACAGTATCTGACCACTTTTATTATTTATATATGCACAGGATCTCTTTGTCTAATGTATTTACAGCATTCACATGTTTACGTATAATCTAAAAGTACAATGCTGATGAGCTTAGATTATTTTTCATTTCTTTTATCACTAGATAATTTACATTATTTTTCTTTGATTAAGGAACCATATGTTTGGTCCTGGCCCGGTAGCCCAGTTGGTTAGAGTGTCATCCTAATATGCCCAAGTTCTAGGGTTGGATCCCCAGATAGGACACTTACAAGAAGCAACCAATGAATGCATAAAATAAGTTGAACAACAATCAATGTTTCTCTCTCTTCACTCCTCTCTCTAAAATCAACTGAAAAAACACACACACATGTTTATGTGCTATATCCAGTTACTTTCGCTAGTCTTGGTGCTCCTTTTGTGTGTTTACGTGAAGTCCGCACATTTCCTTTGAAAAACTTCCTGAAATTTATTTTCAATATTTTATTTTTTAACCTATTTCTTTAATGTTCAAAAATTTTAGTGTGTGTGTGTATGTAAAGTTGTTTATCTTTTATTTGGATTTTTAGCATTATCTCTAGTGTTAGATATCATGCTGTTCCTAACATTTGATATTTTTAATTTATATTTTCTAATTTCTCTATAAAATTTTGCCTCTTTAATTAATTTATATTTATTTGACAACACTGAGATAAAGAGCTTAAAAAGACAATTTCTCCACCATCATTTATTAAGTAATCAATTCCTTCCACACTTGTCAAGTCCTTAATAATATATGACTATTCTGTAAATGAATTTTTTTCTAGACTATTTGTTCTGCTCAATTGGTTTGTCTGTTTTGTTGTTGTTGTTGTTGTGACTGTTTTCAGTATTTAAAAGTTATTATTGCCTTAAAATGTTAAAAACCTTGCCTCAATTTTAGGAACTATAGAAAATTTTAAAGATGACAGAATTGTGCGTGTGTGTGTGTGTGTGTGTGTGTGTGTAGAAATAGGAGCAAAGTAATGTGAAGTGTGAAGTAGAATTAGTAGAGTCAATGTATGAACTTGCCATGACACTATATTTCAAACACTGTTTAGGGCTTTGGAGACTATTTTTCTTTAACTGATTAAAACTCCCAACAGAGAAATTTATTCTGCCATTGTCGATTAACTGTGAACCTCTGAATGGAAAATCAGTAAATGAATGCACTGGGAGATACTGTTTATTCGATTTGTGTTCCTCTTCTCTCCTCCTCACTTGAGTTAAAGCACTTAAAGAGTTAGCTACATATCAATAGGATCCTCTATGCCAGTATTTTTCAATGTTTTTCATATTATAGCACACATAAATTAATTACTAAAATTCTGTGGTACACAAAAAATACATATTTTTTGCCAATATCACAAAAAAAACCTATAATTTTAATTCATTCACACCATACAGCTATTATTGTATTGACTGTTATTATTTTGAAATTTGATAATCTAAGGGAAAAGAGGTCAGTGTCCCTAACTAAATAGTCAGGTACTGCATGTTTTAAAAATTCTTGTGACCACATCTTTTTTTTTTTCTTCTTCTTTTTTTTTTTTTTTTTTTTTTATCCACTCAGCTACTGATGGGCACTTGGGCTGTTTTAAATCTTAGCTATTGTAAATAGCTCAGCTATGAACATAGGGATGCATATATTCTTTCTGATTGGTGTTTCAGGATTCTTAGGGTACATTCATAGAAGTGGGATCACTGGGTCAAATGGCAGTAAAAAAGATGTGGTACATTTACACAATGGAATACTATGCTGCTGTAAAAAAGAAGGATCTCTTACCCTTTGGGACAGCATGGAGAGACCTGGAGAGTATTATGCTAAGCAAAATAAGCCAATCAGAGAAAGACAAGTATCACATGATCTCACTCACATTTGGAATCTAATGAACAAAATAGATCCTGAGACATGAAAGCATGGAACAGACTGAACAGACTAAGAGATCTCAGAGGGAAGGGGGCGGGTGCAGGAAGAGGTTAACGAAAGAATTTACATGCATATAAGCATAACCCATGGACACAATAGTGCCATGAAGGCATGAGGGGGTTGGGGAGTGGGGTGTGGTGGAGGGGGTCAATGGGAAAAAAAAAGGAATGTCTGTAATACTTTCAACAATAAAGATAAATAAAACATAAATAAAAAATAAAAATTCTTGTGGCATGCCAGTGTGCCCTGGCACACTGGTTGAAAATCACTGATCCATGCTATGGCTAAAAGCTGAAAATTAAAGCCATGCTCTCTGTCAATACCCCTGGAATAATTTATAGAATTATTGACTGAATCTCTTCATGGAGGGCTTAGAAAGTAGATTTAGTATACTACTTTTGACTTTGAAGTATAAGATGGCAGACTTGCTTTCCTATTCCTTTTATCTTCTGATAGCTAAGAGTTATGAGTCAACTCAGACTTCCAAAGAAGGGTAATTAACATGGAGAACAGGAAATGGTGGAAATGAGCAAATTATTTAATCTGGATTTGGTGTACAATTCTTTTTAAAAAATAATCTTTTTTTCCCTTAAAATAAACACTCCCAAATAGCCAGATTTTAATGTTGATATAGGAAATATTGGCTTTGTCTCAACTTTTGTATTAATAAAAAATGTGCAAAATTCAAATTTTTGGCAATTTAAACACATTTTCACTGAGTCATCACTAATCATTCTGGCATTTTAGGAAGACTGAACTTTAAAACTGATGATAAAATGAAAAGTGTTAGTATTAACTTCCAGATATTTGGGCCAATAGCTCTTGGATCCTGTAAAGTAACTTGATTCCAAGGCCTAAAGACCTTGGTAATTAGTGGGAAAGGGCAGGTATGAGAAAGTTGTTTTTGTTTTTTTCTTCTTCTCCTTCATGATGTTTCTCTTGATCATTTTGTTTAAAGGATCTGGAAGTATTCAAGTGGTCTTCTTAGATCCTTTACAAGATAAGAATAGCTTTTGGCAAATAGTTCAATGAATCACTCCAATAGCTTTGGTCAAACTGACTCTGATGGACTTTTTATGGGGTATTTTCAAAGTATCTATCATGGCAGACAGTATACTTTACTGGTACACCTCTTTGTTACCTCAGACATAAAAATAGCCCATGAGGTAGGTATTGTTGTGGTTATTATTAGTACTAGAGGCCTGGTGCACAAAACTTGTGCACTTGGGGGGGATCCCTCAGCCCGGCCTGTGCCCTCTCGCAGTCCAGGACCCCTCGCTCCTTACCACCCACCTGCCGCGGAGGCGGGAGAGGCTCTTGCCACCATTGCTGTACTTGCCAGCTGTGAGCCCGGCTTCTGACTGAGCGGCGCTCCCCCTGTGGGAGCGCACTGATCACCATGGGGCAGCTCCTGCATCGAGCATCTTCCCCCTGGTGGTCAGTGGGCGTCATAGTGACCAGTCATTGTGCCGTTTTGTCAATTTGCATATTAGGGTTTTATTATATAGGATTGTAGCTACCATTTTACAGGGGAACTAAGACTCAAAGAAGATAAAGAATTCTCCAAATCTACCCATTAATAGATAGCATAGTCAAGATTGAATCTGAGTCACTAGAACATGCTGCCTTTAGTCTTTGCACTATTTCTTATTTAGGTCAATATAAATAAAATGTTCTTTGTAATAGGAAGTGATTTTGTTACTCACCAAAGGAGACCTCATCCTGATCTTGTTTTACACAGCATGTTTATAGAAGAGATATTTGAAAATCCATTTTTAGAGAAATAAATTAAAGATAATACGTTTTAGTAAAATGATGCAATTTTTAAAAAATCTGTCTTAAAGAAGGGAACCTGAAAAATGACTGAAACTTATCTTTATTAAAATGCACTTTTAGGGAAAGATGTTAAATGATAATAAAGTATTCCCATTTATAGCATCAAAAATTTAGGAGCATTTTCTTTTCCCTTTCAACAGTGTTCCAGAATTTATGTGATAACTTTCAATATATTCCAAGTCATGTATCAACTTGGCATCTTAGTCTCCATGAATTTTATTTAAATTATGGGAAAAATGCAATTGTTCTCAAGCAAAGATGTACTTCTTTTGTGCTGATTTTCCTCTTGATTTATTTTTAATAGAGATTTTGCTTTTTCAAATCACATAATATTTTAGACTGTTCATTTATTTGTAAGGCACTCCCAGGATCACATAAAAATATTTATAGATTGATGCAATGTCAAATAAAATTTAAAAAAATTAATGTTATATTATCTAAACATATATTAGATTATATTTTAATTCTGAATTTGATCTAAAATGCAGAGAGAAAGAAATTTCTGTCTTTACACTACAAAATTATATAGCAATGACATTATATAAGTATGCTACATTAAACCTATTTGTAAGTCATAATTTCCCATAACAAACTAGATAGGTTACTAAAACAATTTTGCATATTGGAGAGCTGATTTCACTTGATGGTTTTAGTTTTATTATTCACTGTATTTGAGTAAGACAACTACATAAAAATGAAAACAAAAAACATACAGTTATATCTCAAACTCACAAGAAGGATGAAGCCATAATTCTACTTCCAACCTGGTTTTCTAGGAACAATTTAAAATTCCTTAAATTGTGCAACCTAATCTGTCTTATGTACCCTATTTCAGAACAGCAGAGAAGGGGTAAATTTTTCTGCCACTTTTCAGACTGATGCTGTCCCATGAAAGCCATTTGATTATTTTAATTTTTTTTTCATGAGATTACCCTCAAAGGCTTTCATTCTATCACTGCCAGAATGCCACTTCCAGGTTTAAATAACTGCAAGTTCCTTTGGGGCCAACTTTTATAAAAATTATTTTACCTGGATTTTTAGAAGGCTCCATATGGCTAACTTTTGATGTGCTATGTTAATCCTAACAGAGGAAATTATAATTATTGGAAAAAATATATATTTATGCTATATAATATATTGTATAGTTAGTTTCATTGGTTCTTGACCCCTATGACCTCCATCCCTGTGTCTTCCTGTGGTTAAGCACAGGAGAGAGAGAGAGAGAGAGAGAGAGAGAGAGAGAGAGAGAGAGAATGAATTGAGGGAATTCTATTACACATTTCCTTGAAGTTGGATTGAAGGTCATTGTTTTGAACTAATAAGTGCCCCTTGGTCTCTCAAACTCCACTAAGCTTAATGAACTGCTTTAATTTGCTTGGCTGGTCTTTCTCCTAAAAATACCTGCTGCTCCTCCTACTTTTCCATCCCTGATAGAAACAGACAAGGTCTGGTTTTAATCTATGCAGTGTAAAATTGCCAAAAGGAACCAATGAGCATTCTGTCAGTGAAAAAGGTTTATGATAATATCTTATTGCATTTCTTCAATGACTGCGATTGCATGACATATGCAGAGTGGGCAGACAGATTTCAATGATGTAATTACCAAAGTTTATCTCTCTGCCTGGGCCTTCAGGAGTTATACTAGTATATCCTTTCCACAGGAGGTAAGAGGTAGATTTTTGAATGCTAACTCTTTTCTTACTGAACAACCACATGTTTTCTGACTTGGTCTAAATCCACCTTTGACTCTCTTAAAGGTTATTACAGATACTATTTTTATGCTGATGTGTCTGTATAATAGTTTTCCATTAGTAAAGTCCACATGGATAAAGAAGAAGAACACAGGGGATAAGAACGTGAACTTGATATCTGTTGTCAGTATAAAAAAATAGGTAGTTTGAGTTTTAAACTCAGAAAATATGAGCTTGTGCTAAAAATAGAAAGAAGGTCCTCAATGGAATAAACACCATGTTCTAAAGAGGATTGGAAAAGGATAACAAAAGCAACTTCCAATTTACTTTTTGATAGTAGTTTATGGATTTGTTTTATTTTTTTAAAATTCTGTATAATTTTGACCTATAAAATTTTGTATTGATTTTTCAAAACTGATATAATTAAACATTTATTATTCATTTTTTCAATACATTAAAAAATAAAGGTAAGATTTTCTATTTTAAAGATGTAGTTATTTCTAAAGACTTCATTAACTTTATTCCTAAAATATATGATATAATATGTTTTCCTTGTGTTTTTGCTTATTGTTTGTTTTCTTGCTTTATTTTGTTTTCTAGACTTGTTCATTTCTCCTTTGTACTATCTTATCTGCATATCAATGCTTGCTAGGAGCATAGCAGGTCAAATAGTGATATGCATAGGAACTCCTGTAGGTGGCGCTGCAATCCTGTGAGAATGATGGAGTGACCAACAGGTTCCATTATGGTTTACCTGAATATGGATTTGAGATACCTTCAGAAAATGGAAACACTAATAAAAAAAATTAGCTAAGTCTAAGCAACCATGACCTGTCCAATTTAATAACAAAAAAAGAAAAAAATATGTTGAACAAACCGGCAAATAAATACAAGCATGTTCCGCATCACACCAAGTCTCCCTCAACTCCTAACACTCCCAATTTATCCTTCCTAGAATCTGGGCAACCTCAATTTACACACATTGAAAAAGAACAGTAAAATAGAAAAAAAAAAAAAACTTCATTGACTTTTTCAACTGAGTTTTCAAAAACATGGAAAGACATTGTTAAATAACATATATGTGTACATATGTGTGTGTGTATGTGTGTGTGTGTGTGTAAAGTCACTAAACAGTCTCTTTTTGTATTTGCCAAATAACAGAAATTGTTCCCCATGTTAGCATTTTAAAGATTTTCAATTCTTTATATATTTGACACTAATAGAATGTAACAGAAAAATAAAAGATTATGCTAGTTGAATAAAAGCCTCAATCATGATTCATAAGGAGAGGAAATGGAGGAAAGTACTTATCCATAGACTCATACAAAGGGGAATGGGAACTTGCACTTGGAGTTTACAGCATGGTTTCTCACTTGGAGTAATGATATTTGGGGATAAACTATTCTCTGTCATGGGGCCTGTCCTCAACATTGTAGGCTATTTAGCTCAATCCTTAACCTCTCTCCACTATCACCCCCAAGATTGTGATAACCAAAAATGTTTCCAGACATTATCAAATGTCCCCTGGAGGACAAAACCAGCCCTGGTTGAGAGCCACTGGTCTATAGTGATGCACTTTTTATAAACAAAGAGGAAAACAATTTTGAGAAGAATCCTGGTGATAAGCTATTTGTCAAATTTACAGGAAATAGTTTGTTTTCTAAGTAAACAATATCACAGAGAACCTAGAAACGTTGTGTCATTGTCATCATAGACATGATGATTTATCTCTACTAAATGAATATACCCAAACACACACCCATTCCAATATTGTTTCCATCAGATTTCAATGAACAGTATTTGTCTGTTTGAATCCAGAACACATTATCTTTTAAGAACTTCTCAGATGATTACTGAATGAAATTTCCACTAAATTAAAATATCTGCAATTAAACATATACTCTCTTAGAAGAATAACATAGCCCACAAATAATAGTGACTAACAGATTGTTAGGGTTCTTTCTTTTGGACATTTTATTTAGAATAACACTGGAATCATTCACTATATTATTCCATATGAAAGTGAAGAATACGGATAGAATATGACAAAAATACTATTCTTGGAGTACAGAAATATTAAATAACTAAAAATATGACAAATTTACATTGATACCTAGAATATCTTTTTTACAAAGAATGTTAGAACTGAAAGAGATTAGAAATAAGCTTAGTGTAGACACTGAGGCTTGAGGAAGTGAAGTTTTGTGCTCAAGATAATAGAGTGAAGAAAAGTGTCAAGATGAGACCTCAGGTTTCCTGAATGCCCTTTCAGTGGCCATCTGCTACATCACGCTGATGACAGAAGGATGGCATCTCAGTACCAGCTCTACAATTCAACTATTTCTATATTTTAATTTTAATATATCAATTCAAAGAATGCTGGTTGGCCTGTATATATTGTCAATACACTGTTTAAAACATTAAGGCCCTGTTTGCTAGTCCAAGACAATCAGATATCCTAGTTAAAACTGAGTAATTCTTGAATATCTGTTTAATGAGATAACATTTGATAATTTTGTAAAGCTGTCTTGTTGACTTGCCTGTTATATTATGACTGAGATTTGCATTCAATAAATGTCTGGTGTTGATTTTCTTAGAAAAATAATAATGTTTTCTGCATATTTGTTTCTACACTTATCATTAATAAACTGTTGTTACTGGCAATATAAACACAGGATTAGTGCAATATATGACCTCAGACATAACTACAACAATGCCTGTCATCGCATGTGTGTTGTTGTTGCTGTTGTCCAAGCTCATCATATGTTGTGTGATTAATCATTTGCCCTAATAACTTTAGCTTTTTTTCATAAACCAAAGCATTGGAAAACATTCACTCAGCTTTGGACTCTGTTATAAAAAAATGCAGTGCTGAAATCTTGCAGTATTTGGTGATAAATAGGAATATCAGGTAATTCAGAAGATGAATGAATTATTTTTAGTTGATCACTGAAATAGAAGTAAATAAAAATATTCTTATATAGAACCTGCATGTTTATTCTCAAACCCTAGTTTGAAATGAATAACCTAATAGCAAGAATCCCTACCATTTGTAAACAACTAGAGGCCCAGAGCACGAATTCATGCACTGGCGGGGCAGGGGGTGGGGAGATGTCCCTCAGCCTGGCCTGCGCCCTCTCACAATCCAGGATCCTTGGGGGATGTCCGCCTGCCATCTTAGGCCTGATGCCCCGAGGGATTGGACCTAAGCTGTCAGGCGGACATCCCTCTCACAGTCCGGGGCTCTCACAGTCTGGGACCCCTAGCTCCTTACTGCCCGCCTGCCAGCGGAGGTGGGCAAGGCTCCTGCCATCACTGCTGCGCTCGCCAGCTGTGAGCCCGGCTTCTGGCTGAGTGGTGCTCCCCCTGTGGGAGCACACTGACCACCAGAGGGCAGCTCCTGTATTGAGTGTCTGCCCCTGGTGGTCAGTGTGTGCAATAGCGACTAGTCATTACGCCGGTCTTTTGGCTGTTTGGTTGATTTGCATATTAGGGTTTTATTATATAGGATAATTAAATTGTTATACTTATTTCTTGCCACTATTTATTGTGATGGGCAAATTGCTGATACTTTTTATTAGTTGAATAAATCCTGTTATTTAGAAAAATTAAACTGTTAAAAATTATTTTCTTTATAGCCTCTTTTAAGCCCATATTAAATTTTTATTATATTTTACTTATTACTTTTTTCACAATTAAAGGAGAGTTTAAAAGATAAAATGAAATCCAAATACAAAAATATTTATATGGCATAGTTGGAAAAGTTTGGAAAGAAAAAGTCTTCTAATTAGAGGGCTGTGTGTGGCATATGTTTTTATAAAGAAAACTAGATTTTACATTGTGAGACTATTACTTATAGTACGTAATCAATTGTCATTTGCTTTTGAAGGAACTATGATGGAAATTATTTATCATTTAAACAGGAAAGAGAACAGATTAAAGAAGGCTTGGGACTCCATTTTAAAGAAGGAAGAAAAGAAGGAAATAATGTTTTGATAAAGCTATCACAATTTAAATATATGTACTAGGATTCCATATCTGTTTTAGTTTAAAGAAAAACTTTTTAGTTGGGAAATCTGACAAGATTTGAGGAGAAAAACCAAAAACTATCTGGATCTTGTCTCCCTTTTATAAAGTGTGGTTTCATCATGTCACTCAGGAATGTTTTATTCCAACATAATGCACAACAGAAAATTGACTAATGCTGACATTGCTTTCCTAAGTCTCTGTACTTGTATTTACCTGAAATACAAACCACAATTTCAATAAATGCATTTGTCAGATAAGAATAAAAACACTAAATCTGTCTGAAAACTCCAAATAAAATATAGGTAGTCTGGCTGTACTCATTTCTTACAGGAAAAACATATATGAGAGAATATCATATTTTTAAAAAAACTTAAGAATGAACAATAGTTTATAAAATAAAGAGTAAAATTAGATAGTCTTTAAAGCCCAAAAGCATTTGGTCCTATTACTTCACTCCAGCTAATATTTAATTCAGAGAATGTTTTCCTTCTCTCTTTGATTTTATTTATTTCTTTCTCTGACTCGGAAGTGCTGGATATCTAGAGAAGATGCAACTCTGGAAATCTCCCCTTTCTCTATTCTCCTATTAAAGGCTAGGATCCTGATTGTCTTCTTGAAATTTGGTGAAGCCATTTATAACCCTGTTGTTAACTCTCACCTTGAACTCTGCATGCTACTACTTGCCATAGTTTTCTTGAAGCCCATATTCTAGGTAAAGCTTCTTCATAATGGGGTTGCTTTGAAGCTAAAACTACCCTAAATGTGTTCTGATGCACATTTTACTTATGCCTCCAGAGCTCACCCAAATTTTCAGTTAAAAGCCTATGGTTTCCTATGAACCAAAGCAAAAAACAGCCTACTTAGGTTTCACAAGTTTCAATTCAAACAAGATGATCTAATGAAAACCTGTGATAGACATTTACTTAAAATCATTTCTAAGAGTGATCAGAAATCCAGTAGGACAACTGTATAAACCTGAAAAAGTATAATGCCCATCTACATGCCAACTGTGCACACTATACTCCAACTGATATTTAATTTAGAGAATGTTTTCCTTCTCCCCACAGGTAGTTTTGATTTTATTTATTTTTTAATCTGCCTCAAAAGTGTTGGATATTTTGAGAAGAAGCAACTCTATAAAGTTCCCTTTCTCTGTTCTCCTATTAAAGGCTATGACCCTCTCTGTGACAGGAAGCTAGCTCTATCTATAATCCTTTAAATTATGGTCTCTGTATGGTTATGGTTTCAGAGCATAAGTGATGTTGGTCAGGGGGCCATTCTTATAACTTGAAAAGTAATTACCCCAGAGATATGAACCTTTTGATTTTCAGAATGTGTGCAATGAAGAAGTACACGTTTAATGTTTTGTAAGCTTTTTCACTGACGTGCACATTCCTGGATTAATTAAATTGTTTTCTGAGGGAAAAATCTGTGAATATGCTCATGCTGAAGCCAATTGCTTTTGACAATCTGAGCCTTATTTTTAAATCCCTTTATAAGTCAGTAATGAGACAAGTTGTGGATTTTATTGGTTCTTCATAATTAGCTAGATAATAGTGTGAGATGCTGCCTGTTCTGGCTGACAGTTGATAACAAACACATTCCCTGTGATTATATTTGAGAAAAATGACTTCTTATAAGCCTCTTCCAATGGTAGCAAAGCCAAGAGTGTAAATTATCAAGGGTGTTATTCACTCTACAATCTTCAATTACTCTGTTTATAGTTTCATTTTTATTCTTTGTCTTTGTCAATCTCAGTCTGTCTCTGTCTCTCTGTCTTTATCTCTGTTTCTCTTTCTGATGTCTCTCAAGCAAATTGCCTTTTTTTTCTCCTTCTGATTTTATTTAGCAAATTGATTTAACCTCTGTTATTACATTTCTACTATGAACCAGGCACTGAATCTCATTGTGTATAGAGCGATAACTGAAATAGTCTTAATTTTAAAGGAACTCCCAGTAGTTAAGGGGTGTCATATATACAAAGCTGATGATTTCTTCTGCTTTAGACAACCTGGTATTCCTCCATAGAACCAGCCGTAGGACAGTTAGGGGGGTTAGGAATTCAGAATAATTACAAAATTCTGGAGGGCCCTATTCACACTGTAATACCAGTGGATGGAACCTCACTAAAGTATACAAAGCAATATGAATGATGTTCCCTGGACTATAAAGTAATGACCATGAGAAACTCAATCACTAATAAAAAATTAAAAAATCTTTTGAGAGACTAAAGATGGTTGGATTTTGATGGGAAAAGGGTATAGAGATGGGGAAGTTTGCAAATTAGGGAAAGCCAGGGGACTCAAATGAGACACAGGCAGGGCTAGATTTCCTAGGTGTGTCCTTCCCCCTCATTCTAAGCCTTCATATTCATGGGCAGTAATATAGCAGCACCAGCCCCACTCTCAGCCAATTACAGTGGGGTTAACATGGAGGAGAACTGAAGTCTGGTTGTTGTGAGGATCCTCTATTAACAAGTGTACACAGCCTGGGTGCTTACTAGACAATTCCTAGAAGTAAGCCAGGTAGACCTGGGGTGGGTGCGGGGGGCGGGGGGATCTAGAATGCAACACTAGACTTCCACTCTTAAATCAAGAGTGTAACTCCTCACCAGTAACAAATATTAGTCAAAGCAACAGATAGATTCAATAAAACACAAGTTTTCAGTTACTGAGGAGCTCAAGCACTATGCAATAAAAATCACAAATGAAAAACATCATTCCCTGAAAAAGCAGAACTAATATAACAGAAAGAACAAATATGTAAACTTCATATTATAAATATATTGAACAGATACAGAAAGACATTAAAATGAAACAGAAAAAAAATCAGAGAAAATGGTGCAGGTATTGGGAAGGCAATCTAAAAGGAGAAATAAAGACAACATGTGGGCTGAATAAAAACAAATATAAAGTAGGAGACTGAATCAGTGAGGTGGAAATTAGGTAGGAGACTATTCCAGGGCACATAGGAAGAGATTAGTTGGGGATGACATGGGAGAAGGGCGGGAGAAAAATCAATGAGTAAAAATGATGCATGAAGGCAGAATTGTCAACAATTGGACAAGAGGAGTCACCAAAATAAAGATAATAACAGCTTTCTGATTTTTGTGTTAGGAAGGGAATCTTAAGACTCCAAAGAGCATAAACCCCAAGGAGAAAAGCTGAAAGGAAAAACAAAAAGGAGAATGTAGAAATGGGAGAAATTATTTGCAATGTCTAAAATGTATAAGGAGTACTAACATGGATCTACAAAGCCTTTTATACACTGTTGCTGGGAATGTAAAGTGGAGCAGGTATTCTCAAGATGAATCAGAGAATACTTCATGAAATAGGATATGCATATTCCCAAGACTTAAAATTCCACTCAATATATTCCAGAGTTAAACTGCACAGTGGTAAATAAGTAAGAAGACATTCTTGGTACCTTTGTTTGGAGTTGAAGGCAACCTTGTTGATTACTGCTGGGAGAATGATGCTGTTAAAATGCAGGATATGCATATAATGAAACACCATACAGTACTCCAAAATGAGAACTATATTTACATATAACTACATGGATGGAACTAAAAAATGTTGCTTGAACATATTAAGAAACAACGATGGTTAAGGTTGAATCATATGTGGAAATCGAGTACAAACATTTGTATGTGTACACAATACTATAACTTTTCAAATGTGAAAGTTGGATTTGACATACAAATTTGAAAAAGCTAAAAAAGAGGTAATGATGGCTTTGGCTGGGTTGTTCAGTTAGTTGTGGGTTCAATCCCTGACTAGGCACATATAAGAATCAACCAATGAATGCATAAATAAGTGGTACAACAATTGGATGTTTCTCTCTTGCATTCTTTCTAAAATCAGCAACAACAGCAAAAAAAAAAAAAGGTGACTGTGGTTGGAAGGACATTGAAGTAAGATGAGAATGACAGGAAAAACATAACATTAAAAGGAACAAGACATGGGTTTTGTTTGGAAGATTATACAATGTCATAAGAGAGATATATTGTCAATTCTATTATCATAAACTAGAAGAAAAAATAAATTAAATGAATTATTCCATGGGTAATTATTATAAAGGAAGATAATAGACTTGATTTTTTTTAAAAAAGCTAAAAAAGACTGAGTGAGAGGGAAGAGAATTGTGAAATCTTCCATATAGACGATGATTTAGAAAAATAAAATGAGAATGATATCTCAACTTTTTAGCTCACAGCCACCACACATACAAAGTGAAAGATATTAAAAGAATTATTAGAAAAAGAAAGGACTAAATAAAAAACTTGAAAATAGCAATCTCTTAATATATCATAATATTATCTTATTATTATTTGATACCAATTTCTGTATTAACTGAAATAGATTATCAACTGGTTAAGAGTTCTGAAAATCTGTGATAAAGATTTATTTCTTGCTCTCTTTTCAGAGCAATGCAAGAAAGTGGGGGGTTGGAGGTAGTCATGGGAGTTGATGGTGGTGAAGCACATTCCAGGACCTATACGCCTTCCATCTGGTGGCCCTACTGTCTTTAAAGGCCTGAGAGTCCTCTATTGGATTTCTGCATCTGGCAACAGATAGGAAAAAGAAAGCGAGTGGAAGGTCCTATGGGATATTTTATGGGTTTAGCCAGTGTCATTGCCAGCATTTTAAGACCATTCTGAGGATTCCTGGCTCCCTGGTGCCCACATACTCTGAATATGAGGGACTTCCCTCCTATGATTAGGTTATGCTAGATGGCACGGTTGATTTTTAAAAAGGAAAATTATCCAGGCTAGCTGGATCTAATTATATGAGACCTGGGAATAGAGGTCAGAGACAGTGCTGACCAGAGTTTCTAAAATGTAAACCTTACTAACAGGTGCTTACAAGCATTCACTGGCTCCCTTTTGCATTTAGGGACCCTTATGATCTGTCTTTTTTTAAAATAGTTTTCCCTTTTAATCTCTTGCTATAACCTCAAAACATAATTATTATCCAACTTTATAGAAATTCTTGCAGTTTCCTGGGGGAAGTATGCTCTCTTTTATCTTTGAGTCACTTCAGATCCATTTTCCTTTACCAGGAGCATCTTTACGTACCTTGTCAACCTTAAGTAACACTTGTCATTAAAGACTCAGTTCAAATATCACCTTTTCTTTGAAGACTTCTCTAACTTTCTCGGGTCAAATCAGGTGTCTACAGAAATTTTGTAACTGGGAGCCTTTACCATGGACACTTTTCCAATTATGTTGTTATTGCCAGTTATTGAATGTTTCCAACAATAGCTATTTCCATCTCTGCTCCTAGGAAAATAAATAGCTGAGCACTTGAAACATGGATGCCACTCAAAAAAGTGTTCTATCAATGGACAAATGCAAGAAATGCAGGGAGGATGTTAATTTGAGAGGAAATATTGGGGTAGAATTTAAAAGACATAGTAAGTGGATGTTTGAGGTTTATTCTACTTTACTTTTTTATTTTGATTGGCAGAATAAATGTTTCCTTTTATGCTGCTCCCCAAAGTACATAATTAGTAATTCTATATTGAATAATGATCAAAATGCAAAATTGTTATATTTGATTTAAAAAATAAAAAATTATAATTCATAATATAAAAGTAACATCTAAGATTTGAATGAGTCTTTTGAGATTTCATGTACTTTTTATTTAGACTAACTCATAAATAAAGTAGGGAATAAGAAAGACACATAGGTAATTTCTTATTCAAGAGAACAAATATTTTAAGCACACTTTTTAGAATAAATTATCAACATCTTTCTTCTAAAATTCCTTTTAAAAGTCAAATAAATAACCTACTTTTTCAAGAGGGGCGTTTTCTCTTATACATTTAGTACATCCATGAACATATGATAAATTATTGTCAGGTCCAGTTAAGTTTTATAAATAGCCTTTTGTAGAAAAACAGAGTAAGCTTGTATTTCAATATTGAAAATTAATACACTGAAGTCAGTTTATAATAGTAAAGCTTTATCTGAAGTTCATACGTCTACCAACTCACCCCCTTAGTCCCCAAAACAAGCAAAAGGAAAAAATGTATGAACAACTGAAATAGGTTTCCCAAGGTTGAGGCAATAATGTTTTGCACTTGAATCCATTTGATTAAAAGCTATAGTTCAAATAGTCCTAAGATTCATCATCCAACTAATTAGAGATAGAAAAAGAGAGAGAGAGACTATGTGTGCACTTATACAGATATATGTGCTTTTCATGATTGCCTTATTTTGGCATGAATAATCCATGAAGTCATAGTTATCATTTCAATGAGTTCTTTAATTGGGCATCCTATCTGTTAAATTAAATATTCAGTTTCTACCTTCTCTTCCTTTCCCCTCTATATTTAAAATTTGAGTTGCATAAAAGTGAAATTTGATTCAAGTATTAACCAATTAAATATTCATATTCTGATATACTGAACTCATTCAATATATCAGAATTTAAGAAGTTTGAGATACGCTTGATGGTTTTTACTAATATTTTAGGCCTTTGATTTTATAAGCTCTGGGTTTTTATCTTAAGTTTTAATACAAAGAGCAACTTAGTCTCATGATATGCCATGTGAAATGCCATATGCTTCATTTTCCTGCATTCCTAGTGTATGATGAATCCTGTTCTCAGTTTACAGGTATGCGGACTATTTAGGGTCATGTCCAAGCATTTAACATTCTACTAGTAGAAAAGGCAACAGCCTTTTAAAGGGTCTCTGATCTCATCAGAAAATCTCTGAGATTTTAGAGCAATACAAAAATGAAAGTTATTCTCAAAGTATATTGCTTCATATTATACTTATTTATTTGAAGTTGACATTCATCTCTAATAGCATTATTTGTTGACTTTATACTTTCCTTGAATTGAGAAAAATATGAATTATGGTCTCCCAGCCAAAAGAATGTATCATTAACCCTTTGCACTCGCTTGCTTTTTTCTCCATTCCTTTATTCTAATGCTAACCGTGTCGAGTCACACTCGACATCCGAGTGCAAAAGGTTAATTTTGATGTATGTGAACACATGTGAACAGGCTTTAATATTTATTAAACATATTATTTCTGTTTAGCCAATCCTACATTATGTGACTTTAAAAAATTTTAGTAATAAAATGCTCTTTGTTATGTATTGAATTATTTCAAGTGTAGAGTGAAAGTTTTTGTTATTTTTTAATAATGCCAGAGAGTACAATATTTTTGATGCATATTTTATATAAAATTTATTTACTTACTCTAGCTGTATAATTTGGCACTTGCCTGTAGAATTGTGTTGAGGGAGTAGGAAGAAAAATATGTATCTAGATCAATAATTCTATGATCTTCATGAAGTCTGTTTTGTAAGCTAATGGATGTTTAAAATAAGTCTTTAACCCCCAACCAGAAAAAGGATATAAACATTGAAGAACAGAGAGATTTGCTTTCATGAAATAAACCTATTTCAAAGTTACTAAATGTTTCATGTTAAAAGACTGGGCAGTTATTAAACTATCACAGGTTTTCCCCACGTTGTCCCAAGGTACAATTTTCCTGGAACATCTTTTGTAAGCCAAAATGGCTTAAGGTAAAGAATATCCCCTGGTTTCCACAAGTTCGTGGTATACCACTTTGCTTTTACAAAAGACCTACATTAGTATTGTAATGGCTTTTTTTCTAAAAGCAAAAATCCACATTGGATTTTTTTTTTAACCTAGCAAAAACAGGTACTAAGGTACTAATGTAGGTCTTCTGTAAAAGTGTAGTGATATAATACCAACTTTGGGAAAGTGGGAAATATAAGTACATAACCCTGGTAACATTCCTAAAAAAATAAATTTATGAGACAATGGGTATTCAGAGAATTCCTAAGTACTTTGCTTGAGCCTAGATGCTGTAGACTTGATTATATAGCTAACAGTCTATGCCCACAATGAAATTAAAGACTACTTGGTGAGGCAAGGCATACATATATACGGAAACATCATAATGTATGGCACCTTATTTGATACCCAGATATAAAAGTGTGACACAGTATTTGGTACAGAAAAAGAGAGAATAGAATAAAATGATAAGTGTAGGAAGACAGAGGTGACTGGGTGGGTGGGAAGAGATCTACCAAAGAATTGGTATGCATATATGCATAACCCATGGACACAGACAATAGGGTGGTAAAAACCTGGGACAGGGGCTGGGGGGCAGACTACAAGGGGTCAATGGGGGGAAAGGGGAACACATCTAATAACTTTTGACAATAAAGATTTAAAAATACAAACAAAAAACAAATTAAAAAAACACACAAAAAAACAAAAATGATATTCGTAGTAAAATTACCAAGTGTAAAAGGTGCAATAAAAGATATCAAGATATTTTCACTATCAACAATAGGAATACACTGTTATGGAGTGACAATAAATTTTGGATTTTCAGCCCAGCTGGCGTGGCTCAGTGTTTGAGCATCGACCTATGAACCAGGAGGTCAAGGTTCAATTCACCATCAGGGCACATGCCCAGGTTGCAATCTCCATTCCCAGTGTCGGGCATGCAGGAGGCAGCCAACTGATGATTCGCTCTCATCATTGATGTTTCTATCTCTCCTTCTCCCTTCCTCTCTGAAATAAATAAAAATAAAATTTAAAAATTTTGCATTTTCAAATAGCTCTGCCTGAGAAATGCATATTTCTTTTGGTGCTAAATCATAGGACATTTTAACATTACATTATGGTGAGAAGTATTATACCTGGGATGTAATTTACCAGGAGTCACTATTTATACTCATTTCCTTTAGCTTACCTTTAAAATGAGATAATATCTACATCACTAAATTGTTTCCAGAAATAGGTGATTAAAATTAAGATTTTCTAGTAAAATGCCTGGTAGCAGCTAACATTCAGTAAATAATGACTTTTATTATTTTGTGTATAATGTTAAAAAAAGATAAAGTCTGAATGACTGAGATATATTAAGTGTTTATTAACATTTCAAGATAAAATACATTACTGTTTGGATGCACATATAGCTTATTTACATGGTTCTACTATATTTTTATTTCATTTATGATTTTACTTGCATTTGTTTATATGTATGTCCAGACTAATACAAAATTATGAGTGACTAATACTAGTATTAGTATATATAAATACTTACATGTATTTATACATAAAAATTTACTTATTCATTTTTTAGCTTTCTTCAATGTTGAAGTAGGAGTCCTGCTTTAAAACCAGTTACTTCTACTCAGGCTCATGTACGGAAATTTCTTTTTGATGGACAAGTTCTCCATCCTGCCCTAATTTTAGTATGATTTATCATTTTGTGATATAAATTAAAAAAGGCAAATTGTCTGTTTTTGTGATAATTTAGAGAAATAAGGTGGATAACATGTATAGTCTAAATCAATATGTTGAACATGATTATTTAATGCACAGAATGATTTTGTAACTCAATATATTTTAGTTAGTGAAACGTTCCAGGTACTTAAGGGCATTCTGTGCATGTAGACTATATTCCCAGTGTCAGAAACTTCAAGATCAGTTATCAGCATACTAAATGGGTGCTAAAACAATGCTGCCAAAGTGATGGCAGGTGCTGGGTATCCTTTAAAAATGATGAAGGCAATGCCAACATTCTTTTATCAGTCTCTTTAATAAAAATATTTTCATAACTGTAGCGCAAATGGGTACTAATCAGCCCTTTCCAATTGTTAACATACCCTTAGAATCATCAGCTCACATATCACTATTATTTAGCCCCTCATGAGTTAATCTTTAAAATTAACTAGAAAAAGAAAATTCTCAGTATAGTGAAAGACGAGTATGGTTTCTTTTATGTCTTTCTTTCTTTTCTTTTTTTTTTTCTGTGACTATGAGAGGCTGAAACTAATTGTTGAGCTGGTTGGGAGCAGAAAGAAAATGCTAGAAAATAGTAGCTAAAATAAAAGAATATAGTAGTAACCTTGAGTTCCTCTCCCCTAAAGACATTATTCAAGTGATTTCATAATTATCTTCATTTTCACATTCTCTGAAATTATTACTTAGCAACAGGCTCACACTACCAGCATCATTTTGTGTAGCACTGACAGTTAGAAAAGGCAAATTTAGTACATGTAGCCTGGAAGCCTCAGGGAGATGAAGCAGATAATGTCCAGAGTGGTGTCACACTAGCTTAGCAAATGTTTCCCCAGTTGAAATGGGATTATCATGCTTATTTACCTCAGTG
Source organism: Cnephaeus nilssonii (assembly GCF_951640355.1). Classification (NCBI taxonomy): domain Eukaryota; kingdom Metazoa; phylum Chordata; class Mammalia; order Chiroptera; family Vespertilionidae; genus Cnephaeus; species Cnephaeus nilssonii. The sequence continues at coordinate 35,057,481 of NC_137080.1, read as the reverse complement.
AAGTTAAGCCATAAATCTGGTAACAGCAATTTTGCCAATTTAAAACTGTGCCCAATTTTGAAACAACAACAACAACACATAAACATGGTGTTTTAACAAATCCTCCTGCTTTCATTCTTATCACGGAAGGCATGTATATGCTCTCACGCATGCGAACAGAACCCCCATTGCAAGAGAAAAAAATGCAAGGCATTTAAACTCAGTATCAAAAATTTGTTCTGGCCCTGGGATTGGAAAACTATTAGTGTTGGACAAATGTATTGACAAGAGTGGGATATAATCTGAAAATGGTTTTAATTAACTTTTCTTCATGTGTGTTTGTGTATGTACAGTTATTTACAAGAATTAACTATTTTAGAAACTCTCATAGGAAATGTTAAAAAATGTTACACCAATAAACTGGCTCTAATAATTCCAGTCTAGAATATTTAGTAATTATAATCCCTGTGGATGCATGTGATATGTCTCCCAAAGAATGGCCTCCAAACCCTTAGAAAGCTGTTAGAAAATCACTGTCATGCTCCGTAATACATCAACCATTAGTTCCTGTTCATGTATCATTTTGCCAGCCCTTTGGGGCATGTGGTGCGGTAATGCTGAGTATACTCATTGAGTTTAGCCCTTTAAATGCTGAATGCTGTTTGTTGCAAGTTCATCACACATCTGGCCAACTCTGAAAAATGGCAACTCTGTTTGGGGTTGGTGGTGAAAAGGAAAGGTGCTTAAGCACTTCTAAATGGCAAACAATGCTAAGTCATGCTCCAGAGTGGCACAAAATCTGTGTTCTTGGAATATTAACAACCACCCCCTGACAAAAAAAACAAAACAAAAGAAAAAAGCGGCAAACAGGCTGTCATAAACCACTGAAGAAAAATTCATTTTTTATTTTTTTTTTACTTACAAATGCTAGGGGAAGAGATAAAAAGTATGTGGTATACCTTCCTGTCTATACGTTGGTAAGAAAGAATGCTTGTTCTGCCTGGTGTAATTTGAACATAAAGATTCAAGCATTTTACCTCTTGGATTGCTTGTCCCCAAATACAAATGAGTGATATACAAGATATAATACTGTAGTGCTTAAAAGTCATTTGAAAATCGGATTGCTTTGACATATCCTATATAATAAAACCCTAATATGCAAATCACCAAATGGTGGAATGACCAGGGGCACAACCTGTCGCTATGATGTGCACTGACCACCAGGGGGCAGATGCTCAACATCTGCCTCCCGAGAGGGAGGTGACCGGAGGCCACTACAGGGGACAGGCTGGCCAGTGGGCAGCACCAGAATGCTAGCCAAGGTGGGTGCCAGTGGGGACACCCCCCCCCCCTCCGGCCGATGGCCCCACCAGTCGTCCCACAGATGGCCATGATCACCAGCCAGGCCTAGGAACCCTATCCTATATATTGGGAACAGTCTGTTAGATTTAAAAATTAAAACCTGGCAAGACTACTCTAACACTGAAACAACAGGATGATGCAGCGATGACATGCATGGACTCTGGCTTGCACATTTTGTGGTCAGCCCTGATTCTGACACTTATAACTGTGTGACAAAGCTAATTACTTAACTTCTCTCTGCTTCAGTTTTTACACCCATGAGATGGGGAAAATGGTACTACTGCCTCAGAAAGTTCATGTTATGTACTACTTTTTATAATCAGGGCAAAAAAAATGTAGCTGCCCATACAACAGCAAGATGCCTTTTACCTGTATGAAAAGTATGGTCACTGGTGCATACAGCATCTCGGATTGCGAGAGAGATGTCCAACTGCTGGTTTAGGCTCGACATCCCCCGAGGGGTCCCAGATTGTGAGAGGACGTAGGCTAGGCTGAGGGACCCCCGCCCCCTACCCTCCCACACACACATGCACAAATTTCATGCACTGGGCCTCTAGTTAAATATAATTTTAATTGCATCTTAATTGTTATATCTTATATATTCAACAGCATTATGTGCCACTTACAAATATATTTGACACTTTCATCAACCTGATTTCGTGGGTATTAATTCTTGTTTTGAGATGAGTAAATCAATTAAAAGAGAGGCTTAATGACTTGCCCATGATTGCACAGCCAGCAAGCAGGAGATAAGGCTAGGGCTCAGAGCTTCTCATACAAGAGTATGACCTTATCCTTAGTTTCTGATCTTTGGGGCCCAAGCAGAGTGGCTCAGGTTTTAGACCTTTGGCTACAAGGATACTTTGAATCCATTTTATCAAGTAAGTTGACTCATCCAATTCCATTGCTGCCATAGCCCTCTGGCTGTTTCTATATAATCTCAAACATGGCTGTTGAGAAGGGAATGGCATTGTGGAATAACAGAGCATAAAAAATATGTGAATTTTTAAAAACAATCATTTTAAATTCTTCATTTCATGTATTCAAGTACCTAGAGACTTGAGGAAAACCTTTATCTTTTCTCATGTGATTCATGGATGAATGATTGCTTGGTCCTTCCAAGCACACACCTACCAGCATCTCACTCACAGAGAAATAAGACATGGCCTTTCTCCTTTAAAAGTGCTTATATAGGCCCTGCTGGCATGGCTCAGTGGGTGAGCATCGACCTTTGAACCAGCAGGTTGTGGTTGATTCCCAGTCAGGGCACATGCCCAGGTTGCAGACTAGATCCCCAGTAGGAGGCGTACAGGAAGCAGTTGATCAATGATTCTATCTCATCATTGATGTTTCCACCTCTCCCTCCCTCTCCTTTCCTCTCTGTAATAAAAAATATATATATATTTCTTTAGAATAAAGAAAGTAAATTTTAGTTCTTGGCCCAACAAAGTTTGATTCAGTAGGTATAAGTTGGGTCTAAGAATCATCTGTTTTTGAAAACATGTACGCCTGGCTATCAATTTTCAATAAATACTGACCTGGAAGAAAAGGTTTATGTCTGCCTTCTTTATACATTCACAGGCAGGAAATTCTATGGCTATGAACCTACCGAGCTCTACATGTGTGTTAGGAGGCCAAAGGGCAATGTGGAGGTCCATGGTGGTGGAGAGAACTACAATCCATGGCAGCTCAAGCTCTGTAACCTGGTCATTGAGAAAATGGAGATGGTGGCACTATAGCCACCTGCATTGCTGGAGGTAGCTGACGTCATTGCTCAGTCTTTGGCCCAGGTGGTCTGGCCTTCCAGTGCCTTGATCAGAGACTGTGTGCAGATGAGAGTTTCCTGGGCCCAGGCATCATGGAGCCTTCTCTCATCATCACAGCTGCCATCCAAGAGGAAGATGGCATGCATCCCACCTCTAGTCCTACCCATCATAGCCCCTTGGCATGCACACCCAATAAACCATAGGACTTTGGAGAGAACAGAAAAGTATTAAGGACACCTCTACTGATGCTTTATCTTTCTGTTTTGATATCAAATAAGATTAACTAGTATAAGTAGTGTTACTTTACTTAGGCTAGGGATTTCCAAACCTAGGCGCATATCAGAATTATTTACAGAGCTGTCTACTAATGTAATATATATGATATACATTAATTGAGTGAATAAATAAAGTAATGGTTTACATATATCTTGAATCATTATTACCAATACCTTTTGATTTACATTAATGTGTGGTACTACAGGGCAAAAAATTACATTACACCTAATAAAACTCAATATCCTCTATGGTCCATAACAAGTGTTTTTATGAAACATAAATGTTTTTCTGTGTGATTTTTAACATTCACAAAGTAAGATTGACATCATAACTCATCTGTAGTTAGAATGATTAAAAATGTACCAAATTCATACAATTCAAGGTTCTGAATGTCATTTATCTGGCACTCTTCTTTGATGGGCTGGCAATGTGACTTTTCATTAGCAGCTGTGGAAAGAGCCATAATATACCCAAGATATCAGAGTCAATTAAATGTGAAATGAAGTTTACCTAATTTTATTTCTTCAATTTTACACCCAGAGTTGGATATTTTCATTGTACAAAATTCAAAAGCCTAATGACTCTAATGACTCCTTGTCTTACTAAATAAAGCTACTAGCAACAAAATGAGCTAGATCTTTTTCTTCTTTACATCACTAAAAGTCATTGAATCCCCTTTACATATCTTCCCCCTAAAATTTAAAGCTAATGTTTACTTAAAGGACAACAAAATCCATGACATCCCCCCCCCAAAAAAAAAAAGATATCTCCAGAGACCAACTGTTATTAATTATTCTTTCAAAATAAATCAGGAAAAATTGTTTCTTTGAAGTTAATTATAAAGGCTGTGCCAATAGTTAATAAAAATTCATCAAGTTCAACATCTGTACATGTTTCTATAAGTATAATAATTCTTAAATAAATTAGTGTAGAGAAACTGTCAGATGGTTAATTCTAAAATCAGAAATATTAAATTGGCATGTGTTTATTTATTTCTCACCACAACATAAACATACTTTGATGTATAATTAGTAATGGCTAGAATCTGATTGCTCCACATTTGCTGCTTGTATCTGATTACAATTTTCCACCTTCCATAGTCACTAATATTCAAATATACCATTGTGCTCTTATAACATGCTTATTATTACAGTTCCATTCTGCTTCCAAAAGGTATATGTTATGTTTTGATATTTAATTGCTATTGCCTTCTTTGAAGAAGAGCTTTGAAACTGTCAAAGAGATCCTCAAAGAGAAGAATTTTAAAGTCAGGCCACCTCTTCCATCATGTCATATTGTCCCCATATACAACCTGTTTCACTTCCCATGTCACCTTACTCTGAATGGGTTTAATTTTGAAGAACCCCCAAACTTCAGAATCAGAAGGAACTTCACAGAGTATTTAAATCAAGTCCTTTAACCTACTCATGTGTAATTCTCTTTGATAGTATTGCTGCAAATCGTCACTGAGTTGGGATTTGACTACATCTTACGGAAGTCCATTTCATTTCTTAGCAGTTTGAATCGTCAGGAAGTGGTTCCTCATAACTAGACAATGCATTTTCCTTTTACTGGTTTTAATTACACCCTCCAGAGTCATGTGGAATAAAATAAAGCAATTTTGACTTGCCCAATTTTGCCCTACTTTACCCAGATTCTAGCACACACACGAAAGTCATGAGGATTGGTGTCTCTTAGGCTTATCCATGATTTAGCAGCTGCTTTATGCTACTGGGAACTTTGAAGTAGTTATCATAATTCCTCCTATTTTGGCACATAATAAAATTCATCCTCTAAGTATATGAACTCATGTTAGAAGTTGAGTATGTATAGCATTTTGCCATTAATATTTTGTGATTTGCAGAGTGATGTTTTGAAATCAACGTTTCTTTGTGAGAATAACAGAGACGGACATTATTTGTAGGGCAAATGTTTCAGTATACCATATTTCCATTTTATTCATCTTCACTAATTAAAAATTAAAATTCCAATCAATTCAAATAATACCTCTTCTAAAAAGTCTTTGATTATTACAACTGGAAATTCTCTCTTCATTATGATACTTTGGTTATAATGGTCTTATAGCCCTAAACTTCCAATATCTCTATAAATGTAGGTTTGTATAGCCAGATAGCTAGATTATAAGTTCCTCATACTGCATCTTATTTATTTCTGCATTCTCTACTCCAAGAGTACAAGACATATTAGTTGCTTAATAAGTGCATGTAATGAATATAAAGCAGTATTACAATTAGCCTTCCCCTGAGAAGCTTTTACTACATGGGATAAGATAGAAACTTGTTTTCCTTAGACAGAACTTGACATATTTTTTAAAATGGCATCCTTGTTTATTATTTAGGAATTTCAGTTCCAAAAAGTCTCATGGTTTGATGTTGAGCATTCCAAGATACATGTATCTTCTCATAAATCATATACTATGGATTTAGAAACCCAGGTTCTGTATTTTGAAAATTGACACTCAAATATACATTCCATTAAATCACTTTTGGAGTATTTTAATTAATAATAGATGGCATTTATTATTACCTATGAAACTAAGCCCGTAAAATATATTAGCAAAATTTAAGTAGCACAAAAATCTTGTGTTAAGTACCATAATTTTATCCCTCATTTGGCAAAGAAACTCAGGGACAGAGGAATAGAGTAACTTGCCAATGGTTATGTGGCTAGTAAAAGAAAGAGCTGGAATTTAAACTCAGACTGATTTAAGAACATTTTCTCCTGACCATTTACTATTCTATTTCACCTTGGAGCCTTGAGATAAAAATCTCATAGACAGAAAGTCTGGCTTTCACTCTTTAGAATAAGTACAGGGATTTGCTTATCTGGATAGAAAAAAAGAGGCAGAAAATATGTCACCACAGAGCCAGGCCAAGAGACTGTTTAAGCTCAATATTTTCCCTTGTTCTTCACCCTCATGATCCTTAACCTGTGAAAGAAGGTAAGGAACTACAAAGATAAAAAAGGGGCCTCTACTTCATCCTATACTATGGGTTTGAAATAAGGCCTATGATGCTGTGGTGAAAAGCAAAATATGTTAAATAAAGTCATCTTACTTTAATGGACAATCATTGGTTGATCCACGAGTCAACACACTGCTTGTCTCCTTTCAGTTCCTTCTAGACTTAGACTATGACTTCCTGTCCCAGTCAGTGGCCAGCTCAGTCAGCTCCTGGGAGAGTGCCATTTCTCAGGCTGTTTCACTATTAAACCAAATTATAGCTCAGCCAGAGGAAATGGCAAAATAACCTCCTGTTGTCTTGTGTGTGGACACAAGACAACAGGAGGTGCACAAATAGTTTCCGGTAGCCTGGCTGCTTGATGAAAAATAAAACTATTTCTCTTGATGGATCTTGGTCAAAAGTAACATGGACCAATAAAAAAAGCCTTTGTTTAAAAACAAAACCAAACCACGTGTGTGTGTGTGTGTGTGTGTGTGTGTGTGTGTGTGTGTGTGTGTGTTTTAAAGATAAACTGCTTTAAGTTTGTTATTTAGGGCGTTCTTGGTTAGAGTTTCGAGTGAAACTGTTTGACAGCTTATTGCAAGGCATGAACATGCAGAATTGTCTACTCAGTACTTTCCAGAACAAGAGCCTGGTTTTCCTATTTTCTTTAAGTAATAATCAAAAGGAATTTAAACCTATGTTTAAAAAATTGTACTAAAATATTACTTTATTTCAGCATGCCTCAGTGATATCAAGCATGCATATCAAGTAGGGATTTCATAGTTTTTAAACCTCAAGTTACAGGATTGAAGTGATGACTCCCTCTCAATTCCTCTTCTTAAAAAGTGATTTCTTTCTTCAGCACACCCTATAATTATCCCTGCCTATCTGAGTTGCTGAGTATACAAAGAGCTAATTTACAATACAAAAGTGAGAGAACAATTATGGAGATTACCATAGAACTTTTCCTTCAGTATTTCCCACAGGTTCATGAAAACCATAGAAAAAGGATAAGCATGATAAATAGTTGGGAAGGACGTTTTGATTAATTTTCACAGAATCCTTGCTTTAAGGAGGAAGCTCAGTATAATTAGAACATGTTAGAGAAGCAGTTCCCCCTTTACTCATATAGCGCCATCCAATATGGTTATTGAGGACATGGGTCAACAACCATTTATAAATAGAATATTCTACTTTAAGAATCATGATATCCAAATAGTCAGTGTGTTAAAATGGAACATGAAAATTGTAACTTAATCTAGTAGCTTCAAAGAACATATTTAAATGTTCATGTCACTTTTATAGATTAGACATTGTTCTAGATACTGTATATATGACCAATATAGCCTTCAGAACAACTTTTCTAGACGGATACTTTTCCAGATAATCTTCATTTTACAGGTGGAGCAATTCCCAGGTCGACACTAAGGAATGCTGCCTTGGGTCAAAGCTGGGAAGTTGGAAAGCCATTGGAGTTTGGAGGGGAAGATTGCTGCTGTCCAGATCTCAGGCCTTAGATTGTGTGTGATACTCCATCTCTAAGGAGTACCTAGAGAGAGTCAGAGCAGAAAGAAAACCAGAAGACTGCCTCCTAGGACAGGGAATGATCTCCCAGAAGAAGAAAGTGGGAAATTTTTCCTAAACTCAGACTCACACATGAGAGGGTCCAGGAAGAATGTCATACATACAACAGGACTGAGTTTTTGCATGTCTAAATTATTTTGGCGACTGTCTTTGAAATATGTCTTATAGCATTAAAAATATAGGTATTTGTTTTAGTTAAGTAAAAGTTTGCCCTCTTTCCATAATGCTTGAAGAAAGATATCAGAGAGAACTAAGTTTTTTGTTTGTTTGTTTGTTTTCTTTTACTCAGAAAACAGAATCAGTGCCATTGATCAAATTTATGTTTTTTTCTTGTTTTTAGTGAAACAAATGCCAGCTACTTTGATAAACAGCTGGAACAGCTCCTCCCCCCCTCCCTTTTTCTTTCCTCAGTAAGATAATTACTTGCAGTTTGAAGCATAATGTATAACTTTTCCAGTACACTTTTGCTTTATATAAACAAAACTCTGTTAGGTTTTTCTTATCTCTTGATAATGAGAAGAAAATCTTGCTAGGGTTGTTGTTGTTGTTGTTTCCAGTAGTTAACTATAGGATGGAATATAAATTACATCTTGATTGACCCACCAGTTAACTCATTCAATAAATATTTGTTAAATGCTGGGTACTATTATTGGCTTTTAGGATAGGGGGAACTTGATAGACACAATTCCTGACTTTGGTGCTTGTGGCCTTTATGGTAGGGTAGAGGCAGAAGGAATGAGACAGACATGTAATAAAATAATTGCATAATTAATTTTCTGTATGTCATAGTAAGTTCTATAAAATATCAAAACAGGGTGTTACGAGGACTTCTGTCAGGAGAAAACTCTCCTTGAAGAAGTGCCTTCTTCACTCACATCTGAAGGACTGACTTTGTTACATGTGTATTCTCAAAATTCATAGCAACTTCTATTGTATTTATTTAATCTTTTGTGCTCAATGAGGACATGCTTAGCAATTTTAGAGAGAGAGGAAGGGGAAGAGAAAGAGAAAAAACATTGATATGAGAGAGAAACGTTGAACTGTTGCCTCCGTATGAGCCCCTGACTGGGGGGTTAAACACTCAATGTAGATATGTGCCTTGACTGAGTATTAACCTGCAACCTTTTGGTGTATGGGACAATACTCCAACCAACTGAGCCACTGGCCAGGGCTCATGAGCAACTTTTAAATGACTAGAAATAGAGTGAGAAATATCTAAATCTGGAAAGGAAAAGTAAATTTTTATTAAGAATAGAATATGGGAAAAGAGAAAAATAAAACAACAGTGGGAAGATAATGAAGAGATTTAAGCAGGTTAGTGACTGAGTTGCATTTTTTGAAGACCATTCAGGTTGTAATGTGAAACATGGATGGTAGGCGTACAAGAATGTACACCGAGAGCACCGCTGGGAGGTTTTGAGATGAGAGCAGTTGTGTACTAGGATAATGTCTGAGCAGACAGAGAAACAGTAGTGGTGAGACAGTCTGGACAGAACAGCATATGAAAGAGGAGAAAGTGGGAGATGTGATGGTGAACTACCAGCAATCTGTCTTGCAGAAAGATTTACAAAAACCTTTGCTACTTCAGAGAGCAAATGAGAAAACAAAATTGTGTAGCATCTTAGGCCCCAGTGCTATATTGTATAGCTGCTCTCAGCACAGTTACACTTAAAATACTGAGAAACTTGTGATCCATGTTGTAGCCACTGTACAGCAAAGAAAGGACCCCAGACCTTATTTTTAACACCATTCAAATAACTTTATGCTATCTTCCTTAACATAACATGAAGCTTGATGCCATAACTGAGTTAGTTCAAGTGTTTCCCAGAAAAGAGGCTGCACAGTGTTTGAATTCACCAGCATAAAGTTACCTTCCAGAATGTCAAGTTGGGGTTGATTGCCAAGGCTCTACTGTATGCCTTGATGAGCATCAAACATCATTTTTCTCCAGTGAAGACCCAGATCATGGTGGTCCAAGATAACAGGTGGACCACCAGCAGCAGTTACTGTCTATTCATGAACTAGTGCATCACAGAATAGAGCAATGTACATATTGACAAAGACATCGTTGCTATTATTATGTGAATCATGATGTTCTACAACTGCTTTCTATCGGATGCTTTACAAGTTGTGTGAATCATAAGGTTTTTATAAGAAACAGTTTAAATCCTTGATTATGGAATATTTTACATGGCATTTTTGGCTGGATGCTTATAACTACACTAGAGGCTCGTTGCATGAAGATATTCGTGCAATAGACCTTCCTTCCCTTGGCTTCCAGCACCGGTTTTCCTCCAGCACCCAGGACCCAGGCTTTCGCTCCGGCCAGAGTTTGCTTTCTTCATCTTTGCTGCAGACTCTGGAGTCTGCAGTCTTGTCTTCACTGCGGCATTCTGCTCCTGTAGATCCCTTGGCCTCCCGCCCTCCCTCTATAGCAGGCATCCTGCCCCACATGGGCACTCTGTGCCTGGAGCAGCTGGGTGGCTGCCATCTTTGGCCTTCTAATTTGCATACTCACTCTGATTGGCTGTGGGCGTAGCGGAGGTATGGTCAATTTACATGTTTGTCTATTATTAGGTAAGATGATAGTTGTAAAACTTGAAGGATCCTTGCTTATTGAAAATTCCAAGATGATATTGCCTTCTCAATGAGACCTACCCCCTCTACACTTTAAAAAATTGTAGCTCTGCCTTCCAGACTCTGCTTTTAATTAATTTTTTCATAGCACTTATCACTTTCTAATATACCATAAACATTACTTATTACTCATTGTTTATTGCCTATTCCCCTCCATCAATAGGTAAGGACTGATATCTTCTTTTTGTTAACTAATATATCCCAAATATCTGGCCCATAGTTGGTGCTTATTAATGTCTGTTAAATGACCAAGCCTGCTGATGAATAATCTCTCAGATAAAGTTGCAGGATTAACTCTGTGGAGTATGAGTATGTTATTTCCTCTGTGAAAACTACTTTGATGACATCTCATCACCTAAAGGATTTGATCTTACTCTTTAGTTTCATTATTGGGCTCAAAACTGTGTCTTTCAGCTTCTGTCTTTCTCTTTAAGTCATCCAATGTCTAATCATAGAAAAATGATAGCCACGATCTTTCATGTGGTATTCTCCCTACCAAGCAAGACTTTCCCTCTGTATTATTCAGTTATCCTATATAATAGAAGCCTAGTATGCTGTGTCCAGTGGTCTGGTCATCCATTCAAACAATCAAAGCATAATATGCTAATGATATGCTAAGGCTGCTCAACAGCTTGCTATGGCATGCACTGACCACCAGGGGGCAGACACTCCAACCGGTAGATTAGCTTGCTGCTGGGGTTCAGACAATCCGGACTGAGAGAGACGGGCTAGACATGACCTGGAGCCCTCCCACAGTCCCTCCCAGGCTGGCCAACCTCCCGCATCCCTGATCATGCACTGGTGGGGTTCCTCAATCTGGCCTGCGCCCTCTTGCAAATGGGACCCCTTGGGGGATGTCAGAGAGCCAGTTTTGGCCTGATCCTGCTCAATGCAGGAGCTGCCCCCGGGTGGTCAGTGCACTCCCACAGGGGGAGCACTGCTCAGCCAGAAGCCAGGCTCACAGCAGGCGAGCACAGCAGTGGTGGTGGGAGCCTCTCCCGCCTCCGGGGCAGTCGGACATCCCCCAATGGCTCCTGGATTGCGAGAGGGTGCAGGCCGGGCTGAGGGACTCCCCTCCTCCCGCCCAGTACATGAATTTCATGCACTGGGCCTCTAGTGTGACAATAAGAAGGTACAACAAACTACCTTAAATCCAGTGCAGAGGCTTGCAGCAATACACGTTGTATGGAGCAGCTCTGTTTCAAGCTAGGCTCAGCTGGTATCTGCTGGTTTGGTTCCAGACTGGAGTTAGGTCAGCTTCATATGTTTCCTCATTCTCCCTGGACCAGCAGCTATCCTGAGTATGTTCTCCTCCTGGCAGATTATTGGCCACACTAGATCACACTAGCACATTTAAGGACTCTGCTTGAATCATGACCACTAACTTCCCCTGACTAAAGCAATACGCATGGTAAAACCCAATGTGGTTGAGAAATATGCTCCATCCAAAAGGTAGTGAGTATTTTTTATCAATAGTTATATCTTTCACATTCTCCTTTATTGACCTATCCATCAAAACCCAGTATAAATTTCCTCCTTTGTGAACTGTTCCCAATTCAGTAGGTAGTCAGAGAAGAAACAGTCTACTAAAATTCCTACTCCCCAAATATCATAGAACTTAGAACATTTTAAGTGTTAGATCAATATGAAAAATTATTTGTGCCACTCTGAGCTTGCTTGCTCTAAGATTCATTCCCTGCCTTCCTCTGCTAAGCTCTATCTCATAGAGATCTGAATCCTATAAACAGCATATCCCAACCTCAGGTTTAGTTGGCTTTTCAAAAAGTTGATCACTATTCCAACTTTCATTGGGTAACTCCAGCTCCTGGACTTCAATAACATCTCCTCTTCTCTTGTTCCTTTTCCCAGGTTATAGGAGTGGTGGTAGAGCTTCTTGTGCTAATCTTTGTATTGTCTCACCAAACTGATTTATCATCAAATTACTACATTACATTTTCTGTTTTAAATGGTTTCTACTTTCCTGACCTGAAACACTAATTATCATCATTTGCTTAGTTGTTAGAAAATATACCATTTCTACCCAAATAACTATATAAACTATTCAGAATAGTTGCTAATCCTGACCATTAAAAACAATTTCTTGTATAAATCTGGTTAGATGAAAAATAGGGAATTGTATTCTTGTAATACCATCTACATGGCCTGCAGCCATAATCATGGTCCCACTAAATGGTTCTGCTCCCCAGATTTAACTAGAAAGCATTGGAATGAAAGTGTAATTGCAGAAAGTGCTGAGTGTGTAACATGTATAAACTAAATGAAGCACAATCTTTGAGTCCCAAAGGCACTTTCATCCATCTCCTGGGAGATAAATAAAGCATACAATGGCCTAATGAAATCCAAAGGGGTGCTCTTTTCTTGAGATTTTGCACAAATCAAGTCAAAAGACAGAAAAGTTTAACTGGAAAATTCCGCAAAAGGAAAAAGGTTGGAGTAATCATGAAACTAAATGCAAGAACTTTGAGCACACATTTCTTCAATCTCTTTGATATTTCCTGAATTGGCAGCAAGGAAGGTCACATCTAGACTGGCATGTTCTACTTAAATCTGTCTACTAACTGTGTCTCTTTAACCTCCTTATTCTTCTGTTCCTTTGGATTGTTGAACTAACAGCTGATACTTTCTCTTTTTTATATACAAAAGTTGTTATTCTATCAATATCTTGAAAATATTCTTCAGAAGATCCCCAGCTTGAGGCAGAAATTAAATCAGGAGACAGTTCTAAGCTGTCTTATTACTTGATTAATTTATTGAACCTCTGTTATCTCCTTAATAAGCCACAAATGCAATGAATATCAGCTTTAGAAAAGTGCAGACATGGACAATTCAAGTATGGTGGCAGACTTGCTAAAAACCAACCTGCCAAGACAAACACTAGTACGCACGTGCACGCACACACACACACACACACACAGGCACACTCACACATCCTTCTAAACTAGGCAGGTAATTACTGGTAACTGATACTTGTTTAATATTTTGGAAATAATTTATTTCTCTTTATCTCATCTGACCTACACAACAACAATTCTGAGAAGGTAGAATAGCTATCTTTAGAGAAAAGGTAATGTGTCTGGAGCATAGGAAATAGGGAAGAGGAGAACTATGGGATCAAATGAAGATTTAGGAATGGCCCCGGTTATATAGGGTTTACAGTTCATTATAAGGCTGCTTTTATTCTGAGGAATTGGCAAGCCATCTGGAGCATTTTAAGCAAGGTAATAATATGTCCAACTTTTATTTTTAAAAGATTACTTTGATAACCCTGTGGTTACTGGATTATGGAAAAAGCATAGAAACACTTACTATACATTTGTAATCATCTAGGTGAGAAGTAGTGACTTAGATTAGGATGACAACAGAGGGTATGCTGAGAAGTAGCAATATTAATAATAACACCTAGCAACCATCTTAGCTTTAGAATAAGGCTTTATATTATTCATCTCTCCCTTTCAGTTTCATGCACTATGAACAATTGTATCTCATTAATATCCATTCCAAGGTCATTAATAATTTTTTCAACTTTTAATTTGAGAGTGAATACTTTTATCTGCAATCCCTTGATACCCATTAAAATGATGTTAAATGAATCAACATGATCTAATCCTACAATCGCAAACATAGTAGAAAATGGGACTTCAGCAGAGCAAGTTCTAAAACACTTCAGGAAGATGGAAAACAGGTGGACCGATGGAACCCAGAGGGTGCTGCAGTCAAGGAGGGGACTACGCTGCCCCAGACAGCAAGGTGAGTGACTCAGGGTTGGAGAGATAAGTGGGTCTAAAAGAAAAAGAATAGTGGAAGTCCTGCATATGCAGACATCCTTGTCTATCCCTTACCCAAAAGCCTAGACCTCTCCCTCACCTCTCTAAGCTTTGGCACCTGTATAATTTCCCCTTTTCCATCTCTATAATTTCCCCTTTTCCAGAATATTATATAAATGCAATCATACAGTATGCAGTCTCATAAGACTAATTTATTTCACTTAAAAATATGCATCTAAGATTCATCCATGTTGTGTGGATTTATGGCTTTTTAAAATCACTGAATTCTGTAGTGTAAATCTACAACAATGTGTTTATTCATACTTGGTTACTTCCAGTTTTGGGCATCTATCACTTTTTTCAACCTAGCCTAAGACATCACACAGCATCACTTATTCCATAGATATTCTAGTCATTAAAGTATGACACTAATACGAGCCCATATTCCAGTGGGGAGGAATTAAATGGCACATTTTGTAAAGGAAGTATCAAACAGTTTGTGGATATGTTCTAAAATTACCTCAAATAGATAAAGAAAAAATCCCAACTGTTCTTGAGGATTTTGTGACTCACAAAACTCAGTTGACAGATGTTGCATTAATTTTCCACTGCTACAAAACACATTACAACAAACTGAGCTGCTTAAAACAATAGCAACTTATTAGTTCAACCTGCATTATCTCAGTTCAGTAGGTCAGAAGTCTGGCATGTGTGACTGGCTTCTCTGCTCAGGGACTCAGAAGGCTAAAATCAAGGTGTCTGGGTCAGCAGGACTCCGTTCTTACCTGAAGGCCCTGGGCAAGAATCCCCTTCCAAACTCAGTCAGGAGTTTGGCTGGATTTGTTTTCTCTTGCCTATTGGACCGAGGTCCCTGTTTTCTTGCTAGTTGTCAACAGGGACTGCTCTCATTTCCTACAGGATACCTACCTTCACTGGCATTTCACAACGTAGTTGTTTACTTTTGTCCTAGTCTGCACATTTGCATCTCTCTGACATTTTGCAATATGATTGTGGGTATTGATATATTTATTTAGCACTAAAGAGGTTCAGTACCTATTGTCTATGTATGTAAAATTAGTGCCCAGATTTAAAGGGCTCGTGTGATGAGGTCAGGCTCTTGCAGATAATTTCCCTTTTTAAAAAGTCAGCTATGCCCTATATCATAACCTAACCACAGGACTAAAATCCATCATATTCACATTGTGGGGATTATACCAGGATCTGCACACCAGGAATCTTGGGCACTGTCTTAGAATTCTGCCTACCACTATTATATAAAAAATTTAAAGTAAATGACATTTTGGGTGAATGGATAAAGAAAGGGGATTGAGCAAAACAGAGAAAAGAAAAAAAGAGTAAGAGAGAACTCATGAACACGACCACAGTGTGGTGATTGCTAGGGGTTGGGGGTGGAGGTGGAAGAGGGCTTAGAGGGGCTCAATGGTGATGGAAATTTTTAAAAATAGAATAAGTAAAGCAAATGACATTTAAACAGTTAAGCTATTGGAGTGTCAAAAAGGAGAATCCATTTGAACATGCTTTCTTGCAGAGTAGAAATCTAATTAAACTCCTAAGAAATCAAATTGAAAGTAAAATACTGAGTTATGTAAGGGGCACTATGTATATAATCATAATGGGATAATTGTACTGAATTTCAACTTTCAGACTCAACTCACAGATAAACGTTGAAAGATACGTAATAATGGCAGAATAGAATTTAAATGTTATCTTGACAATGTAAAAATCAAAGTATAGTTGTCCCTTTAACAACATGGGTTTGAACTCACTCTGAGGGTCCACTTATACACAGATTTTTTTTTTTTCAATAAATATACAGTCAGCCCTTCAAATCCCCAGTTTCCATATCTGTGGATTTGTCCAACAGATAGGTAATAGTTTCAATCTGTGGTTGGGAATACACAGATACAGAAGGCAGACATGGGCATTGGTGGATTTTGGCATCTGCAGAGGTTCTGGAAGCAATCCCTTGTGGATACTGAATGAGGACTGAAGTTTTTGGGGAGTTAAAAGTTATACACAGTTTTTCGACTGTGTGGGAGCTGGTCAGTGTCCCTAAGCCCTGTGTTGTTCAAAGGTCAACTGTGTAGTTTATACAAGTTGGTGAATAGAAGAGGGATGAGAAGTAAAGAAATGATTGTGGGTATTGATATATTTATTTAGCACTAAAGAGGTTCAGTACATATTGTCTATGTTTAAAAATCAAATCAGAAGTTTAAACCAGGGGTTGGAAATTTGTTTTCTTTAGAAGGCATAGTTGATATTTTGGACTTTGTAGGTCATATGGTCTCTGTCGTAAGTGCTAAAGTTGGCTATTGTAATATGAAAGCAACCACAGAGAACCATAAACAGATGAATATAATGTGTTCCAATAAAACTTACAAAAAAGGTGGCAAGCTGGATTTGGCCTATGGGTCATAGTTGCCAATCCGTGGTTTAAAGATATTATTTAAAAACATAAAAAGAAAAGTCAAATTTACTTTATTGAGAAGATGCGGGAATAAAACAGATTTTTTTAGTGAGCTAAATCTTTAAAGACGAAAATAACATAAGCAATAAATAATACCTACTGTTGATAAATCAAGAGGTAGCAATATGAACATATCATTTAGAGAAAATAGAGGTAACTAAATGTATGTAAGCACAGAAATCACAAATGATTGTTTCTGGAGAGTAAAGTTATGGTGGAAAAAACAGAGTAGAGTAGTGACTTGTTTTTAAGCATAAACTACTCTGTACTATGATATTTTTAGATAATTGTATATAACTTTAATGTAAATTTTTAAAACTGAAACAAATTGGTAGATATGTCTTCCACTTACTAAATTAAGATTCATTAACATTTTTATTATTACTATTTAAATTTACATACATTTTTCAAACTGCATTATTATTGAGAATATAATATTTCATATTATTCATAAAGCTATAGCAAGATTTTAAAAAATTCCATGCTAAAATTGAGAGATAATATGAAACAATATTGATATAATTTTTCCGAATGACTAGCTTTTGTCTTATTTTCATAAAGAAAGACGAGTAAGCAATGACTTGTCCTTAGTGAACCTATGCAGGTTTCTCTCTCAATACTCAACGACCATCCTCTGAATACAACTTCGTAGAAAAAATTAGTGTTTATTTCAATTTCATAGTGAAAAGTTATATTTGCTCACCTTTGATATTTATTGTGATTTTTCTTGTTCTATAATTCCTTAGTGATTTTCAGCAGTGGTTCAGCTATCTCATCGGTGAATTTCCCTGAGACCTGTGTCATTTACCATGACACCCTTTGTCCTGGTCAGAGATCACATTTTAGTATAACAGCCTCTTCACTTTGATATTCTTATATTTTGAGACTTCCATTCTTTCTTATTAATGCTTATTTTCCACTATTTAATATGAAGACCATTTTTCATATAGTAAATGGAATAAAAATGAGAGTTTCATTTTTTTCTTTGGGAAATTTATTAATATGATTGGCTGTAGGCAATGAATCAACACCTCCTTTGTTGTACATCCAAACATACATGAAACATGAATTCCACAAAACTATTTGGTTGAGTGAGAGGGTTCCACATCATTTCAAATTATTGTTTTTATAAAATTTGGGGCTATGAGTTACTATCCATTGGAGAGTATTTTATTAAAAACCATTAATAATAAAATCAGCGCATCATCAAATTAACAATCTTTATGAGTACCATTAATTTGGTTAACATACAAATTGTTCTTCCTATGACCATATGATTATGGGAAATAAAAACATAATAAAAGTACTCATGGGAATTAGAAAACTGGTTCAAATTAACTCATTACAGTTTTGTTTTTACAAGTGTTTTCAGTATTTGGAGAAATATAATATGTCACTCATTCTGAGCAAACCCAAACCAATGTTAATTTCCAAATGGAAATGTAAAGTGTTCTTTCTTAAGGATGCCATTTTAAACTATACCTAAGTATAGTAAAGTTTTCCTAATTATTTCACTTGAACTGCCCAGTAATATTTGTAAATAATTGTAACAAAGCTATCACAGATGACATACTTACCATTTTCCAGGCACTTTACATATGTTATATTTCTTTTAATTCTTTCCACGCCCTATGTGTAGGTGTCATCCTTTTTTTATGCAGAAAACTTGGATCTGAAGTATTAAATAATGTGCCTTACAGGAAAACTGTTTAAGCAAAAATCAGGCTAGCTCTGACTGAATTTGAAACTTAAAGTTTATAAATTTTCCTGAGGATAAGGAATAGAGGAGCAGAGAGGAATGACATATTGCTGAAATAGACTCACAACCAAAAGGGAGCCTCTAAAGATTTAGGTAAAGAAAAGAGGTTTGTTCATGTTTTGTGTACCTGAAAATTTGAATATCATAAATCAGAAGACTTCTGGTGTGTTTTTTTTTAAACTAATATGACTTGATTATCAAGAAAGCAGAATCAGGAGAAATCTGGAATAGAGGAATTTGAAGTTATATTCTTTGGAAAGGTTTAGAGATTAGAGGAAGCAGTAATGAAAATGGCTGATAGAAAAGAGTGAGATGAAACAACAGAGTGATATCGGGGATTGGAAGAGATAAGAACTTGACCATACACAGTTAGATAGTTCTACACAGATGGTTCTGAATGACCACATGTATACGCTATCTTAGATACGGGATGAAATAATGAGAGAATGTGCTCTCTCTCTCTCTCCCTCTCTCTCTCTCTCTCTCTCTCTCTCTCTCTCTCTCTCTCTCTTTTTTTGGGGGGTTGGTCCCCATCTGAGGGTATTTTCCCATTGATTTTTAGAGAGAGTGGAAGAGAGAGGGAAAGACATGACAAACATGTATGTGAGAGAAACACAGTTATTGGTTGCCTCCTGCACTGCCCCGACCAGGGCCCAGGCCAAGGAGAAGCCTGCAACCGAGATACATGCCCTTGACTGGAATCGAACCTGAGACCCTTCGGTCCACAGGCCAATGTTCTATCCACTGAGCCAAACCAGCTAGGGCAGGGAATGTGCTTTAGATGGGAGTAGATGGGGTGAACGTAATTTGGAACTTTCAATCTATCAAAACTACATACATTGTAGAAAACAAACAAACAAAAAACAAAATCATGAAGCCCATTGAACCACATTTAACATAATGTCATACATTATTCTCACATCCTCCAACATAAGTGTATACACACAAACACACACACACACACACACACACACACACACACACACACTTCTAGATCTGCACCTGCATTCTCTCTAACAGAGCCACCATGTGCCCAGTTGCCCAACAACTAAACCTAAAAGTCATTTCATTTCCCCCTTTCTCTTGGGCCCACATCTAAGCAATGACAAGCCCTTTCAATTTAACCTTTTCAGTATCTCTACCCTCCTACTTCTGGATAACTACAATAGCCTCAATGTCTTGTCACCCCCACAGACCACCTGCCTGCAAGGTGATATTTCCAAAACATGCACACACACACACACACACACACACACACACGCACGCAGGCACACTCACCCACATACTAATTACATAGTTTCTATATTCATATTTCTCCAAGAACTACTTATCACCTATGGGATCAATGCTTTGAAACAGAAAGCCCTTCATAATCTGCTGCCACTTACTAGTGCATCCTTTCCAGCCTCATTTCATAACACAACTTCCACCTTTTCCCATTGTTGTATTTCAGCAAAGATGAGCTAATTTTACGTGTTTAATCATACCTTGCTGTCTCATACCTTGACACTTGCCATTCAGTTTGCCTAAAATAGCTTTCTCACCTGTGTATGGACTTGTCCACCAGGAGACCTCCTGAAGGTGCTAATCTTTTGCTCCTCCTTAGAACTTTAACCTGAGAAAGGCTCATTGCTTCTCCACTGTGCTTTCTCCATGTTCTCTGGACATATCTCCATTCTAGCAATCATACTGGGTTAGTATTTGTTTTCTTACATGTTTCCTTTGCCCACTACACCTTGATCTCCTTGAAAGCAGAATCAATGTTTAAAATATTGTAATTTCTATGTCTAGAATAGTGCCTGGGTTGTAATTATATTTTATAAACATTTGTGAATATTAGATGAATGGAAGTAATTTATTTTAAATTAAAACTACTTTCCTCTAGGGATGACCTCCAGGTAGGGCAGGGTATCTTTTGAGTATGCATATTTTGGGAGTGTTAGAATGCTTTGTATTCCAAATTTACTTGAATATATCTGTATTGAATAATTACTGCATTTACTTTTCACCCAGCACCTGAAATAAAACATGCTTTGCAAGATAAATTTTTATCTTGCTCCTGGCAATCACATGAAAAGCTATAGTGAAATAAAAATAGAATCTGCACTTGATGCTGTGGAGAATGAAAGCTAGAGGCAGTGCTGAAAGCATGATTTCTTCATAGCACAGGGGCTTTTCCCAAAGAGAAAATATTTGGGACCCAAAAGAATGCATAGCCCCAAGCTGCCCACAGTGAGGCTTTATTATGGAAGACAGTTGTTCCTGATATGCCACCTTCTCTAATCTTTTTTAAATGGCTATTAAACAAAGGAAGCTATCTTTCAAGATTTTTAACAAATCAGAATAAATTGAGCTCTTAAATAAACTTATCATAATGTAAATATTATAACAATATATATCCTAAACTAGTTTTATTCTAGGCAGAAGACATGTCTTGTAATAGAAAAAGTGGCAACTGGAGGTTTATGGAAATTTGAACAATCATGAAAAAATTTTACACCATTTACCAACTGCTAAATACAACAACTGCTAAGTATACTAGTATAAATGTTAAGTACTCCATTTTTTTAAAAGAGAACTATATGACACATATTCTGGTTGTTAATTGTGCAACATGTAGAATAGATGCTAATATCATAGAAAACTGTAGAAGTATAATACTAAATACATGAAATAAATAAGAAGAGAAATGAAAGTGGGATAATTTGAGTTTCTATATTTATTTTAAAGTTTTTATACAGTAGGTGCTTTCCTGTCACTGAGACTCTGTGTGCCAGGCACTAAAAGTAATGGAACTCTTAGTGGCCTAAGAGGGAAGATGAGTACAGTTGGAGTCTGCCCTTTTCAGGAGAGCAGGGGCCTCTCTTCTGACTGGGCAAATCCAGCCATGGGTATATTTTTAAATATAGCTGCTTTTGGGTGGGAAGTGAGGGATGAACTGATGTTATGGTGGGAGAAGTCTGTGGAAAAGGAGAGAAAAAGAAATCTCTAAAAGTAGAAGATGAGTGGTTCTTAAATATATTCTGTCATGGAAATATTTGTATAGAATTTTTCAGTTCTGATCTTCTAAAAGAAAATACCGCACCTGAAAAGAACATGTGGTTGGAATTTAAAATGTGTATCCATGGGAAAAATACCTCTAAGGATATTTGTGTTGCTGAGCCATACATCAGAAGAATTACCTGTGAAGTGAATAGTGAGGCTCCCAAAGGCAAGTTTTGAAGAAATTTATCTAAAAAACAAGGGACCTAACTTTAAGAAAATGGATAGACTGTTTAAAACAGCCCACACATCATTCATATCTAAGAATTTTAAAGCTTTGGAAGAATATTTGTCTGAGGAAGTTTAAATTTCAAAACCAAATGTTAATTATTAGCTGAATTTGCATTTCATTAGTAAGATGCTATAGACATAATCAATTTTCTTTATTTGGTTCTATTTTTTTTAAATTATTTTTCAATTACAGTTGACACTCAGTATTATATTAAATTCAGGTGCACAGCATAGTGCTTAGACATTTATATAATCTAAGAAATGATCCTCCCAATAAGTCTAGTTCCCATTTCACACCACACATAGTTATTACAGTATATTCCCTATGTTGTACCTTACATCCCCATGTCTATTTTGTTTTCAATCCTTCTGCACATTCATTGGTTTAAAAATGCCAGGGTGGCTCAGTGGTTGAGTGCCAACCTATGAATCAGGAAGTCACAATTCCCCATCAGGGCACATGCCTGGGTTTAAGGCTCGATCTCTAGTAGAGAGCATGCAGGGGACAGCCAATCAATTATTCTCTCTCATCATTGATGTTTCTCACTCTCTCCCTCTCCCTTCCTCTCCAAAATCAATAAAAATATATTTAAAAATAAAATTAAAAAAATATCCTTATTGTCATCCACTCTATTCTTACATCTCCCCGCTACATATCTATGTCCAGTGCTGTTTTGGCATCCATGTGTTAACTTGTATAAAAGCCCATCAGACAGGATTTAAAGTGTTCCATCTTTTTGACAGATAAGGAATATGAAGAGACCAGCATTCAGTATGGGCAAGTGTCCTACACAATTAAACTAGGAACTTCCTCTATTGTATCCCAGTGAAGTCTACCATCCGATTAATATTCCCATTTGACAACTAAGGAAACCAACAAGGTCATATATGCAAGCTGCACCTCTTCCAGTGAACAATTTTAGTGGCTTCTCTGGTTAAAGACCATTTTCAAAACCACATGTTTCTCTTCTTGTATAGCTCTTTTGGGATTTGATAGAATTCATTCATCCAACAAAAATTTATTGAATACTCATTATGTGCTGAACACCATTCTAGGGCCTCAAAATGCACAGTGAAAAAATATCCACAAGCAATTATGCCTCATGGAGTAAACTTCAAGACTATAAATTTCAAGTGTGGAGAGAAGAATTTATTAATTACAATGCAATTCATTAGGCAACCATTTTTAAGCCCTGGTAATCTTGTATTTCTATAGTGCTTTCAGGAAGGACAATTAACCAATTAATTGTACTTGATACCAACTAGTACCCTGATGTTTGAGGTAAACAATAGGCGCTGTGAAAATAGCGATAGCCGATTTCTATCCTCAAGGAGCACATAGTCTCTATTGGCAGATAAATTAAATATACATGTAACTAGTATCAGAGATGTTTATGCACAACTTTAGATACCCTTAATATCACCTCTTTCTGGGACCATTGTCTACTCTTGATTCCCAGCTGCCAATAGGTTGGCCAACTCTGAATGGGCTCAGACCAACTTCATCTGCACAGAACCTGACAGTGCTTTGCTCACTGCTCTCACTGTTCTCCCATTCCAGAGCTTTTCTGTCCATGCTGAGGCTTAAGCTCCAGGGAGAATAGCTCAAGTACAACTTATAAGAGAGGGAGAGAACCTCTCTTGACCTACTAGAAAACAATTTTTTACCAGTGGAGACAGGAACCAGCATATAATTATTTCTCCCCTCTTCACTCTGGACCATGTCATGATATGCAGTTGTTCATATGAACTCTATGAGGATGATTCCTTAAGACTAACCAATTAATTGTTCTTGATACCAAGTAGTACCCTTTTCAGGAATTCATCCTCTTGAATTTAATTTCTATCCCCCTTTTGGTTTTGTTTCTTTTCTCCTTACTCCTTCTTCTTTGTGATACCCCCTCTAAATACTAGCATATACATTTTTGTGTCAGTCTTCATTTTATAGGAATACTTAATTATTGTAAATGGAAGAATGTGGTAATAAATACAAGATAGCTGTGAATGATATGATAGGAGAATATAGAAAAAGAAGTGTTTTTTTCCTAGATGTCATTTCTAGGTATACCAGAAGAATGACAAGGAGAAGGTGGGATTTTAGATCTTATTTTGAAAGATGAATATAATTCTAACAGATGACGAGGGATACCATTGGGACATTCTAGATTGAGTAGTGGTACAAACAAAAGTATGTGTAAGCGCAGTAATCCAGGAGAGATTCATTAGGAGAAAGTTGGAGGTAAGGCTAACAGATTGCATAACTGAAAATCTTGAATACTACAGACACCCAATTCTGGAGATCATATACTCTTCTTTCAGGTTATCACATTTGATGCCATGTCAACAGGAATTTGAGCCTCAAGGAAGGAATGGAGAATGAGAG
Organism: Cnephaeus nilssonii; assembly: GCF_951640355.1. Classification (NCBI taxonomy): domain Eukaryota; kingdom Metazoa; phylum Chordata; class Mammalia; order Chiroptera; family Vespertilionidae; genus Cnephaeus; species Cnephaeus nilssonii. The sequence continues at coordinate 35,033,223 of NC_137080.1, read as the reverse complement.
TGAACCAAGGTTGTGAACTTGCTTTTCAAATTTTATCCTGCATAAAAATTTCCTGAAGAGAGTTCTTGGCCCTGTCTCAGATATTGGGATTCAGTAGGTCTGGGGCAAGATCTCAAGTCGTTATTTCTATTAAGTTCCCAGATGCTACTGATATGTCTGTTCAGGACCACACTTTGAGTAGCACTGGTTTAGAAAAGGTCTGTCCTTTCTATATACTAGCCTAAATAGAGGCAGCTCAGACCTGTGTATTTCTAAATATGGAAAATGGCCTCTTTAGTTAAGTGTTTTCTGGGTACATGTGTGTTTCAGGTGGGTTAAAACATTCATTTTAAGCAATTTATAAATGTGTCAGATTTGTACCTAAATCTGTTGTTTATGCTGATAAAAAAAGTCATCAGCTAAGACTGAAATTAAACTTTTGTAATTAACTCAACACCAATCCATTTTCTACAGAGAAGATCAGTTTCCTGCTAGTATAGGGCACAGCAAAGGGAGTTTTGATGGACAGGAAGCATCTAGATGCACATGAGAAAGATCATGTTTAGAGTAAGTAATAAAGACTCCAATTAAGGAAGATTAAGAGAAGTAAGGCATCAAAAATAGTCTCATCTTCCTGTTGTAATTATCCTGACTTTCTTTCACTGGGTATTATTTAGCCAAGATAGTGATCAGTCTTTGAGTAGATTTTAAATACCAAGAATTGCCCAGCTGGTGTGCTCAGTGGTTGAGCATCGAACTATGAATCAGGTCATGGTTCCATTCCTGGTCAGAACACATGCCGGGGTTGGGGGCTCAACCCCAGTAGAGGTATGCAGAAGGTAGCTGATCAATGATTCTTCCTCATCATTGAGGTTTCTATCTCTTTCCCTCTCCCTTCATTTCTGAAATCAATAAAAAATATATTTAAATACAAAGAAGAGGCAGAGTGTAATGTATGTAAACTAGAATTTACCCATCCATCTCATTGAATCCTGGCTCTCATTCTGAGTGCTAAACCCCTAAAGGGAACAGGATGGGATAATGCAAAGAATGTGGTATAAAGTACCATTGAGGGAACTAGTGATACTTGCCTTGAAAAAGAGATTCATTGCACTAATGGGTGTTGGATATGATAGTCTCATTTCCTCAAAGGCTGCTCTCTAAGATACTAGGAGAAAAATAAACAAAACCAAAGAAGGGGAAGGAATGAAAGTTAGGATGAAGCAATCTGAATCTAACATTACGAAACCTGTCCATGTGGAAGATACTGCTTGGTGAGGAAGAAACTCCTTTATTACTGGAAATGTTCAAATTAAGTCAGTTTAGCAGATTATTAGTTATAAATGCATTTTACAAGGGTTTGAAAAATTCTTTGTGAATTCCAAGATGACAGAGAAAATGGACAATTTCTTCTGAATATTTGTACAAATTTCAGAAGACATGAATTTATAGGTGAATATTACATAGTTGCCATAGGATGAGAGACCCCACAGACCAGTAATTGAAAAGTTAATGTGGGAAACAAAAGGGCATCTTCCCACCAGGGTAGTGGAGCTACATTAAACACAGCAAGGGGTGTGAATGCTTATAGCCCTCAGTGGGAAGTAATCACCTCATTGCTCTCTAGGCTTGCTAGAAATTATCAGGTCCCTTCCATGTTGTGTCCTGGAGAGTAAAGAGAAATTAATTGATGGTCTAATAAGTTAGAGCAGAAAAGGAAGTCTCTGCTGTGATGAGTTAAGAATAACTAAGGTTTCATTTTCCTGTAGTGTCCATTAGCTTATAATGATAAAGAGCACTGTTCAATTTTCTCAACCAGAATGTGAACTATTAAGACAAGCATAATTGGTGACCTCACTAGGGTAAAGTCATTTATCTTGTTGATGTTGAGAATTCTTCACCAAGTACTCCCTATTGTTTTACCCTTCTGGGCATTTCCCCCTCATTTGTTTTTTAAACAGTCTCTAACTTGTTACTTTTAAAATAATCAACTTTTCTGGATCATTTTCTTCACAAACATTGACAATTAAAAACTCTTCTGTCTTCTGAGCAGCAAAGATATGTAGTGCTGTGGTAGCAATTGACAGTACATATATGCAATTTTCAAGATAAGGGCAGAGTAGTAGGAACAACTTACACAAATATCTATAAACTAGAGGCTCGGGGCACGAAATTCTTGCACTGAGGGGGAGGGTCCCTCAGCCTGGCCTGCCTGCCCCCTCTTGCAGTCCAGGATCCCTCGCTCCTTACCACTTGCCTGCTCGCTCTTCCTTACTGCTCTGCTCACTGCTCCTTAGTGCTGCAGCAGAGGTAGGAGAGGCTCCCGCCACGGCTGTTGCACTTGTTAGCTGTGAGCCCGGCTTGTGGCTGAGCAGCACTCACCCTGTGGGAGAGCACTGACCACCAGGGGGCAGTTCCTGCATTAAGCGTCTGCCCTCTGGTGGTCAATGTGCATCATAGCGACCAGTTGTTCTGATGTTCCACCATTAAGGTTGCTTAGGCTTTTATTATATAGATGAATTCAAACACTACTGAAGTAATGCTCATTACATTTTTCCTATCTAATGAAAACAACTAAACATAAATTTCTGATTATAACATCAATTTAATTAAGTCATTCATTAACAGGAACTTATCACATTCATGTAACTTTGCTAAAAGTTGCAGGTTATATAAGGAACTTTTCTGCTGATGCATGTTTAGTTGCATGAATACTGAGAAACAAAAACCATTACATATCTCTACACTCTAAAATTCCAACCAAATTTTAAAAAAATTGGATGTCATAATCAGATAGATTTATTGGCTTTATTCCTAATAAGATTGGTCTGGAGGATCTGGTTTAGATGTGGAGAAACATTCTGCCTTTTGATGGTCCTGTCCCCATCCTCTAATTACTCTTACCCCACCTAGTCTTGAGATGACCTACTTGAGGGAGATTTGTGTGTCTGCAGAGGGACACACTGATCAATAATCTCTGTCTCACATCCAAAGGATCCAGGCAGCTGGGTAAAGTGAGATGGCCTACAGAAATCTCCCTAAAGACATGATGGTAGAAGAAATGAGAGTCTGGGGTTGATCAGAGCAGGCATATTTCCTTCTCCCAATCCCATAAATCAGGTCAGCTATTTCTCTTCTTTGGTGGTGATGATAGTTTATTTTTTTTTGGGTGGGGGGGTGTTAAGAAATATCATGGATGCTCACTTTCCACTTCTAAATGATGCACTTCCCTGTTTTATGGGCCAAGATAGGAGAATGGAGAATAGTACTCCCTTCACTAAATGTTGTCACTGCACCATCTCCTCCTAAGTGCTTGAGACCTCCTGAGAGAAAGGACTCTTACCGTCTCCAGGAAGAGCATTTCTGAAAACAACAGGCTTAACAGGAATCAAATTAGGGATATATGCCCTGTTTAACAAGCTGAGTTACCCATAATGCTTTGGGCAGAGCAGAGGCTTAATAAGCAATCGTGAAGTTTTGATTTGATTTGTTTTGTTTTGTATTGCTTAGGGTCATGAGATTTAAACTTAAATCACTGAATATTTAATTGCAGTGGGAAATATGGGAATCAGAAAACCTCACTAGTTTCCAGTTTCAAATTTAAATGCCAGTACAGTAGGAAAGGTACACTGAGAAACCCATTAGTAGCACTATGGAGTTAGGAAACTTCTTGGCAAACTTAGCAATCAATTGATATTCATCTGAAAACCCAAGGCAGCAATTTCCTTTGTTGGGATTATCCTATATAATAAAGAGGTAATATGAAAATTGAACCTCACACCCTTGCATCACAAAATGGCTGCCCCCATGTTGTCACAAGATGGCTGCCCCCATGCCATCACAAGATAGCCGCCACAAGATGGCCGCCCCACATCGTCACAAGATATCCATTCCCACATTGTCACAAGATGGCTGGCAGGGGAGGGCAGTTGGGGGTGACCAGGCCGGCAGGGGAGCGGTTAGGCGTCAATCAGGTTGGCAGAGGAGTGGTTAGCAGCAATCCGGCAAGCAGGCGAGTGGGTTGGAGCCAACAGTCACGGGTTGTGAGAGTGATGTCCGACTGGGGCCCCCAGATTGGAGAGGGTACAGGCTGGGCTGAGGGACAACCCCCCAATTCACAAATTTTGTGCACCGGGCCTCTAGTATGTAAATAAAATTCTAAATGAAAGCTCTACTTGAGATATTATTTGTAATAAAAATAATTAATTTCAAAATACATATATTATTTTTTTCCATTAAATTAAATGTCTCATACACATGTGTGCATGTGCACATAGATATAGACACACTTTCAGAGCAAATACCAATGTCCACATCTTTACACTTTGTGACTACTCATAAACCTCACAAAGGTCACCTTAGCTTATAGAAAACACAGGGCTAATTTTAAGAGTAAATTTGTAAAAATATATAAGTAGAGATTCAATGCTGTGAATTTATGTGTGTTCCACTGCAAAATCTAGTCCTAAGACAAAATCCACATCCATGTACATATGAATGAAGTTTACTCTGTTTTGGGAAATATACAAACATGAAACAAAATGCAATGCCTACTTTTTTTTTCTGTTAAGAGCAATTAACTGGTTAGTTTTGGGTCATAATTTCCTGGTCTTTAAGCTGATCTTTACAGCTTCACAGAATTCTTACTTTAAATTTATTGTTTGATTTTAGTAATAAGGTACACTTAATAATGGATACACTTAATGCACTGACTTAAGAGTACTATCATGAGTGAATCTTTGTGCTTGAGTGTTTTCTTTTGGTTTGGTTTGTCTTTTTAACCCTAGCATTTTTAGCAAGCAAAAAAGTGCTGAAAACAAAACAAAACAAATAGCAACAATATCATTAAAGCCCACATACCACCATTAGAATACAATTCAAGAACATGTTCAGCAAAGGGCTAATAAACACTTTCCTAGAAATATCTTTCATAATCTCCAGATTGCATCCTTCTAATGACAACTCTAATTAGTGAAACAAAAACTCTTTTTTTTACTAAGTCCCAACAACATCCACCGTCAAAGACACATCTATGTTTTTAATTTTTCTCAGTAAAGAAAGAGAGAAAAACACACCTAGTGTGCAGATTGGACATGTTTTCAATTTATGAATATCTGCACTATGGATGTGAGCAGGACAATATGGGACTATACAGGGTGGGGCAAAAGTGGGCTTTACAGTTGTAAGTATGTGAAACATAGAGTTTATTCCTGTATTATTATTTCTGAATTATTGTATTATTTTCCATAAGAACAGCTGTAAACCTGCTTTTGCCCCACCCTGTGTGTGTTTTTTTAAATGGCCACATTAACAGAAAACCACTTTAGAATAAATGGATATTTCACCTTTCACTGATTTTTAAAAATTAACCACACTACCATTATGCTGAAGGGTCATAATCATTAATCTGCTAAGAGTTTGCAATGACAAGCGTGTCCGATAGAGCTGTGGCCACGTGGCCCTGAGCCTGCTATTCTGTCACCTTCCCGGAAGCCTTAGATGAATTGGATACCCCAGCTGGCAGTGCTTTCTTTGTCATTTCTCGCTATATTCTTCATCTCACTCCCTCTTGCTCCCACTGTGATTGGAGACTACTAGTTCCTTTCTCTCCCTTTTATGCTTTCTTATGAAATTCTATTTCATTTTAAATTACAAACAGATATTTTGTGTAAGAAAACACAAGCAAACGACAAAAACCTTGGAAGGTCATTTAAAGAATAAAAACGGAAGCTCATTTGAAAATATTAGATGCTTAATACAAGAAATAACACCTTAAGACTTAAAGGTTAGACTTGACTTTCATTACATCCTGGAAGATATGTTGATCAAGAACCAGAATTAAATAATAATGTAGACAACAAAAAGAAGGCAACATTTCTAATATTTTTTAAACAAAATGTTTATTTATAAAACAAAAAGTAATTTATCACTCTGGCGGGTGTGGTTCAATGGTTAGAGCAATGGCTCTTGCACCTAAGGGTCGCGGGTTCCATTCCCAGTCAAGGGCACTTATCTGTATTGCAGGTTCCATCCCCAGCCCCCGGTGGGGACACAGGAGGCAACCAATCGATGTGTCTGTCTCACATGGATCTCTCTCTGTCTGTCTCTCTCTGTCTCACTCTCTCTTTCTGTCTCTCTCCCCTACCCTCCCTCCCTTCTACTCTCCCTAAAAAGAAATGGAAAAAAATCTCCACAGGTAAGGATTAACAACATAACAACAAAAAGTATTTTATCATAAAAGTTTGTGCTTTATTTTCAACAGCATATCAGCAACAGTAATTTACCATGACATAATGAGGAAATTATTATCAAAAATAATAAACAGGAGTATGTTGTTAGAGAGTGTTATTGATTGAATTATATCCCTCTCCCCAAAATTCAGATGTCAAAGACCTAATCCCAGCATTTCAGAATATGACTACATTTAGACACAGGGCCTTTAAAGAGCAATTAAGTTCAAATGGGGTCCTTATGGTGTGTCCTCATCCACTCTGATGGGTGTTCTTAGAAGCAGAGAAGATTCGGATACAAACACAGATAGAGAAACAGCTACATGAAGACAGCAAGAAGGACATCTGCAAGCCAAGAAAAGAAAGAAGTCTCTAGAGAAACCAAACATGCCAACACCTTACCCTCAGACTCTGGCCTCCGGAATTACAAGGAAACAAATGATCTATTGCGTAAGCCATCCAGTTTGTGGCATTCTGTTATGGCAGTCCAGCAAATTTAATTAGAGAGTAATATCTGCTGGTGGAAGGTGAGAGTTTGGAAAGAACACCGAGCTTGTTTTGTGTTATTCCTTCAGGCATTCAGGTGTTTGATAAGACTAACTCTGCTCTTTAAAAATACCAAGATGTCTTTTAAAGTTCTCATTGAAAAGATAATTAATAGGGTTATTTTCTGCCCATAACTTTTACTCACTTTAGGAAATAGGCTTTTGAGCAGTCTAGCATTTGTATTTGACTATCCAAATGGATAAAGAGTTTAAAGAGTGTTCACAAAAAGACAGAAAAAAGATTACTCAATACAGAGTGATCCAAAATAAAAAAATGGGGAGAGCAACATGGAGAATGAGGCAAGGGCACAGCAAGGGAATTAAGTCAGCGCCTGGGTTCTGTCTCTAGGGTGCAGGCTCATGTGGAAGTATCGTGAGGGACTCTGGTGATTCACAGAGTCCTGTGGCTGCTCAGGGGTGGCCAAAGCCCAGGGTGTGACTCACAGGCTATGGATTGCTGATTAGCACTTTTCCCTCGGATGTGTAATGTAAAATGTACTTGCCAACTGACATGTTTGAGCTAGGGAAATACCAGAGGTTGTTCCCTGAACTGTATTTTTTTAAAATCATTCCTTAAGTTTGAATTTGCTTCCTGTTTTTCTATGTAAGGTATAGACAAACATACAAACAAGTAATAATCTCTACAATCAGAATTTTGCTCAAGGTATACTACACAATGTCCCTGTGAATAACACTGACATAGGATTAGGTATTCTTTCAATAAGTTAATAAACATCCTATACTATAAGAATGATCTAAGGCTGACTAATTTAAATTCTATTCTCACTGACATGATACTAAATATACTTTTTAAATCACATACTGCAGAAAGTACATATGCAAATGCAAAATTGAGTATTTCTACCATAATAGTTTTGGTAAATTCAAATATAATCGTCTTTCTAAATGTTAGTAGTTATTATTATGAAGTTTTTATTATTTATAGCACTTTGCCACTGCAAATATTATGTAAAATGTTAAGTAAAATGTTATTACATTTATCTCAAAGTAGAGCAATGTGTGTTAACTTTACTGACCAAATGGAATCTGACTTCTTGAGGGATTTGAATGCAACTTCTTGTGCTGGAAGTTGCATTCAAATTAAAATTCCCCTGATCCTAGGCACTGAGTCACTCTTGGCAAGGTATTACTGAACTTTACTGAGCAACAACACAACACATGGCTTTACAGAAACACAAAAGGAGGAACTTATTATCTCTAATTGAAGGTTTCCAAAATTGATGTCACCTAAATTTTCCCTAAATTTTGACATTACTTCACTACCCAAGCCTTCTGTCATTTTATCCATGGGTGTGCCTGTATTCCTGCTGGAATAGATTCAGTGTATCAGCAAAAACATTCCCGCTTTAATGATGCTAATCTCAGCACATCTGGCATTTGCACATATATTGGAGCATAGTCACAACTGCCAATTAGAGCACATTTCTATCGCCAGGGTGGTCAGTTTAGACATACTGAGATTGTCCAACCACAGATTAACCCTTTCAGGCCTTTAATTTCCTGTCTGAACAGCCATACATTCATCGAATGTTTTTGTGACCTTTTAAAGCTACTGAATTATTTAAGAAATGCTTTCCATGTTGTATTCTGTTTTCTTTTTTCCACTACTCTTCTAAAAATGTCTGCATTCTTGCTCTTGATTTTGTATTTCTTACAATAAAATCCACTGAGGGATGCCACATAAGCCCACCATCCAGTGTACTACCCTGCGTTTATTAAAATATAGTTTTTGCTCTTACAACAAAAAAATCTTCCCAAGAAACTAAGAGCTAAAAGAGTAGGATAGCCCGGCCAGTGTGGTTCAGTGGTTGATCACCAAGAGGTCACAGTTCAATTCCCCATCAGGGCACATGCCGGGTTTCCAGTGCTATCCCCAGTAGGGGGCATGCAGGAGGCAGCCAATAGATGATGTTTATCTCTCATCAATGTTTCTCTATCCCTCTCCCACCCTCTTTCTCGAAAAATCAATAAAAACATTTTTTAAAAAGCAACAGAAAAATTTCTGAGCTAAAACAAAACAAACAAAATCATGTCGGCTGAAACTTTAATCATCTCCTGAGAAGTCAGAGTGCTGTGACATTGTAAATCACTGTTGTTGTTGGCTTTTCTGTTTTATCACCTGATGGCAAGAATTGACGGCCTTCACATCTGTTTGACAAGTCCCTAGTGGGTAAATTTCCCAGAGGCATTGTGGCACTTCTGTCTCTTAAAAAGCAGACATTTGATTACTCTTTGAGGAAACTCAGATGTCCTCATGGAGAAATTGCAGTGTAGCTGAAGTACGGGGTAAGCATTCTCTGTAATTGCCTGTCCAAAAAAATCAACTGTTGCAATGAGAATGTGTATTATTTTCAAGTCTTTTTTTGTGAGTATGTTACTTAAACTAGACATTATTTTTTTTCAGATTTCTCCCTAAAATTCTCTGGCTGTTCAGGAAGGCCTTGACATTGTAGATCTTGCCAAGGACTCCAGAAGACAGGCATCCACCTGGCTCCTCTCTTGTCTGACACGCTTTTAATAAATGCCCCTCTGGGTAGGTAAGAAAATAGGCCCCACCCCTATTTGAGAGGTACCTTTGGAAGGATAGATCTGAGTTTCACTAGTTGAAAACTGAGTTGGCTTTAACTGTAGAGCAGAAATACCCTCTGACTCCATAACAATACAGTAACGTTTGTGTTTTGCACAGGACTTAAGCCTCATTGCTATGGTATTATCTGGGCTACTGTGATAACCATAAACTACTAGCTATAACTCTCCCTGAAAACAGCTGCCATAGAGCTGTAGAATATTTTCCTTAGACTTCAAAGCATAGACATTTTAAGGAAAACCTAGCATTCTTGGCACAGCAAAGCTTACTCAACTAAAAATTCTTACATAAACTATTTTCACACATGAAACTTCTATAAGGTAAATAAATGTATTATTATACCATGACTCAGACCCTCAAAAATGATATAATTTTATACAACTTATATTATATACCAAAGACTATGGTAACTATAAAGGGCCAATACCCTATATGAAATATTTTAAAATACGATATAAAACTAATGGGCCATGATCACATCTGCCGGCCTATTCAGCCAAAAGCAAAGGAAGAATACCAGCCTTGGAATCAGAACCATTGAGATACAGTGCTGACTCAGATTTAAACAACTGAGTCATCCTGGGCAGATAAATTGGGAAGTTGCTCTTTAGGTTGGGTGGGTTTCCATTATAGATGCTACTGTTCCAAAACTGTCTTCATTTAGTCTCCCAAGAAAAAGAGCTGCTAACTGACCTACTCTATAGGAGCTACACACAAAGCTCTGAGCGACATTCAGCAGATGATAATTGGAGAGATAATTCAGAAAATAAACCTAAAATGTCTAATTAATATTCACAGAAATATGAAGATGATATTGCACTTATTCAACAAGATACTTATTGCACAAATCCATGAGGTCAGGAGTTCTTAGAATTAAAAAATATGACACTTGGGAATACAATTTTCAAAGGGCTGGAAAACAAACTGAAAAGACAACTCAAAAAGTTATATAGAGAAGAAAAGGTTAAAAGTTTAAGAGACATCAATACAGGAGGTGTCATATTGAGCAGATAGGAAATTCAGGGAAAGAAGAGACTAAAACATTAAATTAAAAATGGATAGGAAAATAGCAGAACTGAAGAAAGATGCCATTTTAAGATTTATGGTAATGAAGAAAGACATTGTATTGATATTTAGTAACCTAAATATCACCTAATGAAGCCTCACGAAACTCCACTAACTATAAGGAGAGAAGATCTTTAAAGTTTCTAGGTAGAAAAAAAAATAGGTCATCTGCAAAGAAAGAAGTATGAGAAGAATATTGGACTTCGCATTGGCAGTGTCTTAATGGGAGAAGATAATAAAGCAATATTTTAGGTTCAAAGCAAAAGTTATTTTGAACCTTTAGTTATATACCCAGCTAAACTATAATCAAGCATAAGGTGCATCTAAAAACCACTTTCAGACACACAAGCATTAAGAAAATTTATGTAATATGCACTGTTCCTGAGACTATTATAGAAGTCATATCCAGGAGAAATACAGACTCTTAAGAAAGAACAGTGCAAACTCAAAAGTTCAGTGAAAGGAACTCCTAGGATGACACTGGGTCAGTAGGACTAGATCAGTTTGTGCACATCAGGATGAATTCTGTTAACCTTTTCATGCAGTCAATTTAGCTTTCAACCTATGTTCAATTTAGGCATCAGGTATTTATTTCATATCCAAAACTATAAACAAAAATGAATCTACTTCAGGCCATATTCATAACTGTGTACAGTAAGAACAGCAATGACACTTGACTTTAAACATATAACCGAGATGGAATTTTTAGGAGAAACTCCTACAGACATGGTTACAGAGCTATCTCAGATGTTCTAAATGTCTCCTAATTAAGTAATCTACAAAACTCAATTGTCATCTGCACATTAAAACTTGGAACACATTGCTAAAAGGATTTTAATAGTTGCAATTGCTACAATTAGGAAGTGTGCATACTGGTTGACTAAGCATTTCACCTCTAATGAGTTATCATAAAGACATAATTGAAGGAATGTGAAAAAATTTAAAGAATTTTTATTGTAGTATTAAATGTACTCAATCAGCCCTGGCCAGTTTGGCTCAGGGGTTCCAGCATGGACCCACAGACCGAAGGGTCACAGTTTCAATTCCCAGTCAAAGGCACATACCTCAGTTGCAATTCACTAGCCCTGGTATGGGTGTGTGCAGGAGGCAACCAATCAATGTGTCTCTTGCATGTAGATGTTTCTCTCTCTCTCTCTCTCTCTCTCTCTCTCTCTCTCTCTCTCTCTCTCCCTCCTCCTTCCCTTCCCCTCTCTCTAGATATTAATAGAAAAAAATATCCTTGGGTGAGGATTAAAAATAATGTATTCCATCAATAAATACTTGAGGCACTGGGCATTTATTATTTATAAACAGTAAAAGAAAGAAAGGAAAAAGCTTAAGTGCATAAAAAGTTAGAGGACAAAGAAAATTATATACAGTGAAGTTATATTTAGTTATTAAGACTGCTGATGATAACAGAAATATATTTATTTAAAATGAGAAGTCCCCTAATATATGTTTAAAGGATAAAAACAAGTTATAAGATGTTATATGGCCTCTATTATATAAATAGGTAACAGAAAATTGGTTGATAAATAAACTATCTCCTTACTGGTTATCATCAAGTTCTCTATCCTTCTAGAATTGTTTGCTGAGACTATCTTCCCCCACAACAGCAGGATCTGGTTTCTTGTTCCCTAACCCCTCCCCAAGGGTGCTCTTCCTCTAGCACATACTATATAATAAAAGGCTAATATGCAAATTGTCCCCACAGGTGGGAGTTCCATCGATCGGGAGTGAAACATGCACTGACCACCAGGGGGCAGTGTGGAACATGTCAGGCATCTGCGATGAGGTGCTGGCAGCAGGCTGCAGTGGAGGAGAGCGGGGCCACAGAGGGATGGTGGAGCAGGTGAGCGGGCGGCGCCAGGCCAAGGCAAGCGGAGGCCCCGACAGCCCTGCTGGTTGCCCCACAGATCACCCCTGATCACTCGCCAGACCTAGGGACCCTACCCGTGCAAGAATTTCATGCACCGGGCCTCTAGTTATAGATAAAGACATTTACTGCATGCTTATGCCCAGATCAGTCTTCACTGATCCCTCCCTCCATGCTCTGCTGAATCACTCAGTTTTCTTATTTGCTACCAGTTATTTTAGTACTACCATGCTAAGTGTTCTATTTATTTTCTCCTTTAATTCTCACAACTGCTTCAATATTACTATTATTATGATCATGTATTACAGATGAGAAATAGACGGGGACAGTAACTGGTCAATAGTCACAAAACCAGCAGATGTCAGCCCCTCTCACCCAGTGACATACTGCACTGCATACACTCCTTCCTCATCACTCTGCTTGCTCCTCAATCTGGTTAATTTTTAAAACCTTTGTTTTATCTGGAAGGAAGTTGTTTTGTTATCTGGTTAAGAGAGATCATGGTCAAAAGATGAAAACCTTGGCTTAGCCATTCTAAGGAATATTTTAACTTTAAGTAGTATGTCCTTTAGGCCCAGTCCATTCTGACTACCCAGAGCTTCATGCAACACAGTTCCATTCTCCCAACCCAAAAAAATCAGAGTGAGCAAATTTACACCCAATTCTGAAAGGCTCCAGGACTTGAACTGTCTGTTATCTGTTTCTCCATGAAATCCATTTAAAGCCATTTTTTATTCTACATGTTTTGGAGAAAGTTAAAAAAAACACACAACTTTTATGAATAGTATTAATTGCTCAATTTTTCATTGAAGAACTACCATATTACATCTCTTTTTCTAATGTTTGAAGAATCATTCTTGATTCAAATTCTAAATTCATAATATTTCTGGGATATTTTTACAGTTTTCAGAATCCTATCTTATTCTTACACTGTGTTTAATTTTTTAAAGTTAATTACTATACTCACTTGAGATCAGAGCACTTGCTATGGTATTTCTCAGAACTATTTTGATGTTTTATTACTTAAGTCTCAGGTCTATATGGAAACAATATGGTTTTCTAAGAAAATGTATTCCTGTGTTCAATATGTATTAGAAAAAATATATATTAAGCAGCTTAATAGCTCTTATTAGTAATATTTTAGATGCAAAAATTTGAATAAGAAAGATAATAGTTTATGTTTCATCAAATTCTGTTTTTTAAATAGTTTTACCAATGGGCCCTACATGTTTGTTGAAGAATACACCAATGGTAATAGTTGACTCTGAACTCTTGTTTTCCCTGAGTTAATTTAGTGTAGAAACCAATCCTCTCCTTATTCAGCACTAGAAACCATCTCTTGTTTAAAACAGGGACATAATAGGTATCATTGCTTGAGCTAACATGATAAATTTTAAATACATGTAGATAAAATTTTATAACAGTTGTTCAACAGATGCTTTCAACAAAGGTGAAAAAATCCTTTATTGTTTCAATAAACAATAAGGTAAATATGACAAAAAACTCCTCCCTTACTCCCTTGCTAGTCTTACAAAAATGGTAGCTGTTTTTCCTTCTGATCCTCACCTCATTGATTTCTGTCTCCTGGAAGTCAACCTCTTTTACTTTGATCTCAGCTTGGAGCTGAGGTGATTTCTTGAAGGACAGCAGGAGTTGCTGCGGTGATGTTGATGGCAGCAGGAGAAGTGACCTGAACCGTGTTAGGGCTCTACATTAGATCACAAGACAGACTCTCAATAAAGACCAAATAGGGGTCTTCCTTTGCCAATATGATCTGGGCTGAATTCCAAATATTTGCAATAACTCTAAGTGGACTGGGTCACTGTCTTCAAGTATGATGATATTTGGGGATAAAAGATGTACTGATTGTCTACATCTGACAAGGATCACCAACAATGGATTCTGAGTCAAAATAGCTTGGGGGAGGACCTGGCCGTTCAGCTTCTCCCGTATTCATGATATTTCCAGATATATTCAGCACACCACTTGGAATGTGGTAGACATCCAGAAAAAAAATTCTAGACTGATTTAGCAACCTATTTGTGTGACTTTTTTTGATGGTCAAAACAGTAAACTGGCAGTTCTTAATATTACTTAAGAATGAAAACAATAAGATATAAATAGTGATCAGCTTAGAAAAGATATTTGTTCTTCACCATACATAACGGAATTCTTCAGAACTCAAATGGTCTAGTGACTTTCTTATGAATGAAGGGACACGAATTTGGACAGGTCTCCAAGATCAACCAGGTGGTTTTCAGTGCCTCTGTTGGCCCAGGCAATTTGGCAGTTGGCCTGAAATCTGAGCAGGTTCAAAGGCACCTGCATGGAAAAGTGTCAGTGAACTCATATACATCAGCTGGTTGCATGGAGAATCCAGAGGTAAGTTTCACAGAAATCCCCATCGGGAATTCCAAGAAGCATTTCTAAAGCAAAGAAGAGCTAAGTATTTTTAACGGCAACATCTATTAAATGGAGTAAACTTAAAAAGCAAAAAGGTCAAATTATAAATTATAAATGAGTTTACTCCTGGCTCTGCCCTCGACTCTTAATTATTTTGATCAAGACCCTTAACTCAAGGGTGCCTCAGTTTCCACATCATTGGAGTGAGGTGGTTAAATTGCATTACCTTTTAGGGTTCCTTCCAGTTCAAAGCACAATTTATACTAAAAATTGAGTTTGAAGGTTTCCAATAGACTGACTTTGCCTGGGGAATAAAATATTCTTTCATGGCTCTATAGCTAAGCACCACAAAAACTTACCCTCTGTGTCTTTTCATATTAGATGATCTAGTCTGACCCCATCAGAAAATACCTTCTAAAATGGACTTATCTAATGCCAAGAAAGACTTGAAGACATTTCTGTGTTTTTTTTTTAATTTTAAAGCACTTTTCCTCTAACACTCAATTTGTCAAGTTAATTATATTATAATTACTACACTAAAAGATAGCATGGTGTTTCTAATACTTGTCTCAATTTCGTTTTCTTCTTCTACATCAGTTTCTGACCAGGCTGATTGGCAGATTGACAGCAATGTAATTAAATTAACAATTACTTTATTTCTACACTTTCAGAAATATGTATTCAGAAATACATATTTAAAGCCATTAAAAGGAAACAGAGATTACTTAAGCAGCAAGGGAAAAAAGATGAATACAATTTCAATCCTATGCAAACCAACACTGCTCAGAAACCAGATGTGAAGAAAGAATTTTGGTCTACATTTTCTATCATTTAAGTTTATTATTCATTACTTGGCATTTTCTGTCATCTCTAATTCTTCTATCTTAGAAATAATTGCAGGTATTTGATGGGTGCCTATAGTTATCTTTGGCTCAGCTCTGATAAGCAATTAAGAAACAATTCACTTTTAGACATGTAAGTAATATGGTAAAATAAATTTCTCCAAAATAATTTTAGGATGAAAATTGCCACAAAATACTTTGGAGTAATTAACAATTGAATCTGATAAAATGAGTCAACATATGATAATGCTCCATCTCCCCTTTTTAAACCATAGCATATTTTAAATATAAGCTTAAAGAATTTTATTGTAAAAAAATCCATGTGCTCACTACATAGATTAAGGAAATGTTCATACTTTGCACATTTGCTGGAGCTCACTCTTTCCCTCTCTTGCAAAATTTACAATTGAAAACCCTTACATTCATCAACCCAATTTCATTTTTCCTTCCTCAGAGATAAGAACCCTAAAGTTGCCACTTAATCTTTGCTGATCTGCTGAAAGATTATAGTCCTAAAAAAAAAGTCCTTACATTATATCCAGCATTTTATTAGAAATTCATAAGTTAGGAAAATTGGACAAGATGCTTAAGAACTTCATTTACAGAATCTAATTTCAAAATGTCCTTCATAAGGCTGAATGATATTAAAACAAATTAGATAAAATTAATTGGGATCGATATAGAGCACTTATTTAATTGTAGCATTACTTTATATTAATAGAAGTACTAGTATATTTGGGTTTCCCAACCTCACCATTCATTTATTAGTTTTTTTCATCTCTTCTTTGTTTCTTTTTTTCTCTTTATTACTTTTTTTTGGATTAATCATGCATTTTAATTTTTTCATCTCTGTCTTCTTTTAGGTTTTATAACTATACTTTATTTCCTGTAGTGTTTACCCTCTTAACACTAAATTAAATAATTAACACTAATTAAAGAATAAATACATCAACATTTATCCTTTAATTATTTGAACTAATCTAAAAAAAGAATCAACTCTAAATTATTACTTTAACATTTTTCAAGATAATTTAAGAAACTAAAAATGTTTTAGGCCCATTTATCCTTTCCAACTTTTTATGTTCATTGTCATGCATTTGAATTACACATACATTTTCAATGTCAAAAGACACTATTGTTATTTTTTAACATAAATGTTTATTGAGTTTTACGCACACATTTACCTTTAGCAAATATTTTTTTTCCTTTTTTATTTCTCTGTGATTTCAACAGAGATTATTTTCTTTAATCTGAAGACTTCTTTTAGTATTTTCCTTAGTATGCATCTTTTGGTTGGGTTGATTGTAACTTTCTTCCAGTATCCCATTGTTTTCTGGCTTGTGTCATTTCTTTTGAAAAGTCAACTATTAATAGTTTTTTGGTCCTTTGTGGGAGGATATTAAATTTAAGAAATTTCTTATTATCTTTGGTCTTTATCAACTTAACAATGATATACCTAGGTGTGCATTTAATGCTTGAGACTCAGAGCCATTTGAATCTTTGGCTTGAAACTTAAGAAAATTTTCATCTATATGGTCCTCAAATTTTGCTTTCCTATATTTTCTATCTTTTCTTCTTCTACTTCCTATAGCTTATTTATTATACCTTTTTACTTTCACTGTGCTCCACATGCCTATTATACTCTTCTCTGGTTTATATTTTTTCTTGTCTACATGCTTTAACCTGGATGATTTCTAATGACTTACCTTCTAATTTACCAATAATTTTCTTTGAAGTTTTGCATCTATTATACCTATTTACTGATTTAATAATTTCAAATATAGATATTTTCAGTTCTAGAATTATCATTTATTTTGTAATATATTCTATTTTGGATGAAATTCTCCATCTTACAATATGCTATACATAGATGATCTATTTTAAAATCTATGTTATTACTTGAATATCTGACCCAGATATAGCCTGTATTTATTTCCTGGGTTTACTCTTAATTTTTCTTTATTTCTCCTAAATTTCACTTATCCAATATATATATATATATATATATATATATATATATATATATATATACCCTTAGGTGTCCACTATGCTGTCACAGTTGACTTTTTGATCTTATATACTTTAAAAATGTCCTAAAATAGAAGGTGGGGTATAAATAACCACTATCATATTAACAATATATTTTTTATTTGGTTACCTTTAGAATAATGCTACAAATAAATAAAAATATAAGGAACAAAGCCCAGGACTTTTCCAGAAAGTATCATCACTTAAATATTCAGGCTTATATTAGATGACCACAGGCACAATGTTATAGAGGACATTCAGTGCAGTGGCTACAACTATATACAAAATTTAAACAATTTCTGACAAATTTCTACAGTTGGATGTAGGATTCATTTGAGCTCAACAACTTCTGGGAAATTTATATGGCAAAGCATAAGCTTTAACACATTTGGTTAAAAACTTTCATATAGGCTAAGAACAAATGTACAACACAATTAATATCCAGTTTCTCGTGAGAAAATAAAAGCACATATCACTTAAATATTGTACATCAGATTTCATCACCAGAAAAGCATATTCAGTCCATCTTTCAGAAATTGATATTGATACTATTGCATCTTATTTGTACAAAAGCAGAAAATAAGATCAACACATGGGTAATGATAAACAAGGTATCAGAAGTTAATGAAGTTCATATTTATCTTACCAAGCTAATAATTTTCTCCCTATAACCATAACCTACAAAATACAGTATTTTCATCAAGGCCTGAGATTATTAGGGTTAAAGGTGTCTGCTGCTGAAGAGATTGTTTTAAAAGGTTCCCCTGTGAAAATGGCAAAAGAGTCCTTTCCCATGACAGCCCCTTACAGCGTAACACCAACTACTTTAATGGAGTCAGAATGAGCCGTTGGGGAAGAATATTACTGCGAACTTCGGTGGAAAGAAGAAAATGGGGATCATGAAAAAATGAAACACAGAATACATACACACACAAACACATACACATAGATGCCATTTCTTTAAAATAAAAATCAATAGTGAGTTGCATTATTAGAATAAAAAATGACAAAAATCAATTTTTAAAACTGAGAGTGGATTTTGATTATATGCTGATGCTATATAAGCACCTTAAATTGAACATGTATTTAACCCTTGTAAGTGTATGGATTCAGAATTGCTGCAGCAATCCTGAGAAAGAGGAACAAAGTAGGAGGGATCTCAATACCAGATATTAAGTTGTATTACAAAGCCACTGTTCTCAAAACTGCCTGGTACTGGCACAAGAACAGACATATAGATCAATGGAATAGAATAGAGAACCCAGAAATTGACCCAAACCACTATACTCAATTAATATTTGATAAAAGAGGCAAGAACATACAATGGAGTCAAGATAGTCTCTTCAATAAAAGGTGTTGTGAAAATTGGACAGATACATGCAAAAAATGAAACTAGACCACCAACTTACACCAGACACAAAAATAAACTCAAAATGGATAAAGGACTTAAATGTAAGATGGGAAACCATAAAAATATTAGAAGAATCCACAGGCAGCAAAATCTCAGACATATGCTGAAGCAATATCTTCACCAGTACAGCTCCTAGGGCAATGGAAACTAAAATGAAAATAAACAAATGGGACTACATCAAAATAAAAAGCTTCTGTACAGCAAAAGAAAACATCAACAAGAAAGCCCACTGCATGGGAGAACATATTTGGCAATGTTATCACTGATAAGGGTTTAATCTCCAACATTTATAGGAAACTCATACAACTTAACAAAAGGAAGATAAACAACCCAATCAAAAAAATGGGCAACGGACTTAAATAGATACTTTTTAAAAAATATATATTTTATTGATTTTTTACAAAGAGGAAGGGAGAGGGATAGAGAGTTAGAAACATTGATGAGAGAGAAACATCGATCAGCTGCCTCCTGCACACCCCCTACTGGGGATGTGCCCGCAACCAAGGTACATGCCCTTGACTGGAATCGAACCCAGGACCCTTCAGTCCGCAGGCCGACGCTCTATCCACTGAGCCAAACTGGTCACGGCTTAAATAGATACTTTTTGAAAGAGGACATACAGAAGGCCAAGAGACATATGAAAACATGCTCAAAGTCACTAATCATCTGAGAGATACAAATAAAAACAATGAGGTACCATCTCACACCTGTCAGAATGGCAATCATAAACAAATGACAAGTGCAAGGATGCAGAGAAAAAGGAACCTCATGCACTGCTGGTGGTAATTCTGACTGGTGCAGCCACTGTGAAGAACAGTATGGAGTTTCCTCAAATATCTAAAAATGGAACTCCCATTTGACCCAGTGATCCCACTTCTAGGAATATATCCCAAGAAACTAGAAACACCAATCAGAAAGGATATATGCACCCCTATGTTCACAGCAGCACAATTTACCACAGCTAAGATTTGGAAACAGCCTATGTGCCCATTAGCAGATGAGTAGATTAGAAAACAGTGGTACATCTACCCAATGGAATACTATGCTGCTGTAAAAAAGAAGGAACTCTTACCATTTGCAACAGCATGGATGGAACTGAAGAGCATTATGCTAAGCGAAATAAGCCAGTCAGAGAAAGATAAATATCACATGATCTCACTCATCTGTGGGAAATAATGAACAACATAAACTGATGAACAAGATCCAGAGATATAAAATCATCAATCAGACCATCAAACCTCAGAGGGAAGGTAGGGGAGGGTGGGGGTAAGGCGGAGAGATCAACCAAAGGACTTGTATGCATGCATATAAGCCCAACCAATGGACACAGACACCAGGGGGGTGAGGGCATGAGTGTGGGGGGGAGGGCAATGGGGGTATAAGGACATGTATGTAATACCTTAATCCTATACAATAAAAGGGTAATATGCAAATAGACCAAACAGCAGAACAACTGAACAACCCATCAAAGCATAATATGTTAATGGTATGCTAAGGCTGCCGCTCGCTATGACGTGCACTGATCACCAGGGGGCAGACAGTCAACTGGTTGACCAGTCACTATGACGTGCACTGACCATCAGGGGGCAGATGCTCCGACTGGTCAGTTAGCTTGCTGCTGGGGTCTGGCCAATTGGTACTGAGCGAGATGGGCTAGACATGCCCTGGAGCCCTCCCGTGGTCCCTCCCCGGCCCAATTGTGCACTGGTGGGGTCCCTCAGCCTGGCCTGTGCCCTCTCACAATCTGGACCCCTCAGGGGATGTCAGAGAGCTGGATTCAGCCCGATCCCGCAGGCCACTCTCCTTGGGAGGGCACCAGATGCAGGGCTCATGGCTGGCAAGTGCTGCTGCGGCAGCACAAGCCTCTTGCAATCGGACTGATTGGGTGCGAGCCGGTGGCAAGCACAGTGGAGCCGGGATGAGCAGGAGTGCAGGTAGGAGCTGCAGGCAGCATTGGACTGCGGGTTTCAGCCGGATCCCTGCAGGCCACCCAGAGGGACCCCACCCATGCATGAATTTGTGCACTGGGCCTCTAGTCAATAAAGAAAAAAATCATTAAAAAAGTGTATGGATTCAATGCCTTTGTTATTCTCACTCTACAAATGAGAAGAACTGAGGCATAGAACATAAATAATTGGCCTTGGATCAAATAGCTAGCAAGGGACTGAGATAGGACTTAAACCCAGACAACCTATCTCCAGAGTCTCTGACACTTCACATTGTGTTATCAAAGGGTAAGTTTTTGATCTTTCATGCTTTTAAATTGCCCTGAAATAGGCAGGACATTGACAACCTCAACTACAGGAACAGTGTGTATTTCATTTGTTTACCCTTACAACAATGTTGCAAATAACACAGTAAACATGGTCATTGTTATGCTCTTTATCTAATGAATCAGTATAAAAAGCAAGGCTATGCTCTCATAGAGTTTATAAGGACATATACAATACTGTAGTGATCTGTAAAATTTGCCAGTGTGTAGTGTGTTTGTGTGTGTGTGTGTGTAAAATAAATAGACCATGCATTTAGCATTTTATGTCCTAGTGTAGTATTACATAAATATCATACTAGTGAACTTATGGAACTTTGAAATGTCATTTAATGCCACTTTAATGCCTACTTTGACTATACCGGCAGATTAAAACAACTTTAAAAACGGGCTTTCAGAACTTACCAGCCAAAAGATTTAAAGGTCTCTTTTGTCATCCAAATCATCATTTTCATAACCTTTGTCAGAATGTTCTCTTTTATTCACAATTGGAATCCCTTGGTAGAAACCAAAGCTGTATTCCTCTTCTGCTATCCAAATGCAGGCAGGTTTTGTCTATTATGAGTATAGACTCATTTGATGCTGGGGAGTTAACAAAAATGGGACATTTCCTATTGCCATTTTATTATAACATTTTGTGTTCAATCCTTCAGGTTCTGAACAATCAATTCTTAATTTTGCCTCTTATGATTAATGTGAGGATCCACATAAAACAGTATTTTAACCAAAAGTAAGCATTAGACTTTCTATTTTTGAAAGACTATCAAAATAGCATTAAGAAGTGCTGACCCCTTAATTAACTCTATAACTGCATTTCAAATGTTCTCCTAGTGCCTTTTGACACAAATGTTCCAAGGTTTACTTTACAGCCTCTTTTTCTCTTTTTATTTTTAAAGTCTTCAAAGAAGTCTGGTATTTCAGAAAACTGTCAAAATGTGTTGAAACATATCTAAAAGAATGCATATTTTCATAGATTGGCATCGTTTGTGCATGTTATTATTTTTTCAGGTTTTCAGCGATACAGAAAGAAGGAAAAGGGTTCAGGGGCGGGGGATACCATGGTTGTCACAGGGCAAAGGGGACTCTCCAGTGTCTTTGACTTCCCTCCAGGAGAAATTAAGAGAAGAATTCATCAAATGTTAACGTTAAGAACTCAGAAACTGGAATGTTTGTGCAGTGCTCCAGGCCTCAGAGCGAATGCTCTTATGCTGCTGGGCTCCAGGGGAAGACTGCAGCCAAAGTCAACATGAGCAGAAAGTCCATCTGACTGATGCTGTGGAAACAGCTGTAACCACTTAGCTGGAAAACCACCAGATTCCTCTCCCAGAAAACACGGATGACATGGGAGATGGGGAGCAGGAAAGCTCTGTCAGGGTCTCTCTTCAGCTGAAGTCAGAAAATATATTTTCTTTCCCTGAAAATTGTAAATAGATCAGTTCAGCCCTGGTCACAATAAACCACGAAAAAGAAAAAAAATCGTTTTCCTTCCATTAGTCCACGTCTCCTTTCTTTTTATATTAGCTGGTATTTGGTTTAGGTCATCTTTTATATGGGTACTTTTTTTTTAAAAGACCCATTTGATCTCAGGTTCATCTTCTAAATGATAATCATTAGAGGCCAACCTGGCTAGTGAATATTAAATTCTAATCAATTTTCAATTTGTGAAGATATCCATAATTATTTTAGTTGACAGTTTATGTTCTGTCTGGTGGCTTTTATTAAATGTGTCTCAGGAGAAAGTAGCAATGTTACATAAAACAAAAAGTAGATTTTGACCCCATTTGGGGAAAATGAATTTTGTCCTTGTCATAATAGCTTTAAAAGCTATCACAGTTTTCTTAATATGGGTAGAACATGGAAGAAACCTCGGAAAATATTTATGTACTATTTTTAAAATGACTTGCATTATTAAGCACCCTACTTCCAAAGTAATGAATGTCATAATAAACCAATGATACCTTCAAAACTGAAGTGAATTCCATTCATGTATTCAACATATATTTGCTATGTGGTAGACACTATTTTAAGTTGACAATATAGCAGTAAACACAGCAGATTGTCCTTATTGAGATTGTATTTTGGTATCAAGGCCAATACGCAATTAAAGAAATAAATATGTCATAGGTCAGGTTTGGATAACATGGCTGGAGATAAAACAAAGAAAGGCAGAATAAAAAACACTGAGGTTGAGAGTTGCTATTTTATATAGAATGAGCAGAAATGACCTCTTTGAAAAATGATTTATAAGCAAAGATGTGCAATAAGATGAATAATTGTCATGTGTCTTATTGGTCAGAAAAAATGTCCCAGGCACAGAGCAAAACAACTGCAAAGCCCATGAGGTATAAAGGTGATTGGTTTATTTGAGAAAGTCTAGGTGGCCAGTTTGTATAGACAAACAGAATGGAGGGAGACTGGTAGGATGGTGAGGAAGTGGGGAACAGAGCATGGAGGGCCTTATGGGTGTCTGGCTTTTGCTCTGCAATGGGAAGCCATTAGAAAGCCCTGAGCAGAAGGGTGACCCAATTTGACAGAACTAAAATCTATAGGGTCCTCTGACCTCTTGTGGATCAGAGAATAGGGAGGCAAGGGAAGAGGAGAGGCATGGTAGGGACTTGGACCAGGATCATGGCAATGAAGAAAAGCAAGAAGTGGTTGCATCCTAAAATATTGTCTCCTGAAAATACATTGAAAGTAAAATCTATAGGGTTTGCTGATGTTTTGGATGTAGGATACGAGAGGAATAGAAGATTCAGGTTTGATTCCAAAAATTTTGACCTGAGCAACTGTAACACTATATGGAAGACTTTTGAGTTGAATTGCTTTAGAAATTTCAGGGGATCTTCCAAATGTCTCAAATGGATAAAAATCTGAAGATAACAGAACTAGATGCAGGTTGATTTGGGGGTTAGGCATAAAGCTTACAGTTCTGGTGGAAAGAAATAGAGTAGACATAGGTAATGATTGATTTTCTGGATAGGGAATTCATCCAAGGTTCTGAGCCAAGGAATGAGAAGGTTATGTTAGAAAAGGAACGGTGTGTCAGGAACTTTCCAGGGAGTTGGATGATAGATTTTCCAAGGCTAGGCTATCTTTTGAAAGCCAGAAGTATTCACCCCAAGAAGTGATGACAATTGATAGGATATGAAGGGTTTCAGCAAAAGACACCCAATTATTAATCTCCCAATCAACAGTGGAATGTAGCTGATACTCAGAATAACCTCATACTGGTGATCAAGGACTCTGGCAACAGCAGATGAAAATCCTGGCTCTGCCACTCATTATATATGTGACCCTGGGTAAGATACATGACCTTTCTATGTCTGAGATCCTTCATCTTTAAAATGGCAGTCAGAGAATTAAGTAAGGTAATGACTATAAAATGCATAGCACAGTACGTATCACAGAATAAATTACAATAAATGTTATCTGCATCATCACCGACCCAAAGATGTATCTGAGCAGGAGTGAGATCTTACTGACCAGGGTCCCAGCAGGCCAGATAGAGCAGAGAGCACACAAAACTCCCTTCACCACCACGAGAAAGAACAGCTGCTTCCCATATGGAAATAAGATGTTTGGAATTTTTTATGTTATTGCTTTTTTAAAATAAGTCTACTGAGTTGTCACCCAAAAAGGCTAAAACACCTCTGATGTAAATGCCATGGTTTTTCACTGCTTGGATGAATTTGAGATTTATGTGTATTAAAATTTTTTGCCTTAAGCAATAGAAATGTGGTTATAATTATTTTTATTAAAGTAGTTATTGAAGTATGAATTTTATTATTACAATTAAGTAAAAATATGAATGCCGATCAGAAGCTAGAATGAAAAATGGTGAGTTGTATTGTTGTGCAATATAGTTTTCATTTAAAAGGTTTATTGCTCAGCCAGTCTGGCTCAGTGGATTGAGCGTTGTTCCATGCACAAAGAGGTTACTGGTTCGATTCCTGGTCAGGGTACATACCCAGGTTGCAGGCTCCATCCCCAGTATTTAAGAAAAAGAAAAACTTCCTCATGTCATATTTTGTATTATATATTTAGTTACCTATTATTTTTATAGTTGTATAATTTATATATTGTAATGTATATATGCTTATATATGCAATCTTATGTACATACCAAGATGCTTGAGTATATACCAAGATATTAAGAGCAGTTATGCTTTGATGCTTTATTTTTCATTTAAATATATTCAAATTTTTCTATGGTTTTTGCAATATCATTTTATCAAAATTAACAGCTGTGTTCAGACCTAGTCAGAATAAGAAAGATTCTATGGCTAATCTTATTCTTTTTTGTAATATATTTTTATTTATTTTAGAGAGGAAGGGAGAGGGAGAGAGAGATAGAAAAGTCCATGATGAGAATCATTGATTGGCTGCCTCCTGCATGCCCCCTCCTGGGAATTGAGCCCATAACCTGGGCATGTATCCTGACCAGGAATCAAAGCATGACCTCCTGGTTCATAGGTCAACGCTAAACCACTGAGCCATACCAGGTAGGCTGATCTTATTCTTAAATGGAAAAATATTGAGCTCCCAATAAAACATTCATAGATAAAGTTTCATTTCTTGGAGTAACACATTTTAGGTCTTTGAGACAGAGAAAAAGTATTACAAGGTGCTTGTTGGAAAAATATTGGTGAAGGCTACTAATTAAGTATTGCCTTTGTTAAATAACTATTCATGCATTTACTCAGGTTAAATAGGTATCAAAAGTGGCTCCAAATACATAAGTAAATGAGATATGAATATTAAATGTTGACCCATTTGGCACAGTTTGAGTCATTGTCACTTCCTTTCAAATAAAAAAAATCTTTAACTTCCTTAGAACTATTAATTTAATAATGACTAAATTCTGAATTATCTGGCCAAGTCAATGTTACTCCTAATATTTTTTTAATAATCTGAATAACTTGCACTGGTTTCTATAAAATTTGCTTTCACTTCCATCTACAGATTGTCAAGTGATCTTGCCAATCTCTTGAGCACCCTGTGGCAATTTCCGGGTTGGGGCAATTAGTGGAAAGTACACAACTATTGTGGTTCATGGATTCCCTGTGCACCTCCTGAAGCTGTCTGCAGAGATGTTCTTTCCATGTGAACTTCACAGACCTCAGATGCATATAAAATTTCAGATGATGTGACTCTCTGAAAAACCTGACCCTAATGACTATTTCTGCTAAATAAAATTACTTTGCCTTTAGCAATTGGCATCTGCTATAAATGTCTGTGAAAATACACATAAGAGTTTTCTACTGTTGGATTTTACTCAAATTACCTCTAGCTAGCAAGGAAAATTCTCATTTAATAATCCAGAAGTTTCATGGAAATCTGTTGTTCGGTATATCTGAGAAAATATCATACAAACCTAAAAAGCCTTAGGAATAAGATGCTATCAAGGTTGTACACACAGATCCTGAACATATTAAAGTGCTTTGTGGATGCCAATGAGCATGATATGAGCTAACAAAAAGGCAAGGACCATTATGTCCAAGGAAAGTTGATCCTTGTAAATTTCAGTGAGAGTCATGGATGCTAATTGAGGCCAACTCTTTGGGCCAAGTATAGTTGGCCTTCATCAATCCACCTGATTCAGTACAGCTGTTTCCTAAGGGAAACTGGAGTCATGTAATTTGTTCTCACAGGATTTAAATTCTGCTTTATTTGTTTATGATAGATTTCTGGGTCTGGAGGTTACATAAGCACATGTTTATAATATCATTAATTGACCACATAATTTATCTATTACTGACCATACAAATAATTTTAGGGACTATTTTAATTACAAATAAGTTTAACAAGACCTCTTAATGATATAAAATGTGAGTACTCCAAATGTCTGAAATTGGATCATGTAGGAAACTACAGAAATCACATTATTATGCATTTCTGGCTTTGGAGACAAGCCACAGTTTGGGAATGCTCAGGAAGAATTAGTAATGTTGACTCTGTCATGAACAACACAATCTGATGAGTTCTTTCCTGAGACTAAAGAGGAGGATGGTGAAGAATAGAGCTCAGGAGGTGACTTAGCTGAGGCAGGTAAGAAATAAACTTGAAAGAAAAGTGGGTACTTTTCGCTATTTGAATCTAGGAATAGAATGATAGATAATGCAGGTTTATGGAAGGACTTATGTAACCAACAAAAATGTTTTGGTTCCAGGATGATGTAAACTTTGAATAATAACAGTAAGATTCCATTATTATTAAAAACTATTCTCTCTCCACAGTTTAATTGGATTACAGCCCCAAATCCCAGAGCAGTTGGTCCCAGGAGGAACAGTATGCAGAAATGGGGATTTGGCTGCTTAGGAAATCAACTAAGAGGGACACAAGCTTAGGTTTGAATGGAATTCCAAATTCCAACAGACTCCTTTTCTTCACCATCCTGCTATCCTCCAAGGAGATCCAGAAGTTTAGGATTTTTGACACAGTGCCTATAAATAAAAAACAAAATAAATGCTGCCTTTATATCTGTCATCTTTGGAGGTTACACATGCATTCCAATGCTTACAACTCAATAGCACTCAAAATATTCTATAACCACATAGTCTCCATCTCTCTCTCCTTTTCTTTCTCATTCTTTCTTCCTCCCTCCTTTGCTCCCTTCCTTCCATCTTCCTTTCCACTAAAATACTAAAATAGTCTTCTCCCGTATTTTTGTTTACATAAATTTTGGCTTCTTCCCAAAATTAGCCCCCTTCCTTCAATGCCTAACTATTAACTAACAGGGATAATTAAAAAGAAAAACAAAGAAATGTGCTTCAGATTTAAAGGAAATTCCATAAAAATAGTGGGGGCATCTTAACGAGAAGTACATCCCGTCAAGCTGTGACAAAACTCAGTGGAATAGAACTCAAGTTAAGGTGTGTTAAAAAGTCGATTCAATTACTTTACCGTTCAAACTCATAAGTCTAGATGTTAGGGGCCCAATCTTTCTTTTGACTGAGCATCTGATCATGGTAGTGTGACCACTAAACCTGTGGGCAAGAAGGAAATCAGACACAAGTAACTCTCATGCTTTGTGTTTATGACAGTGGTCACTTTTCAATGATAGGAAAATAACCTATTTAGAAAGAGATTAGAATAGAGAGAAATTAAATTCTGTATAAAATAACCAGTAAGGTTATTGTTCGATGATCAGTCAAGCCACATGGATGATTATATTTTGTGGGGACATGGCACTGTGGCCATACTCTGGATAGCCGGCTTTGGAGGCAATGAGGCACAGTGGGAAGGGGCACACCTGGAGGGTTTCAGTCCTAGCCCTTTTGCTTACTAGCTACATGGTCTGGAACAAGTCCCTCACATTCTCTGTGCCTCAGTTTTCCCATCAATAAGGTGAGGATAATAATAATACCTCATAGACTTATGAAGTTCTCATGATACAATGCACATGAAACACCCCCAACAGTGTTGGGTATTCATGTGCACGCTACACATATTACCTATCGTCTGGTAGATGTTATATATGAATGGATGGTTATGCTTTCTCAGTTCAAGGGCAAAGAGATACAAGAAATAATAGAAACATAAAGTGGAAAATGGTGGCAGAGCGAATCTTTAATTTCAAATAAAAGATGTCATGCTTATAATGGATCAGTCTCAGCTCTGGTCTCATTTTCTGTTTCTTTTGTTTCTTAAAAAGCACATTCTAGATAATAACAAATATTGTTTTTAAACAACTAAAACAAAAATGTAGAAACTGTATAATGATGCTTAATAACATACAGAGTAGAGTTATAGCATTTATGTATCTTTCATTTAAGTACTGAACATATTTTATGATTCAGTCTTTTTCTTGGCAAATTCTAGTTAGTTCACAAAGATATTAACTTGGGTTTGACATCCAGGTGTTTTGGTTTGTGAAATTCAAATGATTTGATGAATGCTGGCATCTAAATGGTATAAAAAGCTTCTAGTAATATCCTATAGTAGAACTATAATTCGTATATACTACAATAAAGATGATGGTAGCTACTGTTGAGAGCCTATCATATGCCAGACGCTGTTCTTTGCACTTTACATGAAATATTTGATTTAGTCTTCTTAACAAACCTATGAGCTGGGTATTATTTTTGTTAGATAGGTAAAGAAGCTTTGGCACAGAGAAACTAAGGGTTTGGCCAAGATTACATGGATGTCAATGACAGAGCTGGGATTTGAAATAGAGTGAGATTCCCAAAGTATGCATTTGCCAGTTGTCTCCTAATAGTGTTCTATACACTGGGCATATTTCTTCCCTGAGTGCCATTCCTGTTTCAGTTGATTGGAGGAAATCAACCATCTATTTGAATACTATAGGCTGATAGCCTCTACTAATGATGGATTCCCTTTGTTTATTGCAGCTCTGGCCCAAAAAGCTGCAGCAGAGTCTGATGTTATTACTGTAAAGACATTGATGCCAGGGGCAGAAGCAATTGTTTCTTGAAGTATGAGTCCTTCTTGCATATTCATTACACACATTTACTCAGCATAACTCCAATACAGACATTCCCCTACTTGGTGGCCTTTCTTGTAGTTTCCCAGGGTTCTTTCCTAAATTGAAGGAAGACCTTCAAGCACCAGCTTTGAAATTGCCATGGCTAATTGTCTAAGAGATTGTTGTATTCAAGCAAACACCAGGCCTGACATCCTAAAACAGAACATCATAACCTTTGTTGGCTGGTTCCCCTGGAGATGATTAATGGAGACATGACTAAATACACTCACTGACTATAAAAGCAAATTAGGGGAAAAATAGCCATTGGGCAGGGATACCAGGGAACCCTCCAGGGCAACCTGTTTTATGACTTGTGAGGAAAGGGCATTGATGCCATTGTTCAAACACTTATGGGTGATTAAGAAAACCACCTCATGGTACTTTAATCATGATGTAAAGTAAATTTTATAAAGTACCACAGAAGTCTCTTTCAGTCTTTTCAATGTGCTTTTAGTATATTATTTGATGCCTCGATTAACCCTTTGGATAGAGGACAAACAAATGACAGGGCACAGGTATAAAACTATTGTATCTATTGAAATATATAACTATATTTCAGGTGACTGATAAGGAATACAGGGTTATTGAAGAATGTTAGGTTCAAAGGGGCCTCCATATGAATTGACAATAAGTTGGTTATGTTTTTACTACTACTTCTGTTAGTGGAGCAATTTTCAAAATATAAAACAGATACAGAAACCAACCATATGGATACATTTATAGCATTTATACAGAATTCAGCCATTGGGGTTTAGTGTAGAGGATTGACATGTTTATTTTTTAAAGTATTGAAGACTTAATGAAATAAAATGAAACCCTCCCCTTACAGCCAGAAGAAACACATTTCAAAAAGGAAATGCATCTCTGTACATTATTTTTTATGACATTATACAAATTTGGGTGTATAAAAATTAATTTAGGACATGTTACTCTGGGTGATACAAGATTTAAGCTTAGTTCTCTCATCCATAAAGTTGAGATAATACGTGTGAAAAATAAATGAGAGGACGTAAGTGAAATGTTTAGCAAAGAATAAACACCTTAATTGATCGTGAATAAATGTTGCCTATGATATTCTGGATTAATATGGCTGTTTTCTAGAAAGGTACCATCATCAATAAATTTTGCTGAAATAATTGAACATCAGTATGGAGAATAATTCATTTAGATTGTTTCTCTACATTATTTTTTAATATATATTTTTATTGATTTCAGAGAGGAAGGAAGAGGGAGCGAGACAGAAACATCAATGATGAAAGTCATTGATTGGCTGCCTCCTGCACGGCCCCGCTCTGGGGATTGGCCCTGCAACCCAGGCATGTACCCTGAATGGTAATCAAACCATGACCTCCTAGTTCATAGGTCGATACTCAACCACTGAGCCATGCCAGCCAGGCTGGTTCTCTACATTATTAAGGACAAATATTTCAAGTAGAAAAACTACATAATGAAAAGCTAGAAACAATTAAAATAACATGCTTATCCCTCTTTGGAAGGGTAGATAAGTTGCCTGAAGGAGAAAAAATAATAACAGACAATATGACTGGATTTTTATATATATAACCTGTATTATATAATTATATTGGATTAGTCAATAGAAAGTAGGCTCCCTCAACTTGTAACAGCATAAACACAACAGAATAGCACACATATTCAATTTAAAAAGTTAAGGCAAAACTATATCTTGACAGCCACTGTGATGTGCCCAACTCTAATACAGCAGAATTTAAGTGAGCTATAGATAGTAATTTTAGGCAAACTTGCTTTCAGTAAATTCACTTTAGGTGAAATGTCCAGCAAGAATAAATACATCATCTTATGTTTGAATTTGATGTTTGATGCCATTAATAGGAAGAATCAATCCGGTATATCAGCTCCTCTGAGTTGGATAACAAATACCAAAGTAGCTTAAAAGGGAACTATTATCTCACTTATCACTATGTCCTGGATGAGGATGGCTTTCAATCTGTTAATTCTGTGGATGAATACCATCAAGGACCAAAGTTCCTGTGCATAAAATGGAATATTACTCAGCAATAAAAAGGGAAAGGTAGTGTCTTACGTAACAACATAGATGAACCTCAAATCCATTATGCTAAGTGAAAAAATTCAAAGTCAAAGACTGTAAACTGCATCATTCTATTTATAAGATATTCTGGAAATGGAAATGGCAAAACTTCGAGATAAAAGAAATCAGTGGTTACCGAGGGCCATGGGTGGAGGGAGGTGATTGATTACAAAGAGGAGTAAGAGAATTATTCTATATCTTGACTAAATCATAGGTTTTTTGTCCCCGCATTTTTGCTGCATTTAAATTAAACCTCAATAAATTTAAAAATAAACAGTAAAGAATGACTTTGTCATCTTCTGTGTGTCTTCCTGTCTTCTAGCCAATTCCCCTCATGCTGGCGAGCAGGCTGCCATATTCCCAGGCATGGCAGGCAGGTAAGATAAATGCTCAGAAAAAGAGAAGATATTCCTTCATATATATATATATATATTATTTGTAGGAATATTTTTCAGAAGCCTCTCTCTGTACCTTTTCACAACAGACTTTCCCACACATCACACAGATTAGACCTGGATCACATATCCAGTCCTTAATAAATTCTGGCAAGAAAAATAATGATCATGTTAGACATGGATTGAGGATTTTACTTTGAGCTTGAGACAGAGACACCTTCCTTAAGGCTAGATACCAGCACACATCAGGAATTCACCTGATATGGATAAACTATAGTTGTAGTAAAACATAACTATCAGTATCTATTCAACTGGCTAGTAGCATTGTTATTTTATTTATTGATAAACTTTGATATAGGTCAACAGGAATGAGATATGACAAACACACACAAACACACACACCACACCACACACACACACACACACACACACACACACAGCCAAGCTATTACTTGGTTTTTACTTGTATCCTTACATACCCTGATACTTGCATCTACCAGATAAATGTAAGCACTGCCTGGCTATCAAACTGATGTGGAAACACAGTACAGACTAAAGTCTAGTATGAGGTGTCACCAATAACACAGGTGTGCACGGGTTATTTTTAGCTCCCTATAAAACTCAAAGTTAAATTGCAAAGAAATTGCATGGAAAGCTCCTTTTTCAAGGTCTAGTTATATCTATTAACGTTTACCTCATGCTAAGTGAATTTTCGAGTTCTCAAGTTATTTAAGAGCTCCCATTATCTTCCATAGAACTTTAGAAATGCATTCTGAATTGA
This sequence comes from Cnephaeus nilssonii, assembly GCF_951640355.1. Classification (NCBI taxonomy): domain Eukaryota; kingdom Metazoa; phylum Chordata; class Mammalia; order Chiroptera; family Vespertilionidae; genus Cnephaeus; species Cnephaeus nilssonii. The sequence goes on along the minus strand of NC_137080.1, from coordinate 35,000,236 downwards.
GAAGCGTGCTGGGTGAATGTGTTGTGCTGGGAAAATATAGGAAAAAACAAAAAGGCCTTAATGAGGAGAAAAACTGCTACAACAACTCAAATGCAAGAAAAAAAAGGGCAATCATTGGAAAACAAAGAAGAGGGACCATAAACTGGTGTTGTTTTGTTAATTTCAAACTATGCTGAATACCCATACACTATAAAGCTCTATGCAAGGTACTTTATAATGACATGATGATGTGTAAACTCTTTCATTTTCTGCTCCAATGAGCCCAATGTTGTTGTGAAAGTCTCACACTGTTTTTATAGGAAAACATTATAGGAAAATTGACACTTCTTTTGGGGTTGAAACAAGAAAGGACAGATTCCGGCTACCACCATTTCCTCCTAGATGAAGGGCCTCAGTGCCAATGCTTGAATTATTTTCTTTTTAAAAACAGTAAAGTTGTTATTTATTCAATCACTAAAACCTAGATTGAAGGCTTTTGTAACATTTCTAATTGCAGGTGTATAGAACTGTTTAAGGGACACTAAAGAGATAAAAGCTGGCCAATTGCAATAGCTCTGTACACTTAACCAATTTAGTTTCTCATAGCCCCAATGTGGAACAGTCTCTGTATCTCCTCTACTTTCAACAATGCTTTTCATTTCTGTGATTTTTATCTATTCTTCTTTCTCATCCTGAAATGTTCAATTTTCTCTTTCCTTTCCTCAACACTTATTTAGATTGTGCTTAATCATTAAAGGCCAACAAAATATCCCTACCTCCTACACAAAGACATACTACAGCAAATTGCTCTGGTCTCTCTCTCTCTCTCTCTCTCTCTCTCTCTCTCTCTCTCTCTCTCTCTTCCTCGCTCTCTCTCTCTCTCTCCCTCCCTCTCTCTTGCTCCCCTCTTCTTCTTTTTTAGGCTTATCTGGAAGGAGTGGTGTTCAGTGCTACTGTTTTGCTGTCTCCTGTTCAATGGTCATCAAACCTTGTCTACACATTAGACTCTTTAAAAAAAAATAAAGTGATACTTGGGTTCCACCCCAGAACAACTGAATCAGAATCTCTGGGGTAAAGGCCTGGGCATTGATATTTCTAAAAATCCTCCCTTGTGATTTTGATTCATAGTAAAAATTGAGAAATCAGTTGGTTTAGAATAGGATTAACTCAAAGCAGTTTGTTATCCATAAAGAGCTTTAATTTGAGACTTTTCATTTTTTCTCTTTTTGTTTATTTTTCTGCCATATATGTGACACAGTATGTGCAGCACATTTGGGATTCAGAAATTAATGTGTCAAAGCTCAGTCAGGCCCCGAATAGTGAATTAGTTTCACCTCACACACCAGCTCCAACCAACGAATAGCTTAGTGGTTTTTCTGCACATCAAGTTGAGAAGGATTCTGAGAACACTCTGGGTTCAGCAAGGAAAGCTGTGACAATCAAACCTATTGACCACATGGGTGGAGGAACAAGGAAAACACAGCCTAGAAAGTATTTTTATCACTGATCTAAAAGATATTCCTCATTATATAAATAAATTGGGGTCCATTTGATTAAACTTACCCAAAGGAACCCAGCATGTTAATAAAAAATGAGGTAGAACATAAACCCAGTCTCCAGCCAGTGGTTGAGTTATTATCAACAAGATTACCAAGGAAAAGCTAACATGCCTACATTTCTGCTCCTAAGAGATGTACTTTGGGGATGGTAAGATTTTCAACTTTGTTTTCAAGTTCTGTTGTCTTTAGAAAAGATTCAAAATTTTCCCTGAACTAAATAAGTCAACTGCTATTCTTAATTTTTACAAATTATTGATGACAGAAATGCCAAATCATAAATGAGCTATCATACAGAAGCATATTTTTGCATTTTTAAATAAAATGAAAATTCAGAACACAAAGAACATTTCTCCTCTAATTTTCTGTAAAAGAAAATGCGTGTTATCTTTGAAATGACTTTGGCAGTACCTTCTCCTATGTGAAAACAACTGTTCTGTGAACTATAAATTATGTTTAAAGAGTCTTTTAAAACAAAAAGTGTCTGGATTGATAGTGTCTGGCATTCCTCCAAGTTGTAAACATCTCTGTCTAATGGTCTTTAGCCAGCCCAATTTAATAGCAAACACCTCAGATTTCTAAAATGTTAAAGAAACTTAAAAAAAAAATAGCAACCTTATAAGCCCAAATAATGCTTGAATGGATAAAAGTAAATAGCATCATGACAATTCTGCATTTCTATTGAAGGAAGAATTTTCTGTTCCCATAACCACAATCTCTAATGCCACTAGCCAATCATAGGGTGTGAGGTTGTAATGCTCTAATGGGGAAATGCCATTCCATTGACCTCAGAACTAGAGGGAATAGGTAATAGGCTGGATTAAACAACATAAAATAATAAGCATGCACGGTAAAGTAAGATGAAATGGAAATAGAATGTAATAATAACAACTTTGATTTTCATGCTTTAAATTTGCTGAGCCATTTTCCACTGTGGCTGGCTGTGTGCAGAGAATGGCTTAAACTTCACACTGTAGGCACCTGCTCAAATAAATGTTGTTTTTCATCAAGCAACTTCTCAAGGTTATAACTTGTTTTGATGGACCACTGGAAAGTTTTCAAGTAGATATCTTCCATACCAACTAATACAATTTTTGTTTGAAGAACACACACACAAACACACACACACACACACACACACACACACACACACACTTTTTGAAACTCCTCTAGCATCTCTCTGCCCAAGATACGGATCATTCATTGCCTTAATCATAAGTCTTTTATAGGCATGTGTGGGTCTTTTATAGACATGTGTGGGTCTTTTATAGGTATGTGTGGGTCTATATACGCAAATGTACACAATTAATTAATTAGCTAATTTATTACTATTTTATCAAATAGATGCTGCTCTCCCTAAGGGCAAAGAGAAGGCTTACTCAGCTTGTTCCTCTTGTTGGAGCCAGTACAATATCTGTATTTAAAAGTACAGATACTGGAGCCAGGCTGGCTCTGCAACTTACTGACTGCATAACATCTCTGAGTCTTCGTTTTCTCATCTACAATATGGAGACAGCACACCTACTTTTCAGAGTTGTTAAAATAGCAAATAATATAATATGTATTATTGTGTAAGATATACATAGTGCTTTATTAGTAATTACTCAGAATTTGATTGATATTAACCATAATATATGCAAGAGACAACTGAGACAAGATGCTTTAGATTGGCTGTCATATCATTTAAGGTTCTTACAGAAAATCAATGGTATACTCACATTGGAATAATTTGAAAAGGTTTATTTACCAAAGAACTAATAACATGGTTATGGGAGGGTACAGGAGAACTACAAAGAATAAATAATGCAGAGAACCCAAGAGATAAAGGGACTAACAGGTCATTGGAGCCAGTGCAGAGCTGAGACCTGTGATGTGAGGCCCCAATACCCCTTATTTGTCTTCACTGATCTATATAACGCATTACTCTTTAACATTTTTAACCCACATTATTTCCTCTCTGTTCTTACCATGCCCTCCAAATAGCTATTCTGCGAGATAATCTTCATTTTAATTACTGCTACTTCAGTTCTTCCCATACTCCAGACCACACAGACATTCTTTGTTCCTTTCTTTGCCCGATATGTAATGAATGACAGTGGTCCCTTGACAAGGACTTCTGCAGTACTCAGCCACCACACCCTATCACTCCCTGTTTTCACCAGAAAATGCACCATTTCTCAAATCATAGTTTCCAAAATTCTACTTTCTAACCACAGACTCCTTTGCCTCCAGCTCTCTTGCTTAAGATGGTATGACTTACTAGATAATGGTTACTTTGCTACTTATCGAATTAGTGTATCATCGTTGTCCTCTGAATGTAGATGAATGATCAATGAGTTGAAATATGTTGACATATATTTAGGTCAGAAAGACTTCCAAAAATCTTTCTCATGGAAATTTAGGAAACATAAATCAGCAAAGGTAAATTGAGATGGATAGAGGTTTCACTGAGTCATCTCATGGACCTCTATTAGAATTCCCATAAGTTTCTGCTCTGAATTTTCCAGGTGGTGGTTATAGTTATTTAATGTTCAAGGGAATGAGGATTAGTTTCTTGGTTTTCAACAACAACAACAAAAAAACCAACGAACTCCAAACAAACAAAAATAAACTAATAGTTTTATGTCAACATTATAAATTTTATTCCACAAATTTCAATTCTATTGACTTTATTATTTTTCTTTCATCCATTCATATTCTCCTGTTACCATCCCCTCTTTTCCAACTTGGATTCCATAGTCCCTTTTATAACTATTGTCCAGGAAATATCCTTATGGCCTTTGCTTTACCTTCAGCAAAATTCCAACCATAAACCTTTTCCAGATTTGCGTTCATGAAACTGTGGCTTTCTGGAGCAATTTCACATAATATGGTCAGATTCAGCCACCAGAATATGCTTCAAATTTACCCAAGACTCTTTATTTCCACTCTGAACAAAAACTGAAACCTATGGTTTCTCATTAGATGATTCTAGCTCTCGGAGTATCTTAGGATCAACTCTGAATCTATTCTAATTCACTGTTCACAAACAGCCAAAGTGAGTTTTGTAAAATATAAAATCAATTATGCCAGTGCTTTGTGTAAAATTCTTCAGTGACAATCTTTTGTCATGAGGAAAAAAAATCAAATTCCTGAATATTGTTGAAAGGTCCTGCCTCATCTAGTTCTTTTAAATACCAACCTGTTGCAATACCATTTTCTCTCTTCCATGGTACACTCTGAGTATACTGCCCTTCTTTCAATTCTGCAAAAGGCAAACATTACCACCTTAGGGCCTTTGCGAATGTTGTCCCCTTTCCAACAATACTCTTTATACTCCCTTATGAATGGCTGACTCCTTTCTCTTCCTTAGATACTTGTTTAAATATAATTTTCTCTGATCATTTAATCTGAAGTGTTCTTCTCTCTTCACTACTCTACCCCTAATACTCTATTCTTCTTCTTTATGATTTGGTACTTATTATTATCACTACTGCATTCTGTGTGAGGTTGGGACCAAGGCTGTTATGTTTGTCCTCGTATACCTAGTATAATGCTTGATAAATAGCAGATGATCAATACATATAAACAAGTAAATAAGACTTTAGACATGAGATAGTGGGTAACTGGGACTACCCTCTTAGGGTAGATCATGCTGTAGAGCAGGCGTCCTCAAACTACGGCCCGTGGGCCACATGCGGGTGTTTTTGCCGTTTTGTTTTTTTACTTCAAAATAAGATATGTGCAGTGTGCATAGGAATTTGTTCATAGTTTTTTTAAAACTATAGTCCAGCCCTCCAACGGTCTGAGGGACAGTGAACTGGCCCCCTGTTTAAAAAGTTTGAGGACCTCTGCTGTAGAGTATGGGCACCTCTGGGCCTGAGGGGTGGCACTGCAGCTGTTTGCTGTTGGTGCAGAGCTTGAATAAGTAGGCGGGGGTGTCCATATGCATGTGTGTGAGGATCTCTCCTGGTGCAGGACAGACTGGGATGGAATGAGAACGTAGGAAGATATTTAATAACAGTTGAGCCCAGCCAGTATGGCTCAGTGGTTGAGCATCCACCTACTAGTATGAACCAGGAGGTCACTGTTCAATTCTCGGTCAGGGCACATGCCCAGGTTGTTTGTGGGCTCTATCCCCAGTAGGGGGTGCACAGGAGGCAGCTGGTCAATGATTCTCTCTCATCATTGATGTTTCTATCTCTCTCTCCCTCTCCCTTCCTCAATAAAATATATATTTAAAAAATAAGAACAGTTGAATTATCTTTATTATTATCAGGTATAAAAAATACTTTGATTAAAAAATAAATAATCATTAAAGTTAGAAATTATGAGGAAAAAAAGAAAAGTTTAAACTCAAATATATAAAATTTGGAAATGACATTTGTTCTGAAGTCATATAAACAAATTCTCTATATTAAATGAGTTTTTGCCCCACTTTGTATGGTCTGTGTACAGAGTTCCACATGTGTAAGGAAGTGGCCTATGCTCTAGTTGGATGGTTAGGAGATAAGAAACCAACATACAGATGTTTGGAAGGTTTCCAAAAAAAAAAATAAGCCATTTGCTTTTCTTCTCAGTACTAAAGAAGGATGAGCAAAAATATTAAAAGACAACGATAAACAGGCCCTGCTGAATAGTCCAATACTGACTCCATTTAGGTCTAGGTCATATGATGTATCAGTGTGGTTTTAATTATATTGTTTTCTAGTGAGCATTATGGGTGTGACCCATTCCAGTTTCAATTACAGTATTTCATATAAATTTTCAACTGCCTGTGTTACAGTGAGCCACACTCTTCAGAGTTAAATCAATCAGAACTCCACCTAATTTCAGTGGAAATATTTCAAGAGGATAAACTAAATACTTGAACTTAGTATCTTGGAAGGTAACAATAATCTGTGAATAAAAACATAGCTTTGTATATAGAAAAAAATGTCCTTTGTTTGGTCACACAATTGCTAACTGTACTGCCATTAGTTAGATGGGACATAGGAATTTACCTTTTTACATCATCAGAAGGTGTTTTCATTATTTCAAAAAATTAAGAACATGTGGTTAAAATAAACAGTGCATGAAGTAATCATGCAAAATAATGTAGTTGAGGAAAAAAAACCCTCTTAATTTTTCTGAAGATTTGATATTATTGTATATTTTCAAGAGTGTTACTTTTCTGCAGTCTCATTAGGCTTTTAATAAAATTTATATTAAAATGATTACATTAAGGTAGGGAGAGAGGCTAGTTTTAAAAATCTGCAACTTATCTTTAAGCCTTTGTTATGAACTATGGGTTTTTTAATAAATCTTATTTTTAAAATTGAGTTACTTTGAAAGGATGCCATGTTGGTATATAAGTAAAGCACACTACTTGGGAGGAATATATTATCTCTACTATCTAAGATAGCTGAATAGATACACAGCTCATCAAAATCATTAAATAATGGGGCCACAGTTCAGTGGCTAATTGAATTACTGCCTATCTACTATTTTCTATATATGGGTATATGTTCGTGTTTCTTACCTCCTTTTTTAAAAATTTTTAAAAATTTATTTCAGAGAGGAAGGGAAAAGGAAAGAGAGATAGAAACATCAATGAGAGAGAATCATTGATTGGTTACCTCTTGAACGCCCCCTACTGGGATCCAGCTAGCAACCTGGCTAGCCCTGACCAGGCCTGTGACCTGACTGGGAATGGAACTGTGACCTTCTGGTTCATAGGTCAACACTTAACCACCAAGCCACACTGGCTGGGCTGTTATGCCTTTTGACATAACCAAATCTCCAGAAGAGGAATCTAATCTGTTGTGGTAATATAACTAAAATCTGCAGAATTTTGTATTTGCATATGAGGTATGGGTATTCATATGAATGGTAAGTTTGATAATCAAACATGAAAATGTTTCCAACATTATAAAAATTACATAGATTACAAGGGAGTATATCTCAATTTTCCATTAGAAAAAAAAGCAAAAAAGGGTATTATTTGCCAGTTAACATTTTTAAGTCTTTATTTTCAAATGTAAGACAATATAGAAATTAGATTTTTACAGAAATTCACCATATTCATCAAACTTTCAATTACTGTATAGAACCAGCAAGCTATATAAAAACTCTAAGATTTAGTATGATAGAAATAAATGGGTCTGTACCAGAAATTTACAGTCATATTGTTTAGACTCCATTCAGTGTATTTATTTATTTTCTGTGACTAAAAGAGCTCTGAAAGACAGCGGTTGAGCTGTCAACATTTCTCTAGTGTTTATGTAGTGCGACTAAAAGAATGGGAGTGATTTATTGGTCTTGGACAGGTTCCTGATTTTGAAAGAGACTAAGTTGACCCAACTGTGGCTAACATTGTAGAGTATAAGAATTTTCAGAAATAAACAACTATAATATTCTCTATTAAAGAAAGAACAAAATAAAAATAAAATTTATTGCACCAAATAATATAATACAATAAATCATTTAATTATCTCAATTTTATTATAAAGTACATTATTTATAATGATAACATTACTATTAGTATAAAGTTTTGGGGGGAATAAAGATCAATTAGGATAAAACCATAGAGAAGTAAAATATTAAAGAATTTCTTTGTTATTTAAAAAATCTAATTTATTTGTGGTTATTTGTTGCTCAAAAATACTTAGAGAAATAGAGAGAATATCAAATACTAGTTCTAATTTAGAAATATTATTGGGATAGGACAGGATGTACCCTATATTTTGTTATTATTGAGAATTGAAACATACACTTACCTAGACTATTTTACCTGTGTATTTATAAAGACCAGTGTATATGAATCTCCAAATATCCAGTTGTTTGCAGTCCTATAAAAAACCTACCTTACTGATCCAGTCATAACCAGATATCACCTGGGTATTTGATTGTAAACATGGTCCTTATTATGAAACTATCCAGGTTTGCTTGTGCTTTCACTCAACCTATCCACCCAGGAGAGAGCAGAGATCAGGCTCCTGTCCCTTGTCTGCTGATTTGTTTCTTCACCATTGCATGACTTTATTGATTGTGATTTCACTTCATTTAAACTTAGAATCAGATCTGTGCACACAGTTGTTAGTGACACTTTGTTAACAGCAGCAAGATAAAGTTGCCAGTGCCATAACAAGAATATTTTACTCATTGTCCATTCTGGGCACCAGCCCAAGGGAAAACCAACAGGACAAGTGGTCCATTGCTATTGCTTTCACAACAAGATTATAGTACTGTTGTCTCTAATACTGGCACAATTCCCACTCTTTAATTAATCTGCAAGAGGCTGAGACTATTATGTTTTCTTAATTTTTCTTATTTTAGGATAACCTACTGGATTTATTCCCTTATCCTCCTACCCATACCCCATTATTCCCACTATATTATTATATGTAATTCATATAAATTCTTAGTTTTCTTGCCTTGTTTTCAACTCCTTAATACCAAATTTTAGATTTAACTCATTACCAGCTTTTTTTTTTATTAAATTTTTATTTATAGAGTTTCACACACAGAGATACACAAGGAGAGAGACAGAGACAGAGACAGAGACAGAGACAGAGACAGAGACACAGACAGAGACAGAGACAGAGAGATCAGCAATTTATGTGGGTTTTTTTTAGTAGAGGACTTAAAGGGTTCACAGATCACAAAATAAAAAATATTTTACTGAGAACATATTGAATTTTAATGTTACCTTGAGAACTATATCAGCCAAAGTAATGGAGTGTAACATTATAATGATGGCACACTGAATTAAGAAATTGTTCATGAATGTATATTTTTATTCAGACCTTTTGCATTATAACATGAAATCCACTGTATTTTTTTAGAGAATTTAAAGCTTTTAGGAACTATTATCTTTTTGATTGGGCAACTTAAGACATAGCTAATTTATGCCTTGGATAGACGCTGTGTAAAGTAAAGAACAGTTCTTATTAATTTTATGACAATTGATTCTGAACAATATTATATCAAGGCATAGCAACATGGTCATAAAAGATGCCATACAATAAAATCTACATCAACTATAAATCCTATATAATAAAAGGCTAATATGCAAATTGACTGAATGGCGGAATGACTGGTCACTGTGATGCTCACTGACCACCAGGGGGCAGATGCTCAATGCGGGAGCTTCCCCCTGGTGGTCAGTGTGTTCCCACGGGGGAGAGCCGCTCAGCCAGAAGCTGGGCTCATGGCTGGCCAGAGCAGCGGCAGTGGCAGGAGCCTCTCCTGGCTCTGTGGCAGCGCTAAAGATGTCGGGCCATCAGCCGGACATCCCCCAAGGGCTCCCAGACTGTGAGAGGGTGCAGGCCGGACTAAGGGACCCCCTCCCCCACTGAGTGCATGAATTTCATGCACTCAGCCTCTAGTCAGAATATAAACAACCAAAATATTTTAGGTAAATGAAAATTCTACATAAAAATAACATTGTTCAGCATTGGCTGCATAGTTTAGTAAAAGAGCTGTACTTTGTTAAGCACCTGAACTAAATAGATGCCATGATTTAAATGTCCACATGGTGCCCATATATTTTGAGACTATACTTGTAAGCTATTATTAAGAAGACTATTTTCGGACTTGTCAGGTAAAATATAAACCATAAATAAAGCTTTTTAGTGTCCTGGTGAGATGTAATGATACGCAGGTCTATTAACAAGATCTAAGTAACATGGTATTGTCAGTTTTTGAAAAGTAGAAAACTTCATTTTACTAATGAGTAATTTGTGCCTTATTACCTTGACAAGGAATCCTAATATATAAAAACCCTGGGTCATCACGACTGGAGGCTCGACCAACAGGAAGTCAGTCCTGCAGTCAGCATTGGGCTGCCGTGATGACCCAGCACTGACTGCTGTGGCTGCAGGCGCGGTGACCCAGCACTGACTGCTGAGGGGGCTGCGAATGAGGCCCGGAGAGAGGCCTGAAAAGAGAAGCAGGGTATGATCCATAGCCTGTGTGGCAGCTGTTGATCAGCACTTGCTTCTCTCTTTCTCTCCAGGTGGGCCAGCAGCCATGCCTCCATTTCTCTCCAGGCCTCCACCAGGGCTGCTGATCAGCCCCACCTTTCTGATCAGGCCCCATTGATAGGGATGCTGACTGGCATAGAAACCAACCAATCAGAACCAAATCTGGGTGAAGTGTGAGGAGCCAATAGCTGCCTAGGAGGTGGAGCTTTTGACGCTGACTGGCATAGAAACTGACCAATCAGAACCAAATCTGGGTCTACTGTGAGGAGACAATGGCTGCCTAGGAGGCAGAGATTTTGAAGCTGACTGGCATAGAAACCGACCAATCAGAACCAAATTGGCCAGCAGAGGAGGGCAGTTGGGGGTGAGATCAGGCCTGTAGGGGAGGGCAGTTGGGAGCAAGATCAGGCTGTCAGGGGAGGGCAGTTAAGGGTGATCAGGCAGGCAGAGGCAGTTAGAGGCAATCAGGCTGGCAGGGAAGGGCAGTTGGGGGCAAGATCAGGCTGGCAGGGGAGGGCAGTTGGGGGCGATCAGACAGGCAGGCAGAGGGGTTAGGGGTGATCAGGCAGGCAGGCAGGTGAGTGAGCGGTTAGGAGCCCGAGGTCCTGGATTGCTGGCAGGGGAGGGCCATTGGGGGTGAGATCAGGCTGGCAGGGGAGAGCAGTTGGGGGCAAGATCAGGCTGGCAGGGGAGGGCAGTTGGGGGCGATCAGACAGGCAGGCAGAGGGGTTAGGGGTGATCAGGCAGGCAGGCAGGTGAGCGAGCGGTTAGGAGCCCGAGGTCCTGGATTGCTGGCAGGGGAGGGCCATTGGGGGTGAGATCAGGCTGGCAGGGGAGGGCAGTTGGGGGCAACCAGGCCAGCAGGGGAGGGAAGTTGGGGGCGAGATCAGGTGGGATCAGGCCTAAACTGGCAGTCGGACATCCCCCAAGGGGTCCTGGATTGGAGAGGGTGCAGGCCAGGCTAAGGGACCCCCATACCCCCATGCACCAATTTCATGTACCGGGCCTCTAGTTAACTAAATAAATATGTATAAGAGCTTGAGTGAATACACAGTTTTCAACAACAAAAAAAAATAAAGCTTTCTGTGAAGTCTCTCCTTTGAAGCAATTCCTTAGTAACATAGAAAGACAACTTAAAGGAAAAGATGGAAGTCTGACTGCGAACTCTTCATGGCAGAACAGCAGCAATGCTTCTCCCACATCTAGGGCCTCAAAGTGAACAAGAACAAAAATATCCCACTTGAGATCCAATGTTTAAAACAGATCCATGTATAATTTTCTAAATTTGATGACTGTTTTAAAATGGCTCTTCATGAAGCAAGACAGCTTTTTGAGGTTTTTGTTTTTTGCTTTTTTAAGTCTTATCTGATGCACCTTCACTTTGGAGATCCTTACTGGGAAAAAAGAAAAGAAAAAACAACAACTACTTCGAGGAAACACTAAAGAAGTCCAACTATAGTTTGCAAGAAATATAAAAAGAATCTTGAACTAACATCTTATTTAAACTAATAACCTTTTTACAGTTGCAAAATTACAGTGGGACAATTTGTGCAGTGTTTCCTTTAAGTCCGTTCCTCTAGTGAGGGTCCCCTGGAAAAAATACCTCAATCTCTCCTAGCATTCAATGCCAGGAGGGAATGCCTCCTCAAATGGAACAAATTCTCCATTAGAAATGAGAACCATACAATGATATCAGTTGGGGCTTTTTTGTTTGTAAGTAATATATGTCAAATATGGGCTAACTTTAGCACAAAAGGAGGGGAGGAAGGGGACATCTGAAATACTTTCAACAATAAAGATAAATTTTTAAGAAAGAAGAAGGGAGGAATGCTCTGTAAGAGAAATGTATTAAGATATAATGATTGAAGTCGTATGCTAATTAAATAAAAATGGGCCATTATATTTAAAAAAGGAGGGTGGGGTTTATTGGTTCCACTAAGCTGAAGTCACTGAAGCAGCTCACAGAATTGGCAGACCGGCTCCAAGAATCTGTTTATGAGGGAGTGAAATGTGGGGCTTCTCAGCTAGTACCTTCCCACTCTTCCTCGTTGCTTCTGTCTCTGTATCATTCTTCTTTTAAATCTTGATCTGTCTTTGTCTGTTCATATGTTACCCTCCTAAAAGAAACAATTGCCCCCAAGTGTCTGGATTCTGCTTCTGAAGCCCCAATTTAATATCTCAATGGAAAATAAAAACAAACAAACAAAAAAACAGCTGTCCTTTCCAGTATCAGTGTAACAATGCCAAGGATGAGCTCTGATTTGCCTTACTTGGGTTACAGTCTCATTTCTTGACCCTATCGTTGTTATTAGAGACATGGGACATTGTGAGGAGCCAAACTAGGTCATTTGTGGCCAAAGGGCAGGGTCTCCTAAGAGAAGAGAAGCTGGCCAAGAGCAGTAGCTACCTCATACCATTATTACAATGTGACAGGACTCCTTTTGTCAAGAAGCTCAAAACCAAATACACAGCTCTTAAAATAATAGTATAACCCCAGCTCTTCTTATATTTCTAAGTCCTTGTTTGTTTTTACTTTCTTTGTTAAAATAAATCACGATTCTGTTTCTTAAACATGTTTTAATACTATAAATCATTTCAAAATCTCTTTGGAGAAAGGTGGTTTAAAAATTTAAAAAAAGTAACAGATTAAATGCAACTAACTGGGTTCCCAGCAGATCAAAGCATTATCTATTCTAGAAAAGTTAAATGAAGCACTGTAGTTTTTATCTTAGCAAACGTGGAGGCTCATTCAAGCAAAGAATGTGGCCTAAAAATATTAGGGACTCCACAGCCTACTGCCACTACCACTGAGTGCCTTAAACAATAGTCAAACTAGATTCAGCTGTGACTTTAATTGTGAACGCCATATTAAAGTAAGTCCTTGATGTGATTTAATATCCTATGCTTGAGCTAATTTAAAGTCTATTTATGACTGAGCATAGCCAGTGACCTAATCCTACGAGATGCTGCTAATTCATAATTAGTTTCCAGAGACTGCGATGAGAAACAGTGTATAACATTTCTCAGTTACTACATTTTAAAAATTATATTATTGGCTTTAGAATATCATGCACTTGGTGAAGTTTGTCCGTGAATAACACAGATGTTAAGTGTAAAGCGTGAATAATGGTTGCATATAAGGTTACCTTAGAGCCCTGTGAGGATATGCTTGAAGGTATCAACTGAACGCTTTGGTTTCTATAAAAATGTTTCTCAACTTAGCTTTCCACTATTATAGCACCTAGTGTATGAGAAGGTATAACCAATTTAGGATGTTTGCCAAATTCCTCACTTAGGAATTAGTGACAGGATCTAATAAACTTATCATTTGCTGCCTACAGTGAAAAATAAACTCCTATGGTATCCCAGCTCTATCAGAAACAAGTTGCATTCCATGAAACAAGTTGTCAGCTACCCATGAAATCTCAGGAGCGTGCTCAGGAATGTATCTATCGCTAAGATTCTTGCTGGGCTTCTCAAGTCTCCATACCTTTAAAACCTTTCTTGGTTCCCCAATTTTTGCAATTACTGTCAGGTGATACCAAAGCATGAGGTCTGTCCTGACCTTTCCCGAGCATCTTTTCTTTTCACTGAGAGATCCTGCAATTCTACCCAGCTATTTTATCATCTCTCAATTGGAGGACGATTTTAAGTTTGAAAGGGGGTACACTTCAGGTGGTGTAGTAAGTTGGTATTAGGATATAAAGTTCTGGTCCCTGGAATTTGTAGATGTTATCTTATTTGGGAAAAGGGTCTTCAGAAATGTAATTAAACTAAGGATCTTGAGATGAGAAGATTGCCCTGGATAGTTGGGATTTTGAGGACGTGGGTAATCAGTTAGACCTTCTACAACTGAATAAGTCTTAAATCTAATGACAAATGTCCTCACATGAGACAAACAGAGGAGAAACACACACTGAAGAGGATGAGGCAATGGGACCACAGAGGTTGGAATGTAGTGACTACAAGCCAAGGAATGCCTGGCACCACCAGAAACTGGAAGAGACAAGGAATGGAGGAATGTGGCCCTGCTGACATCTTAATTTCAGACATCTGGCCTCCAGAACTGTGAAATAATAAATTTCTGTTGTTTAACGCAACCAAGTTTGTGGTGATTCATTATGCAGTCCTAGGACTCTAATACAGGTGGGAACATAAACCACAGTGGCCAGAGAGGATTTTCCTTTCAGGTCCCACTGTGCATGTGTATTTCAGGAGAACTGAGGTTTCTTTTACCTTTAAGTGTAGAGAGCCGCCTGGGAAGACACATGGGCATTTTTCTTTAATTATCGTCATCTGAATTCAGGGGGTAGGCAGAGCCACGCCCTGGGAACATGCTTCCCCAATCAGGCTGGACATGTTAATCAGTTCTGACTTCATAGCAGTCCAGGTGTCGGCAGGGGCGGGGCTAGATATGTAAATCTAGGCCTATAAAAATAAATGTGCTGCGTGGCTCGGGTCGCAGCCTCTCCATCAGGGAGAATGGCGGCATCCCACCCAGCTCCCAGCTTTCAAATCTATCTCTGTGTCTTCTCTCTTTATTTCTAATATTTCTCAATCCCTGGCCACCTCCACTTAGAACCGGTTCATTCATCTCTCTTTCCGCGCAGGACATGGAAAAGGGAGATCCCCGCCATGTCTGGCCCCTGCCGTATCAAGCCCCGCATTTAACTATGGGTCTTTACCCTGGATTTAGAAAACTGTCTGGGATGTTGAGGAAGTTGGTAATCAGTTGGACCTTCTACAACTGAATAAGTCTAATTATAGGTTATAAAACCCCTTTTAGTAAACAGAAATGCATGCGAAGCTCCTATCCTACAGGGATGTGTAAATCTTCCTACAATTGTTTACTCTATGGTTAGACAAAGGACTTTGCTTTCTGCTCTTGCTATTGCTAGAGTTTTGAGGTGTGGAGGCTTTCTCTCTTGTGGGCTACTACAGCATCCTTTCTTCTCCATCTTTGCACACATCACATAGTGCTATGATATCTGTACACATACAGGTCTTCCTTATTGTACCACCACCTCTCCTAGGTCCACAGCTTATTCATTGTTGCATCCTAGCACAGCAGGTGTCCCGTAAGTGTTTAAAGAAACTAGGTAAATTAATAAGTGAATAACATGAAGATTGAAGCTATTTTTTTTTAAATGTGGTAGCAAAATTGGGTAACACTCCTGAATCCCAAAGACCATTTTTAAAAAGTACATTTGGGCCCCAGCCAGTTTGTCTCAGTAGATAGAGCATTGGCCCACAGACTGAAGAGGTCTGGGTTTGATTCTGGTTTAATTCTGCTTGACACCTACCTCGGTTGCAGGCTCTGGTCGGGATGAGTGCGAGAGGCAACCAATCAATGTTTCTCTCTCTGTCTTTCCCATCCCTTCCACTCTCTCTAAAAATCAATGAAGAAATATCCCAAGGTGAGGATTTTTAAAGGTACATTTGGTTATAATTCTCTAATAGCTCTTTCTGACATATCTCTGGGTGCTGAGAACTTCCTGGATCCAACTGGTATTTTCTTGTACATTCACTTTAGTATCCAAATGACTATAAAGATTTCTAGCCGGACTTGGCCCTGTGTGTGTGGATATGCCAGGCCTCATTATGCACTTCTTCCTCGTCCTGTCCTACAAACTTACTCTCCAACTATGCATTTACCACGAGGATACCAGATGTGGGGTTCTAACCACAATGACCACAATCCTGTCTTTTGCCAATCTTTTCTTTTGGCTACAGTGGTTAAATTCTGCTTATTTGTGTAGCCAATATTCACTGTCAGCATAGCAGTTTAAAGAAAAGGAAAGGAAAAAGAAATGAGGAAGAGGAGTTTTTGAGATAAGTCTTTGGTTCTTGTCCCAGTTTTCTAGGTCAGTCCAGGCTGGTGGACAATAAAGTCACAGAGCCATGGGTAACTAAGTCCTTCCTGAATGAATGAATTATAATCTTTTGAAAATAGGACTACCTAGGTCATACCAAAGCTAGCACCAAGACCTAGACAGCAACACTCTGAGTCCACTTTCCATTATACTTTTCTTCATTATTTATTACATAGCTTTATTTTTATAAAACTGACACATAATTACAGTGAAAATAAGATCATATATTACTCAAAGGTACAAAGTAAAGCTTAGATGAAATCTCAACATCTCTAAATAATATTAGTACTGAACATATTTTCAGGTACTTCTTTCTGTATCTACACACATCCATGCAATTTTACACAAATGAGTTTAACACTCAACTTGTTCTGTAATCTGTTTTTTCTTCTTTCAATAATGTCATATACTTTCTTTCCATGCCATGAAACATATGTCTACTTAATTATTCCTAATGGCTATATAGCATTTCATCATACATTTAGACTATATTTTAATTTACTATCCTCATTTTTTGAGATTTGAGTTATTACCTCAAATTTTGGTGATTAACACATCAAATATTTTAATCTTGCTTCATGGTGTGCTCTGAATTAATTCAACTGATTGTACCAATTATCTATGAATACTTTCACTTTTTTTTCTCCTATGTGTACATGACCTGTGGTCTGCATGCCTGTTTTTGTAGCCTTGGACAAGTCACTGAACCACTCTGTGCCTCATCAGTTTCCTCATCTGTAAATGAGCATAACACTTGCTTACAGGAATATAGGGAAGATTTTAAAAAGCTAACATAAACTAACATATTGAGTGTTGCTTAGCATATAATAAATACCTCACAGATGTTACTTAGGAGGAAGGGGGGGAGGATTAATTTAAGTGGCTCTCATCTCAACACTAAAAGATCAACTGAGATCTGTGCAAAAATAGTCTGTTATAATGAAATTAAACACACACACTCAGATATAGGTAGCTAAAACTGACTGAAAGTATGTAAATTTTATTACATTTATGCTAAATTATGGATTACTGATTTTTCTTTTTTTTATGAGGGCAGAAACAATGTCTTGTTATTTACTATTATATCCCCAATACCTAACAGACTGCTTGGTTAATAACAATAATGATACCAACAACAATAATACTATATAAAGGTAGTATAAATAGCTAACATTTTTAGAATAGAAACTTAAGAAGTTCCTGGAAGTTCAGTGAAGAGTTCTTTTAACATGAGTACTAGCAGGTCAAGAAAGATAAGACCTTTGATCTCTGGCTCATCAACTTACACAGTGACAGCTGGGAGTCCTGTCTAACACTCTGTATGGAAACTCAGAAAAGGTCCCACTTGGTCATGCTGCCCATATCCTCTCGTATCTCTAAGACTTTCTATTTAGGAAGTTCCCCATCTAACCCACAGGCTTGTAGAACTCTATTGAATTTTGAGGGTTCACTAGAATAATGACTGGAAAATCCAGAAAATCAGTTTTTTAACAATGACCAGACAAGGTATAAAGTTGCTTCCAGAAATCATACCTTCATCATTGCTTAAAAACAACAAACAAAAAACTTCTTTGAGGTCAATAAGATTGATATTAGAAGGGCATCAGTAACTCTATCTTATCCTCAGGTTTATGAAACTTTCATATCACAGTACCAATGGATTATTTAATATTAATGAAATGATTTTATATTTTAATTGAATAAACAGTTTAGAATAGTCAAAAGGTTTATAAAAAGGGAGACCAGAGAGAAACAAGTATTAAGAATAACATAAAACTACACTAAATAAAAATGTGTGATATTGGTGGGATCAAAGAAGCAGATGTGTCCAAAAAAAAAGAGGAAAACAGAAACCAAAACCCTCCTCAGCTAAATCCTATGGAGAAAGAGACAGTGAAAGAGAGAATCATAGGTATGTGGTTATTACATATATATGGATGAAATTTATATATGCAAAGGAAACACATAGGTCAACATGTGAACTGATAAATGGTGTCAAGAATATTGGCAAGATTTTGGGAGAAAAAAATATCATCATATATCTTCTTTTTGTACTTAATGCTGAAATAAGTTCCAGATGGAATGCACTGGGCAATGTAAAAAAGGAAACCTCGATATGTTAGATGAAAGACAATAAATTTGGAAGGAAACTTCTTAAATAAAGTACAAAAGTCACAAAAAATTTCAAAAGATTTAACAATCCATAAGCAGAACTATATGGCAAGTAAAGTTTGGATAGAACTTTACCCTTTAAATAACTATTGCTTTATATGCTATTTGATAGAACTATAAATTATTACTTTTTGTTTTTATATTATTTCAGAAATATGATGTCTTATTATTTCTTTCTATATAAACTTCAGGAACATATTGTTTTAAAATGAACCTACTGGTATTTTTATTAGGGATTACATAAAATGTATTAGCTTTACCTCAGAATAATTGACATATTTATAATGATGATTCTGCTTCTGAAAAACTATTCAAATCTTCCTTTGTGTTCTTCAGTAATTGTTTCAAGTTTTAATGTGGATCTTGCCATTTCTTACTTGGTTTATTCCTAGTTCTTTGCCTTTTTTCTTGATATCTGAAATGTGATCTCTTATTGATCATTTCTTACAAATGGCTGTTCTTTCAGAAATTCATTTCACAACTATTCATAAAGCATAGACTAGGTTCCAATCACTATTCTAGGAACTAGGAATACAGAAGTGACAGCAATACCTGACTTCTTCAAGTTTATGTCATATTCAGGGAGATAGATAATAATTAAGATTTATAACCAAGTATGTTAGTACCTAAGTATGAATATACTAGACACAAGACAGAGATAAAGAGAAAAGTAAAACAAACAGAGGACAGCCCTGGCTGCTGTGCTCAGTTGGTTGAACATTGTCTCATGCGCCAAAGGTCACAGGTTCAATTCCTGGTGAGGGTACAAGTCCAGGTTGTAGGCTTGATCCCAAATAGGAGGCATGCAAGAGGCAGACAATCAATGTTTCACATTGATGTTTCTCTCTCTCCGTCTCCCTTCCTCTGTCTCTAAAAAAATCAATTATAATATATTTAAAAGAAAGAAAGAAACAAAAATACAGGAGAGTAGACCGTGTCATGACTTAAAATTTTTAAATTTTTGATAGATTGACCAAAAAAATCCTCAGTGAAGTTACATTCAATAGAGATCATAATGAAAAACTAAACTAAGTTACATGGTTACCTAGGGGAGCACATTCCAAGAAAAGAAAAGAACAAGGCATAAGCCCTGAGGCAGAACACGCCTGATGTGCTCAGGAACAGAAAGGGGTTGGAGTGTGCTAGGGAGATTAGAGAGACAGGCATATGGGTACGGGGGATTGGGGTGGGAGGGCGGGGAGAGAGGTTGCAGTTCATCCAGGGCATTATTAATTGTGTGTATGTTTTAAAATTAAATTTGCATATTTTAAAAGTTTGTGGATTATTGTGATGGCCTAATATATAGGCATTTTTTGTGAAAGTTTTAAAGGCAATATATGCCTTTCATTTTCACTGTAGATTTTTTTCTCAGTAGTTTGTGACATGTATAGATAAATAGGCAGATAAATAGGAAGATGATAGCTTGAAGATAGGTAGATAGAAGATACAAGGTTACCTCATTAAAGTTAAATATCTAAAATTCTTTAAGAAGAAGATAAAAAATATGAACAATAAAATGGCAATAAATACATACTTATCAATAATTGAATGAAAAAATAAATGAAAAAGGACTCTAATGAACAAAATAAACTGATGAATAAAATAGAACCAGAGGCTGGAAACATGGAATAAACTGAAAAATCTCAGAGGGAAGGGGGCAGGGGGAGTGGGAAGAGATTAACCAAAGATCTTAAATGCATATATGTATAACCCATTGACACAAACAAGAGGATGGTGAAGGTTTGGGGTGGGGAGGGATCTGGGTACAGGGGAGCAATGGGGGGGGGGGGAAAGGGAAACATCTGCAATACTCTCAACAATAAAGATTTAAAAATAAATAAAAGGGGGGAGTTAAACATCTATAACATCTTTCTTTATTGTCTTCTCAAACTGTGATGAACTGAGAGTAGTGAATTAACATTTTCTCATTTCTATTTCTATTTGATCTCCTGTAATGTTTGTCTTATAAATTCTGCTACTATGATATTTGGTGCATAAATATACATAACTGTATATCTTCAACATGAATTGTCCCCTTAATCATTATTAAGTACCCTTTGGCCTGTTACTAAGATTGGAACTCCTATATTTTTTGTTTGTTTGTACACTTGCATTTATTGATATAAATTTATTCTCTTTAAAAAATTTTTTTCTAATATTCCTGAATCTTTCTTTTTTTAAAAGTGAGAAACCCAAAACATTTATTCAAAAGAATGTATACACCCCTGTGTTTATTGCAGTGCTATTTACAATAGCAAAGATTTGGAGGCAGCCCAAGTGCCCAATAGATGAGTGTTACATTTACAAAGGGGATTTTCTTGGCTGTAAAAAAAATAAGGAAATCTTACCTTTTGCGACACATGGATGGGCATGGAGAATATTATGCTAAGTGAAATAAGCCAGTCAGAGAAAGACAAGTACCATATGGTTTCACTTATTTGTGGAATCTAATGAACAAAATAAACTAACAAACAAAATAGAAACAGACTCCTAGATACAGAGAACAGGCTTACAGCTGTTAGAGGAGAGGGAAGTTAGGGGGCTGGATGATAAAGGTGAAGGGATTGAGAAAAAAATCATAGACACAGACAACGGTATGATTACCAAAGGGAAAGAGGGTGTAGCGGAGGTAGAAGAGGGTAAAGTGGTGAATAACTGCTGATGGAAAGAAACTTGACTTGGGGTGGTGAACACATAATACAATATGCAGATGGTGTATTATAGAATTGTACAACTGAAACCTATATAATTTTATTAACCAATGTCACCCTGATAAATTCAATAAGAAAATAAAAATGAGTCTCCAATACAGAGAAAATTGTTAGGTTTTTCTTTGCCTGGTTTCAAATCTGAGACCAATTCTTCTGCCATAGTGTTTCCAATAACTCTTAGGTTTGCTGAAGTGCTTCCTTTAGAAATGTCTTCCATAGGGTTCATGGGAATAATAGTTCCTCGGATATTGAATGGTCAAACCTGTCTGTCTGCAGTCTTCACACTAATGAGAGTTTGATTGGCTATAAATCTCACACCTTGCCCTCCAGAGAGCATCTTGTCAGTGTTGCTCCTCTGTCTTCATGTAATAACTGTCACTGTGGCAAAGTCTGTGGACGGCCTTGTTTTTCTCAATATACACATGCTTGATCTTTTTGCTTGGATGTCCAAAGGATTTATTCTCTACCTTTAATGTCCAATATATTCACAAGTTTGTGCCTCAGTATTGACTTTTGGGGATAAAATTTGCAGGATATGGTACATGGTATATTCTTATATTTAGGTTCAAGTTTTTCTTGAATTGTACTTTACAATATTTATTTCTTATACTCTTTGATATCCTTCTTTTCCTTCTTTTATTCCTTCCTTCTTGTGGAACTTTAAGAAAAAACATGTTGTGTCTCCTCTGCTTGTCTTCTATAGTTACTTTTTTCCCAAATTCTTTTAAATTCTTTCCTTGTTTTCATTTGATTTTGATTTTAAGTCACTATACTTGTTCACCCTTACTTCTTGATTTTAATGCTTTTTAATTATTTTGCATTTGATTATTCTAATTCTTATACATTTTAAAAATTTTTATTGACTTTCAATTTTATAACCAGAAAAATGAAAATAAGTTATATGCAAAATTTTAGAAACAAATATTTGTTTTTCTTTTTCTTTTAATAAAATCCCTTAAATTTAAGAATAGGTATTTCCTGGGAAACTGGGAAACTCTGATTTAGCTTCTATGTTTAGTTTGATTACAGGGACAGGAGACAAGTATTTGAGTGTGATATCATCAAATTCATCATTAGCCCAACTTACAACTAGACCTACTGAGATTTATTTATGCTATAGAATTGGTGTTCCTCCTGGTAGACCATATGAAACTCAAAACTTAAAACACACACCCATAACTTCCATGTACTTGGAATAGAGTAGATTACCATGAGCTCTGCCTGAGGACCTTTACTGCAATTAGTTGTTACATTTTGAAGAGATTTATCCTGATATGTTTAAATTTGTGTTATAATCAGTTGAGTTCAGCAGAGGCTCTATTTTTGATGCTGTGACAGCAGTGCTATGGACTCCAACTAATATTTCAGGTGATGGAAATCAGAACATGCTATTTCCAAGACCTGCTGACATCTAGCTTTTTAAGGTACAGATCTCCCAACAGGTCAGAGAAATAAAGTAAAAAAAAAAAAAAAAAACCATTGCAACATTATTCACAGTGGCCAAGACATGAAAACAACTTAAGTGTCCTTAGATAGATGATCAGATAAAGAAGATATGGTACATATACGCAATGGAATACTACTCAGCTATAAGAAAAGATAAATTTTGCATCAATATGGATGAATATTGAGGATACATGCTAAACAATAAGTCAGATGGGAAAAACCAAGAACCACATGATTTCACGCATATGTGGGATATAAAACTGAAAACAACAAAAGATCAAAAAAGAAAGAAACAAACAAAAACTCATAGACATGGACAGCAGTAAGGTGGTTGCCTGAGGGAAAGGAGCGTGGAGAAGGGGAGGAAGTAAAGGGTAAAGGGGGTCAAATATATGGTGACTAAAGGAGATTTGACGTTGGGTGGTAAACTATACCATGCAATGTACAGATGATGTATTACAGAATTGTACACTTAAAACCTATATAATTTTATTGACCAATTTTACCCCAATAAATTTAATTTTAAAAATAAATAAAAACAAAATGAGAAGTCTAGAAAGGAGATCCATTTAAAACAAGCAATGAGGCCCCATTGGTCTACAAAGGAATAATTGTGACACAGCACACTCACATACTGAGGCCTTGACTTTGTCTCTTCTACTGTCCTGTCTGTTTTGCTTTGCCTTCCCCTGCACGTGAGAACTGAACATTAGGAGTTGGGGTCCAGGCTACACACCCTTGTTCACTGCAATGTGCAATGTATATCTCAATAGCCCACAGGTCATTCTCTTGTTTCTTGGAAAGTGAAGGCAGGCTTGTCTGTCTGTCAAGCTGGTGAGCTCCCAGGGTTCCCCAGAGTGTAAGCTGAAAGAAAATCTCTTTGCAACAGCCCTTCTCCAGCCAACACTAACATAATGGAGAGCATGTAAACAGTTGGCTAGACTGATTGTTACAGAGGTTGAAGCAAAGCAAGAACAGCTTTCACTCTGACAATGGGATCTGCACTCAGTATGCAAATGTCGTGGCTCCCACTTCTGGGGCTTTTCTCACTTCAGGGTGTGCAGACTCCTACGGCTCCTCAAGGCCAGATCATGGGGCTCTCCAGTCACTAGGACAGGATTCTAATTCCACTGACTTTAGGTGACCTTTGCTTCAAAGCAAAAGCTGAACTCCAGAGCTGGATTTTATTTCGGGAGTTCTCTGCTTTGCCTTTCACCTCTCCCTCTGGACTCTCCCAAATAGGTTTAATCCTAGCTCTACCAAGGCTTTTGGTAAACCAACTGAGCATTAGGGGTCTAAAATATTATATGTCATTAGTTATATATTACTGCCATGCACTGTATTAAGGAATGATCATATTTTACAAAGCATCTCTATTTTAATGTAAAACACAGTAGAAAACACAAAAGACACTGGAAGGCAAGGGGATGATGCCAGGTTCGGCCTGCATGTTGTCAATTATTTTTTGTTTTTTGTTTTTTCATATATTTTATTGATTTTTTTTTTTTATTTTTTTTTTTACAGAGAGGAAGGGAGAGGGATAGAGAGTTAGAAACATTGATCAGCTGCCTCCTGCACACTCCCTACTGGGGATGTGCCCGCAACCAAGGTACATGCCCTTGATCGGAATCGAACCTGGAACCCTTGAGTCCGCAGGCCGACGCTCTATCCACTGAGCCAAACCAGTTAGGGCGTCAATTGTTTTTTATAAGTAAAAATTTTACACAAAGATTGTGATAGGAACTTGTAAATTTCATGTTTTTCTTTCCTCCAGAACTACTTGTCAATGTTGAGAAAGTGTCCAATTTTGCTTAAATATAAGCTACAACGAAATTTATCAGCAGAGGAAGGTTCTGACTCTGTCTTTTGTTTTAAAGACAGAGGTCCAAATATCAAATGATGGCATTTCTTTTTCAGCCTCTGGTTGTGTTGGTAAATGATAAGAGCTTACCCTTATTACTGTCAGTATCTTTATGTGTATTTTCCTCAGTTCATTGGACATGAAAAATATTTGTTGCTTAATTCTAGAGATTTTGCAAATGCTTATGTAAAATATTATAAAATTTTTTGTATTTAATTATAGAAATCCTGAGTGATGTTTATATAATAGAAAATAATCTATTGTAAAAATATTATTTCATTAACTGAATGCTTTCAAGGATGTAGTTGTTACATATCATGGAGGAAAAAAATCCAGATGGCTTAAAAACACACATTATTAAGAAGATGTAGTATTTATTATGAGGAAGAAAATTTTTCAACTATTAAATTTGTACCACCTAAATATATTGAATGTAAAACAATTAGTTTTATTTTGTAAGTGATTAAACAAATATTAAATTTATAAAACCTTTTTGACAATTTATCATCCTATATCTTTTCTAAGCATTTTAATTGATTGGAATGATAATAGCAGTAAAAATGTAGAAGCATCTTTTTTTCTTATTGCTCATTGTAGAGAAAAACTTATTGTATAATAGAGCCAAGAAAAAATTTTGCAGTATTTATGTAATTTATTGGAAGCTTTCATTCATAATTATCTAAAATTGGTAGAAATAACTTAATGCTTATTCCAGTTGATAGTAGGTTACTCTGGATTAGATTTTTGAAGTTTTATTTTTATCTATTATCTTGGAAATAATGACAAGCTGATTATAGTCCTCTGCTTAATTTCTATTGAACTAATTATAATTTTAGTCAATATTTATTCACTCATTTGGCAAATATTTATTGAGCTCATACTATGTGTCTGGCAGGGTTTTAGGTACCAAAAATATGGTGAGCCCAAAACAAATTACCATCTCATATATATTATATTCTGGTACTCATAGTTTGTTTTGTGTTGTGTTTTATTTTTTTTTGTATGCTTATTTTATTTTTTAAATTAAATGTATTGGGGAATTACAGTCAAACCTCTGTTCTCGAATTTATCCCATCTGAAAAAATTTGATTCTCAACCAAGTTGTTAATGAAAAAAATGTTTTGGTTGTTAAACAAAACTTTGGTTCTTGACCCAACAACCCTTTCATGCTGATACCTGTATCATCAGTCAGGTATCTCTCAGGTAACAAAGGAGAGAATATGTGTGTATGAGTCAGCTTACAATTAAACTTTGAGTTGTTAACAGCTTAGGAAATTATGTTGTGAATAATTTCATGTTTTTAAATATTTATTGACCCCTAACTCTGTATCAGGCAGTGTGCCAAATGTTTTATGTATATTTTATCTACATGTCACCATTGTAAGATAAATGTTTTTATCTAATAGACCAGGAAGCTGAGACTTGGTGGAAGTTGAGTCTCTTCACCAAGATCTCATAATTGATCAGTGGCAGAAGTGAATACCTCATCTAATGTGTCTGAAACTAAATCTGAATTCCAAATGCACAAACAGCTTTGATATGTTTTTCAATGTCTTTCCTAAGAGACCAAAGAGATATTCAACCCAAATAATAATTAATCTTTTATGTCAATTTGGCATCTGTAGTTATGAATTAAAAAGCACTTACTAGTAAATAATCAAGGGATTTTATAACTTCAAATATAAAAGAAAATTATCCATCATGCAAATGAGATCTCAAGGACTATCCTATATAATAAAAGCCCAGCGACCAAATGGCAGAATGACCAGAACAATAGGTCGACCAGTCGCTATGATGCGCACTGACCACCAGGATGCAGAGGCTCAACGAAGGAGCTGCCCCCTGGTGGTCAATGCACTCCCACAGTGGGAGCACTGCTCAGCTGACCGGGATGAGTGGCTGCTCCTGCTGTGAGAGCAGCTGCTCAGAGGGCGGGTCCACAGCCACTCGGCTGACTGGGATGAGCGGCGCTCCCACAGCGGGCTGATCCCCACAGGCCATGCCCCCCACCAGTGCACAAATCCTGTGCACCAGGCCTCTAGTTTAATAATATAATCAGAAAAATCTAATTTTCCAAAAATGTTTATGTAACCCAATATAAACTTGGTGTTCAATATCATGAGCATTGAGGGAAAAAAACAAAACCTAGCATATGTGTTGCATAATGAATAACACATATTTTTATAAAATGAATATACATAAATCAGTGTACTTCATATATGTAAGAAGTAACAAGTGAAATAATAAAAGAAAATTTGCATAAAGTGACTTGGAATCTCCTTAACAAGAATTGTGTAAGACCACCATGGGTAAATCCATGAATTCTGCTAAAAACAAACAAACAACAACAGTAAAAATTGGAGATACTCATTAAGACTTGCCTGACAATATTTACTATCATAAGGTAAAATTCCTGAGTTTAATGAAGTGATTCAAGTCTATCACAAGTCAATAATTGAGAAATATAGTAAAGATATTTTATAATTTAATCAGAATTATAAAATGTGAAATTAGGCCAAAAATTATGAAAAAACATGACAAAGGTCATGTGCTAACAAATATTAATCTGCATTATCCCTAAAATTTTATAATTTTACAATGTTACATAAATTGAATCATACATTATGTAACATTTTTGGATTGGCTTTTTTTTTTCTGTCAGTATATCTCCCTCAAAATTCAACCAGGTTGTATATATCAATAATTCCTTCTTATTAGTGAGTAGCTTTATGAATAAAACTACTATAAACATATGTTTATAGGTATCTGGGATAAACACCCAAGTGTGCAATTGCTAGGTCATATGATAATTGCATGTTTTATAGAGTGGCCATACCAGCATTTTGGAAATGGAGAACAGATTAGTGATTGACATGGGTTAGGTTTAGGAGTGGGATAGAGGGGTAGGAAGGTAGGTGTGGGTATTAAAGAGAACAGGAAAAATCTTTGTAGTGATGGAACTGTTCTGAATTTTGACAATGATGATGAATATACAAACCTATATATGTGATTAAATTATATAAAACCAAATATACACAGACAAACATACTAGTAAGAACAGGTAAAAGTAAGGAAATCTGAATAAGATTCATGAATTATAAAAATTTCAATCTCCTAGTTGTGATAATGGAATATATATATATATATATATATATATATATATATATTTTTTTTTTTTTGCAAGATATAATTAAACTGCATAAAGAATGCATGGGATCTTTCTGTATTATTTCTTACAACATGTAAATCTGTAATTATATCCAAAAGTTTTTAATTAGAAGTGTATTATGAAACTACATTTATTAAAGAAGTATGGTGCTATTGCAGGAGTGGCTTTTGGACAAAACGGCACATACTGAGTCTGACTTGTATATGGTGAAAACTGTATTTAAAATAATTGAGGAAAAAATAGAATATTCAGTAAATCAAGCTACCCACTTGAGAAGAGTCAATCTGTAATGCAGATAATACATCTCAACATTATACATTAAAACTTATTACACAAAATAAATTCCTTATGGATTTTTACTTATATATTAAAGAAGTAAAATATATTTTGAACTCTAAAATATGCAAAAGTATTCAGGTGATGATTTAATTGTCTGTTATGTAAAGAATACTAAATTTCAGAAAGCAGGTCCTCTCTAGAGGAAATTTAAATTTAGGTTTATAATCAAGGCTTTAACATTTTGATCTATCATTTCCCATGTTTTCTACCCAATGTTACAAAGTTCGGGAGAGGAAATAAGTCAACAAAGTTTTGCCAGGAAAGCAATAAAAAAATCTGTTTCAACATATACTGAAAATAGTCCCCCCAAAGTCAGATATAATCTGTATGAGAAATAAGGTCACAAGAGGAAAAATAATAATAATTAAAAAAAATAAAACTGCAAAGTTAAGTGGGAAAAAATGACATGAAAAAAGCAGGGTGAGTTCTACACGTCATTAAAAAGTTTTATCAATTTTATCAGTTCAAGGCAAAAAAAATTTGGGACCAAATTGATAAATTTTCCAGGTAACTATATCACTACAGATCTATACAATTAGTATGTCTTTCATTGAATGAAAGAATCTTGAATGAATGACTAATTCAGCATTGATCGTTGCCAGAGATGATGCCAGTGCCATACTGAGTCACAGCTTGAGAAAAAGAAAAAAGAAAAATCAGTAACACTGATCTACCATTATTTGAAATTGTGATATTTTATTCATTATATATTTTTCTCAGTTAAGTTTTGCTTTTATAAATATTGCCCTCTATATTATTTATCTTGATAACTGAGTTTTTTAGCACCTCCCTAAATTTTATGTCCAAGTTGAGTCTCTCACTCATCTCACCCTAGTCCTGGTCATAAAAGATAATTTCAGAAAATGTCCAGTGCTAAAATTTTTGCTTTATGGGGTGTTATAATTGCAAATCAAAATTCAATATGTGATGAATGAGATTCCAAATCATATCCTACTTTATATTCAGTTAATTGTAGGAACCTTCACATATTGAATTATAGTGGTTTGAAAGCATCTGAGATATGAGATTTTGTTTTATTATGAAAAAGCAGAACATTCCTTCCCATGAATAACGTAAGGGAATAAGGCCAATTAGCAGCTCAGGGTTATACATTTTCCTGTTTCCAGAGAATAGAGGTCATTGGTTGAAAATGAGGCATGGTGGAATTTTTAATTCTCTTGCACCCGGTCCCGGATACTGATGCCCTGGGGAGAAATAAGCTGGAAGTCTGACAATCCAGTCAATTTTTCATTGTCTAAGAGGCCCTGTGAAGAGAATCCGTCAGCAATACAGGAGACACAGGCCTCAAACAAAGGAGGATAGCACTGTGTGAGAAAAATCATGCACCGGTATAAAGATCCTTTCATAGCCCTTTAACTGGGTCATTAAAAAAAATAAATTGCAATAGAGTTGTGAGTAGACATTATTTGTCTCCCTTGATAAAGTATTTGATTCTTCTTTGTGTCATCTACAGTGCTGTAATTGACAGGCAGGGTTTCAATAAATACTGGTTAATTGAGAATGATTTAATAAAGGAATTTCCCCTATTCTATTCTGAATTCAGAAAACATATTTCAGAAAAACATTTTCAAACTAAAGTAGGATACAATACATTATAACTGGTCCAACATTACTGTACAATTAACTTAGTTCATTAGGAATTGAAATTAATTCTTTATTAGCTGAAGATGAGTTAAGTCTATTTAAATCAGAACTGATATCTATGACTTTTTACTGCGTGAAAAAGTCATTCTATTATACTCTAATGTGTTACATGCTCAAATGTGCCAAGTTAGGTCTGTTTCTCTATTTTGATTTGAAAGAGAAAGAAAAACAGGATGAAACACATATTCTAGCAGAGGTTCATTATCCTAACAAAAGAAAATAAATACTGGAGAAAGCAAAGAGAAATAGAGAGAGAAAAGAATTAGTCAAATTTAGAAATTACAGGACAAAGTTACTTAAAAGTGTGAAAAATAGTATTACTTAATTATATCTATTTGGTGGGACTGTTTGAAAACCTGGAAGCAAGTTTCTGAACAGAAGAGGGGAAATGATCATTAATTCAATTATGAATAAAAGAAAATTTTCAAAAAGCTTTTCATCAGTAAAATATTCTAATTACAATGAACAAATATAGTCTTCAAATAAAGTTAGCCAAAGATATAGCTGATGACTCCCACACATGGTCAAACTCATTTTCAATCATTGGCAAAATTTTAATTCACACTATTTATTTTCATTTGTTTTGTAATTAGCCTTTCCCACTTAGTTTCGCTTATTCAAAATTGTTCCCTTTACCACATTGTTTGTGCTTCCAAGTTCCTTTGCTAATTTCTTTTTCTACAGTTACATCCTACTTAGCCACATTGGATTCTATCCTTTATTTATATTTTTACAACATAAATTTAATTCTAGTTTCTCCCACTGGGTCAAAAATATTCTCATTTTTCCTAAAGTATTATTTCCTGCATATTTAAGTTCCATTCCCTTAGGGCTCCTCTTGTTTTACTCAAATAAACTTTTCCCACATTCAAAAATGAACCAACTGTATTCTTTTAGCAAAGACAAGCAGTTGCATAGATCAGTTTAAAATATCTGTCCCTAACTTGGTACTTTGTTCTAAATATTTGAATACTTTTTATTTAATTTATTAGGAAACAAGTGAAATTTTCACACTGGTATCCACTAATATAAAAAATAAAACCATACAAATGTTTTGTGTTGGGTAGCTTATAAACCTTTCTGCTTTTGGCTAGTTTATGATAACCCTTTCTACTTGTTATCTGTCTAGTACTGACATAATATTTATAGAAAATTGTTACTTTTATTCATTTGAGCAATTGTTTTTGTTTGCTTTGGATATTTCTGAGAGAGAGAGAGAGAGAGAGAGAGAGAGAGAGAGAGAGAGAGAGAGAGAGAATTGAAACACCTTATCTAGAAATACACAATACTATCTGTGAAAATAGAAAATAGAAATGCGATTTGCCTCTACTACCCAAAAAATTTCCAGAACAATTAAAAATTTAATCTTGACATTTTATGTAAATAAATTTGTGGGTTTTTTTTTTTAAGTTAATTGAGCATTGGTGCATGACAGATGCCTGAGCACTGTGCAGTGATTGAGTAACCTACCCAGTATGTCTGGCCTTGGGTGCAGTGCTGATGCTGCATGTGCTCCATTATGAACACGCATGCTCCTTTTCACATCTGTGCGCATGCAGGCAGGAACCTTCAGTGAACCAGCAATACAATAATGCCATGTTAAGTAGAGCCCTTTCTTAGAAGTTACTAAATGAGCAAAGTGCCCAAAAGTAGAAACTTCTAACAGTAAAACCACAGACCTTTTATTTCCCCAAGTCTCATTGTTTGTCATTTCTGGTCCTCAGGCTCCTGTGTACAAAATGTGAGTGCTGGCCTGGATCTCTAGAGTTAAACTTCACTTTGTGAAGTCTTAGAAGTGAGTTAAAATGCCTTATAAGAGGAGAGAAAGTCTCAGGAAGTAGGTCCCAGACGAAGTAGGACCCAGGCCTTTCCTCCCTTAGATCAATTGGATGTTTCATCTGGATGATCTACTATGGGTAACGGGGCCCTATAAGATTTGTTTGAAAGAAGGCTTTGACAAGTTCACATACTTGAAAACCACCTAATGTGCTTTCCAGATTAAAAACCGAATTTCTAAGGGTTAAATATAATATGTAAAATATAATAAATTATATATTTTTCATAACACCTTTTAGCTTTTATAAGGTTTCCACATTCATCACCTAACTTAAATATGCTGAAAGGGAAGATGGGATTCCTACTTTGCAGGTCAGAAACCAGAGGCTCAGGGGCATTGCATGGCCTGTATTGATGACACAGGGACTGGAATCCAGACTCACCTTGTAGTGTCTGCTCAACTCCACCATCTCTCCTGCTCTTGTGTCAGATCCAGTCAGACAGTTGTCATTACCAATTCTAATTTAGAAATGTTCCTCTATTAGAATAAGATAGGCTGATATTCTTGTAGTTCACCTAAATTCAAGGTTCATAAATTGTTCATGTAGTTTTATAGGAATTATACAAACAAATGAGTTTATCCCAAACAGATGTTTTTTTTGTCCAGTGTAACTACAATTAATGAGTTCTCAGCCTCAATAAAAACTCTTACATTTTGTAAGACCTCTGGCAAGAACAGGCATGGACCTTGAGAGTATTAAGCTAAGTGAAGTAAGTCAGACAGAGAAAGACAAATACCAAAATGAACTCTCTTATATATGGAAACAAAACAAAACAAAACAAAACAACAAAAACACAAAAAATAGCTCACAGATACAGAGAAAAAAATAGTGGTTGCCAGAGGTAAGGGGTGGGAGACAGGAGAAATGGGTGAAGGGGGTCAAAATGTAAAAAAAACAAACACAAACTTGGAGTATTAAAAACACACTAAAAATTAGTAAATAAGCTAAAATACAAGCTTCTTGAGTATTGACAAATTGTAAACTCATCCATTGAAAGGGTTTACAATGCTGGTAGTTGCTTTTTTTTTTTTAAGTCCTCATCTAAGGATATTTTTCCATTGATTTTTAGAGAGAGTGGAAAAGAGAGGGAAAGACAGAGAAAAATATCAATGTGAGAGAAACACATCAATTGGTTGCCTTCTACATGAACCACAATCAGGGCCTAGCCCCGGACCAGGGCCCAGGCCAGGAGGAGCCTGCAACCAAGGTATGTGCCCTTGACCGGAATTGAACCCAGGACCCTTTGGTCCGCAAGCCAATGTGCTATCAGCTGAGCCAAACTGGCTAGGGCTGTTAGTTGCTTTTGGATGAAAGGAAATTCAAGTTGAATTTTTTGTTTCTCAAATAGACATAAAGAAGCCAAACTAAATTGTCCAAACAACCTTTTGATTAACTAATATTAAATTGAAATTACTCTTTGTCTCCCAACTTAGAGGTGGCATAGTAAAAGTGGTGTAAAGGCATAAAGCTAGACTATATATTCTGCCTAGTATTGGTAGAGTACAATTGATGCTGTATTAGCTTAAGTTTTTGAGTAATTCTGATAACTAAAAAAAAGCATTAAGTTTACACAAATCAGCTTCTATAATATACTAGTATAGATTCAATTGCTGTTTTAAAAAGTTTTTTTAACTAATAAAAATAGTAATATTTCAGGTAGTCATTTATTAGATATATATCCTTTTCAGATTTCCAAGGAGAAATAATATGGTAGAGAATAACATTACAAGGAGAGATGTAGTAGGCCTTTTATATCATTGGCGTTGTTTTAATTATTTTGCTATTGCTTTCTGGATATAAAGTTTGTTTCTCAGATATATTGTAAACTCTTTGACATAGGACTTATTAACACTAAATTAACATTTTGTCAATGATTTATTTCTCCTTCCAGATGTAATTGTAGATGACATTAAAACTCTCAATATGTGTTAACTGTTACCATATTTTATTGAATCAAAGCCATCATCAATTGTAAGGCACCCTTATCTTACAATTTATGTATTTTTATGATAAAGAAGAAGCTAATTAAATTGTGATGTATCCAAAAATTTAAACTGTATTCTCATGTTTTAAATGTCAAAACGTGGAAAAACGTACCTTGTAATGTCACATCTATTAAATACTATCTCAGTGCCTGTATCCAAACAGAAGCACTGCTAGGAAAGTGATAAAAGAGGACAAAGCAATCCCACAATGACACAGAAGCCGTTCATAAATCTTAGATGGTTAAATAGTAAATAAGTGGTTTACCCAGTAAGTACTAGTTCTTACAAATAGTGGTCACCATGTGGGAGCATTCTTGAACAAATTCTATTCATTCCCCCCAGATTTCCTCACAATTTATTTGGGACCTATGAACATATTGCTTAACATCAAAAGGGACTGTGTAAGGGAAAACAAGTTAGGCCACATTAGAGTCCTGTCAACTCACACCCTGAGTACCCTTCTTTAAGGACTATTGTCAATGTTCATAGGACATATGTCTGTCACAGTTTGCACAATGAGAATTGATAGTTTTTTAAAAGACTACTTATTTATTGGCCACAAAGGTTGGAATCTATCTCTTATCCAGAAAGATTCGATCCATGTTTCATAAACCCATGATTCTCAAACTTGAAATATCATAATACATATATATTTTTAGTTCAGCCCCTCTTATTCTCAAGACACATTTTATAGCAACTATAATTGAAACAGATATAAGTTAGCGTCAAAACCACTCACTAAATAAAACAAACATTGCTGACTGGTGCCCAAAGGACATTGAATGTCTGAAACCAATCTGCAAGATAATCTTTCATTCGCCTACACCTATTTTCTCTCACAGTTTTGCTTAGCAAAAGTCATTTGTGTTTGTTCCCTAATTGATCATGCCATTTTTTGGTTATTATAATAATAAATTAATTATGTATTATAAAAACCTATATTACTTTGAAAGTGTGTGTGTGTGTGTGTGTGTGTGAGAGAGAGAGAGAGAGAGAGAGAGAGAGAGAGAGAGAGAGAGAGAGAGAAATGTTAAATGATTTGGGAACATCTCATGTAAGATTCATTAAAAGTTCTATCAGATTAAGTAATGGTGGGAAAATAATAACAAATAAAAAGTTATAACAATATAAAAGGAGTAATGTCCTCAAAAGTAATAAATATTTTGTTCAACTAGTCTCAAATAATACTTTTTTAAAAAGCCCACTATATTGTCTAATATTTACCTTATGGATATTCAATTTTTAGCCAATTGCAACACCAGATCATCAATTTAAATGATGAATTAGATATTTAGATGATAGGAAGCCTTAAAAATAACTAACCCAGAATTAAAGAATGTTTTCTTTGACCTGATTACATACTCAAACAGTCAAAAGATTATTCATTTATGATTGTTTATTGTTATCATAAACCTTGTCATCATCAACCCAAGATTTACAGGTCATAATGTCAAAACTCAAGAAAGAAAAAGAGAAAATCTAGTTGAATACATGGTCTATAAGTCTGAATGTAAAGCAGTTATCTTAGAATCAGGAAAATTGGCCTCAATCAAAGTAATACTTTTTGTTGATTCAATGTGAAAATATATTTAACCTTTAAAGTATGTGCTTTAAATTCTGCCTTAAAACTCTGTGATATTAATATGTCTTTACTGTCAAAGAGAAATGTTTATATTCTTGAAAGTTAAAACCTAAAAAGCAGCCATTAAACTGGTATCTTCTGCCCAGCCAGCATAGCTCAGTGATTGAGTGTTGACCTATGAACCAGGAGGTCACAGTTCAATTCATGGTCAGGGCTCATGCCCAGGTTGCAGGCTTGATCCCCAATGTGGGGTGTACAGGAGGCAGCCAGTTGATCTTTCTCTCTCATCACTGATGGTTCTATCTCTCTATCCCTCTCCCTTCCTCTTTGAAATAAATATATATTAAAAGGAAAAAAAACTGACATCTTCTTAAATTTACAAAGAATCAAATAATGTTCACATGAGAAGTACTTAGAAGAGTGCATACAAAGAATTCTGGGAGTACAAATGAGAGACCTCAACTCTCCCTAAAGTGTCAGCAATAATTTTACAGAGCACACATTTGAGTTGATTCTTAGGAAAGGAGTTTCAAGGTAGGGAATAGGAGACAGCATGAGAAGAGCGGTGTGGAAGAGTGAGGACTGTTGGAGTCTCAGAGAGGTAGGAGTGGGAGACACGAGGGAAGTGCAGAAATAGTGAAGGAATCCTGGGGAGATAGAGATGGAGAGATGGGTTCCCAAAACAGTGGTCTTCACTGTTTCCCCAGGCTCATGTTGGAGTAGTTTTCACGTTCTCATCCTAGGTATGAATGTGCAACCACCTAGTGACTATGTAAAAACATACTCAGCTGAATGTTGAGAACACAATGTTTTATGTTGAGAGATAAAGGAAAAAAACAAAACTATAATCTCTTCATTTCTTATTCAGTGCAGGCATTGTTTATGGTTTTGTATCTAATACCTATGAAGTATATTTTATTACTTTATTTTAAAGATTCAGTTAACTGAATCTTAGAGCTGTCATGTGACTTACTTTAAAATTCCATAACCAATAAGTAGTATAACAGGCACTTATTCACAGACTGTCTAACTTTAGAACCCACGATGCAAAGTCACTAGCCATCTAGGCCACCTCTCAGTGACCTTCAGAGCACCAAGTACACAGCTGTAGCAGGTAAGGGCCCCATGATTACGGGAAAAATTGTATGTAGAGCTACATGGAAGGAATAGACTGGGAGTAGGCAGGGCAAAAGGGGTAGCAGAAACTTTAGTTGGTGCCCACATCAATGTAGACCAGGTCATGGTTGGAGAGGCCAACAAAGGGGCCAAGTATAGGAAAAAGGAAGACTTAGATGCTTGTGGAGCTCATACTCATGCCAGAAATCTGACATCTTGACTGACTGGAGAAGACTGCCTACTGGGCTCACTGACGAACTGGATACATTACCCATTCATGTCATACTAAAGACTCAGGTACACAAATGACTCCAGTTGCAGGTTCTGCCCTTACCGCTCTACTTTGAATACTCTGAGTACTGTGGACCCAACCTAAACACATGGATCATATCAGGTTCATCATCCCAGGCTGACTGAGCTTTCCTCACATAACAACTCCAGGCACAGTGACTGCCATCGCTGCACCCCAGGAATGCTCTGCCTCCCCCACCAGCCTTGCCTGATTGCAAGAGAAGAGGTCCAGGCTGATATCCCTGATACCTCCCTCCCACCCACCCAGCCATCCATCTTCATATGCATAAACACTAACGTATTTCCCCAAGGATCAACTCAGAATGTTCATATGTGATTGCTCATTTATTCCAAGGAAGAAATAAACAAATGGGATCAGGTGTAAGTCATGCCTCTTAAGTCATAAATGATGATATACATTGATAGGGAGTTAGTAATTATATGTATGAATTATATCTTCTTATGAACATTTATTTACTTAATCTTTCAAATTTATTCTTAGAATTTCTATAAGAAAAACATTAACCACATGGCACTTTTAAAACAGAATCCAGTGCATAAATGAATGCATGAGGATTGTGCATACTTTGAATTTGTCATAGTGACAAACTTTTAATGAAACGTACACAGATTTTTCAATCTGTGTTTAGTCACAAAGTATATGCTCCTCTCTCAAGAATTTTGTCATTGCACTTGTTAATTGTATAGAAAAATGCTAATTGTATATATAATGAAATATATTATTCAAAAATTAATCAGAATTATAATTGTATTAGAAACTTTATAGCGATAATGCAATAATACAATTGTATTATTTAACTTTGTTATAATAAATGGTATAGTTATGGAAATCTATCAAAGGTTTTCAAAGGATGTGACTTTAATTCACCTTTCTGGTTCATATTTTAGAAACAATTAAAATCTATAGAAAGAGTTAGGAAGTTTTTATTTAATTTGCCCAAACAACTTATTATAAACTTTAGGATGCTAGATCCCATTATTTAAAATGTTTTAAATTCTTCTTCCAAAGAAGGAAGGAAGACCAGTTCAAAAACTTTAATTAAGTATGATGTCTTAAAACATAAAATACCTTGCTTGTCATGATGCGTTTAATGCAAACTAGAATGTAAATTCAATTCCTGGCAGAATGATTGATGCATTCACATCAACCCTCAGGGAATGTTGTGGCAAAGGGCTTATAAGTGTCTTAAGTTTGCCATACATTGAATAATTACTCTCCTGCTTTCAGGAATCAGCCTTGGGCCTTAGAAAAATCAAAGGAGAGCATGGTCCAGATGTCTCAAAGAACTGCTATAGCTAGTGTGAAAATAATTCTCCCTGAAGCCACTGTTTTAAATTATAGCAGCAGCAACCTGATTACTATGGGGACAGTGAAAGAGATTTGCATAAAGGCAAGTGATGGACTTAAGATTCCTTAGTAGGCATTAGGAACAAGTCAGTTGGAGAAACCTGGATCAGAGGTCAAAATAGACAGTCATCGATGTACACTTCTGATGGTTAGCGTTGTGTTATACTTCTGACTTACAGTTGTAAGATGCATGTCTGTAACTGTGTGTGTGTGCGTGTGTGTGTGTGTGTGTGTGTTTATAAATCTGAAAATCTTTTCAGTGTTTGTAACAGAATCCTTAACATGTAGGACTTACAATGTATATTTTTGAAAGGAGACTCTCTCCTGGGATAACATACTAGGTAAAAATAAGCAAATACAACTTTCCCAACTAGAAAATTTACTTAATATCAGTACAAACAAAAATTTTCTTATCAGATTGTTTTTTTCTTCTTTATTTAGAGGTCTCTGTCTTCTGTACTTTTTCCCTCTCATTTACCATAGTCCTTTTTATTTTAGGTGACAAAGTGTTTTTTTTAGTTGCAAATTATTTTTGTTAGATACAATTTCATTTTAGTGAATTATCAAAAGTCTTTTTTATTTACAGTGAAATTTATTCTCTCAATAGTTCCATTTTTAGTAAAAAATGGCCTAGTAGATTTTATCAGCAAATATTTTTATATAATCAATCTCACCAAGTATACTGTGCTTTGTGTCAAATTAAGGTTTACTAAAATAGAGACATTTTTCAAAAAAAAGTGTTTATGAGAAAATATGCCAACTAAGTAGAAATTAAATAAGCACACACTGAAATAGATCACCAAAGGGAGAATACACACAGAGAAAAAAATTACATTATTACATTAGCACATCTCCCCCTCCCTCGCCCCCCTGATTTTGTCCTTCTAAAGACCTGTGTGGACTGGAAGGTACTAAGGTAATCATTAATCTTCTCACCTCTTTTTTCAAATAGGAAATAGGTAAGACCTGGAAGGCTTATTGACTTTCCCTACAACACACAGCCTATAAGTAGTAGAGACTGGACTAGAATTCAAGCCCCCTGATTATCACTTATGTATCATTTAGCCTCTTGAGGTTCTGGCTGGAATCAGATCTAAGGATCATCCTCATCAAGAACATATTAAGTCATGGAAGAGGATGAGATCTCTCAGAGAAAACATAAGAAGTTAAGAAGAAAAAAGTCTGAAGGCAGAATTTTAGAGCACCAACATTAAAAATGAAAGGAGAATTAGAGACATTAATAAAAGAAGTGATTAAGAAATAGCCCGGGAGGCAAGAACAACACAAAAAGAGAAAACTGTAGACCAATATCTCTGATGAATACAGATCTAAAAATGCTAAACAAAATGCGATGTATGACATTAACAAAATCATATTGACAGATGCAGAAAAAGCATCTGACGATATAATATCCACGTATCTGTCATCACTGCAGAAATATGGTTTTCAAAATTATTATTGTCTGTGCATGTTTAGTTTACCTTGGGAAAGTAGCTCTTAGAGATTGTGGGTTTCCTAACAATCTTTCATGGAGACCTTTTTTTAAATTTCTTTTTAATTAGAAAGCATATCTTATCTAATAAAAGAGTAATATGCAAATTAACCATCACTCCGCTACACCTACAAGCCACACCCACCAGTCACGCCCACCAGCCACTCATGAGCGAGTATGCAAATTAACCCCAACCAAGATGGCTGCAGCCACGGAGAGAGCAGGAGGGAGGCTTGGGTTTCCCCGGTGATGGAGGAAGCCAAGCTTTCCACACACCCTGGCCTGACTTGGCCTCCGCTTAAGGCTATAAAGTTTCAGTTATAGAAGATAAATAAACCCCAACAGAAATGGCTGCCGCCAGGGAGGGAGCAGAAGGCTTGGCTCCACTCCAGGATACAAAGGTTCAATTGTAGAAGATAAATAAATCCCAGATACCAGGGCCTCTGCTTGGGTCGCAGGGGGGTGTGGCCAGCCTGCAAACCACCACAGGCCCTTCGCCCAGGCCACCCCACGCCCCAAGGGAACCCCAACCCTGATCCGGGACACCCTTCAGGGCAAACCAGCTGGCCCTCACCCATGCACTAGACCTCTAGCCTATCTAATAAAAGAATAATATGCAGATTGACCATCATTCCAACACACAAGATGGCTGCCCGCATGTGGTCAAAGATCCTGCTCCCGTGTGGACACAAGATGGCCACTACAAGATGGCCAACAGGGGAGGGAAGTTGGGAGGGACCAGGCCTAAAAGGGAGGGCAGTTGTGGGCGATCAAGCCTGCAGGGGAGGGCAGTTAGGGGTGACCAGGCCAACAGAGGAGGGAAGTTGGGGGCAAACAGGCTGGCAGGGGAGCAGTTAGACATCAATCAGGCTGGCAGGGGAGTGGTTAGGGGGTGATCAGGCTGGCAGGCAGAAGCAGTTAGGGGCAATCAGGAAGGCAGGCAGGTGAGCAGTTGGGAGCCAGCAGTCCTGGATTGTAAGAGGGCAGTCGTACATCCCTCCAGGAGTCCCAGATTGGAGAGGGTGCAGGCTGGGCTGAGGGACACCCACCCCCATGCACGAATTTTGTGCACTGGGCCTCTAGTTTATATATATAAAAGGCTAATATGCAAAGTGTCCCCTTGGGAGTTTGACCAGGAGTTCAATCACTTGTTATGATATGTGTTGACTACCAGGGGTTGGCATGGAACAAAGGAAGGCCCCAGCTGACAGCCAGCAGCCAGAAGGCCCTGATCATCCCTGATCACCGGCCAGGCCTAGGGACCCTACCCGTGCACAAATTTCGTGTACCGGGCCTCGAGTTATTTCATAAAAGACTAATAGAAAGCATTTTAATGATAATCTTAAGAATTTCCTTACTTTCACTGAAAAAACACGTTTTAGCTTTAGAAAAAAAACTTATTTTGCTATACATTTAGAAAGCATCCAGTGTAGTTTCTATACAGTCAACACAATCTTTGAAGCCATCTGTAGTTTGCAACAAATTTATAGTAGTAGCTTAAATTGATGAGAAAATGAGTTTCTGACAGATATGTTTTGCCAAATTGATATTTGAGGATGGTGCCATCAAAATACTTGGCATGAAATAGAAAAGGGAATGAGGATTATGTATCTATCTACAGAACACAACTCTCTACTGCCACATAAGCTAAAATGCTTAAAATCTGAAGTTTTACTTGTAATCTGAACTCCTATTTTATGATCTTTGGTTCAATGTTGCATTAAACTTTAGAATGACTATAATATTTTTGTTCTTTCTTGTCTAGTTAGGTACAGACATTCCAATTATTGACAAGTTTTCTTGAGAAATGAGTGCCATTTTAAATAGGCACTCTTCTGAGTATCCTTCACATAGTGGTTTATTAAACCTTCAGATATAAAAATGTACAAACAAAAACCAAAAAAGTCTATCATATGTAATATAATGGTAGGGAAATTATTAACCTTAAATTATTTTGAAGATCTAGGCTCTTTATATTTCTATGTCATTATTCTAAATTTATGACTGTATATATACACATATGTGTATACAGACACATACACACACATTCATATGTCGTGCCTCAAAGAAAAAATTGATTTATAGCACAAAAATTTTGACATTTCTTTTTTTTTTCCCATTGTTGTTGTTGTTTGTTGTTTTTTAGTTTGAGGCTAAGTGGTGATAGTGTTGGTCTTTGGTCTAAGATTATGTAAAAGACCCCTGTACTACCATCAGTGAATTTTTAAAAAATAAATTTTCAAACAAACTTTTTTGAGTTATAGAAACCAAATTTGTGCCTTTGCTCTTCTTTCAGTAATTGATCCTTGATATTGGGAATTTAATTAGCTCAATAAACAGACATTTATTAGGTCCTAATTTATAGGGTCTTACTCATGAATGAGCTATAATTGCCGCCTCCATTCAAGTCGGAGTTTTGCCTTTTCTGAATGTGAATGTCCTTTCTCCTGAGAGACCCATCCTGTGTAGTTCATAGATGGGACTTCATGGACATTAACTCAGCCCAAAGGGGAACTGGATTGATACTCCAGGTGGCAATCCGAAAGCTTCACTTTCAGACTTGCAACTTCCTGATGTAAAAATCATCATTCTTATTTACATTGCTCCTCCCCCCTGACAAACTCTGCAATTTCAGTATGTCCGAGTAAGACCCTATGGATTTCATACCAAATATCTGCTAATAGAAAGAATTTTCTACACGGAAAGCATTTTGAGATGGTTTTATGTCAGGGAAAATTCCAAATAGTGCCCAAAATGTGTAGTGGAAAATAAAATATTTAACAGTAACCTAGGTCTAAGTTAAGTAATATGTACAAACGTCAGTACTATATGAAATTTACTTAAACAGTGAAGCACATTTGTCCTGCCCACAGCTTTGATGCATAAAGACCTGGCCTGTGCCGTCTCAGGAATCCCATAACCACTCAGCTGAAACTGCACACCCAGATATGCTTCCAGGGAAGCCAAGCGTTGTCTGGAAGCACCGGTGAATGGCCACTTTATACACTCCTTGCAGTTGCTATGCAAAGCACTCAGCTAGGCTTGAAGCCATGTAGTTTTGCCCAACTTCAAGTTTTATTAAAACTTAAATGTCAGCTTAGTTTCTATAAAAATCACAGCTATTTACAAAGAGGTCCATATATTGCAAGTAGTGGTTCCGAGTTCCTGAAAAAGAGTGCAAGTGAGATTTTGTTAGATTCTGATTAATTCAGACAAATGTAATTCAGATAGAAATTGAAATTTTTGAAAGTCCCTCATTTTCCATGAATTTGAAATTTAAAAAGAGAACTAGGTAGGAGTGTGACTTTTTTAATCTTGAAAAATAAAGGGGCATTCAATAAATGTTCATTGAAAACCTATTAATTATTTCAATCCTACATGGTATGATAAATTACCAATCACAATTTATTAATTCATCCTGCCAATAGGTATTTAGGTTTTTCCATTGCTTTGCTATTTTGAGCATCATTACTGTGAACATTTTTGCACACATGTTCCAGGGCACATATGCAGGAGGTCCCCTCAAGGCTATACTGTCCGACACAGTGGCTCCTTACTACATGTGACTACTGAGCTTTGGAAATATGGTAGTTCAAATTAAGAAATGCTATAAAGTGTACAATATGTATCAGATTTCAAAAAAATTAGTATAAAAATAATGATAATATGTTTCAAATAATTTAAAAATATCGATTGCATGTTGAAATGCCATTTTTCTGGATATATTGTATTATATGAAATAGATTCTTAAAGTTAATTCACCTGTTTCTTTGACTTTTAATATAGCTACCAGACATTTTAAGATTATAAATTTGGCTTGCATTGTATTTCTATGGGACAGCACATGTCTAGGGCAATGCCACTCAAAGTGTGTGTCCCGACCAACAGCATCAGCATCACCTGGAATACAAATCTCTAGCCCCAACTCACATGAATGCCCTGCAGCAAAACAGAGTTCAAAAGGGAAAAAAAGTAAAAGGGATAGAAAGAGACACATTATCCAGGAAAAAGGCAAGAAATGTAGTATACAGCGTACTGATCCAGATCAAAACTAAACACAGAGCTCTGGAGAAAGGTCTCAGAAAAACAAACAAACAAACAAAAACACATGATTAGATAGAGAGGTTAATAAAAGATAGAGGGTGTATTTATTTTCAATGGCATATAAAAAGGAACAATTAGAAATTTAAGGGGGAATAAAAGTAGCAACAGAAGTGAAGTTGAATCCTAATTATTCCTGGATCTTTAGTGAAAAAATTGTATGCACAGTTATGGGAGGAACTTTCATGGGTTTGGATGGGGGAGATTATATCCATACTTTACAAAGTGGAGCATTAAAGAGGCCATCTGTACTTGAGAGAACATGAAATAAGAAGTGAACACATTACCTACACATACAAAGGGACATTTTATTTTTTAATATATGTTTATTGATTTCAGAGAGGAAGGGAGAGGGAGAGAGAGATGGAAATGTCAATGATTCTTTTTAAGAATCACCCATCGGCTAACTCCTGCACACCCCACACTGGGGATCAAGCCTGCAACCCGGGCAAGTGCCCTGTCCAGAATCGAACCGTGACATCCTGTTTTATAGGTCGGTGCTCAACCACTGAGCCACGCCAGCTGGGCCAAAGGGACATTTTAAACAGGGAACTAAATCATGAGGGAAAAAAAAAATTATTGCCAGTATGGGAGGAGGGGAGCTAGAGGTCTGGCAAAGAGGAGATAAATTTCATCTGTCATGCCAAGAGAGAGTCAATGACAAAAATGATAGATGGAGAACTAGCCCTAAAAGAATATTATTTTCCAGAAGAAAGAGCTAAAGAAATAAAACTGCTCATTTCTAAAGAACAGGTCTAGACTAGGAAAGGGGTAGGGGAACCATTGCTTGCAATTAATTTTAAGATTACTTCATAAAAAATATGAAAAACTATAAAACGCTTACTAGATATAAAATACTTTGACATAATTGTATATACTATATATAGCATATATAATTAGATACCATTAATAGGCATATATAGTATATAGGTATATATATACTTATAGTTATCACTAGTCAATTATTATATTAACTTCTTTTTGTTGGCAATATACTTGAAGTTTTTTCTAAGATTTCTCAATCTTGTGACATATGTGTTTGTTTTATTTGTCTTTTAAATGTATATATCCATCAATATTCCACTCTCTATCTTAAAAGGTTGAAGGTATTTTGAAGTTCTTTGTCTTAACATGAAAAAACACTCTTCACATCAAATATTGTTTTCTCATATGAGTAGACTCTTAAAAATACTTCAGGTATGGCTTAAACAATACTATGGAATTTATGTCAAAAGAGCACTTAAAGGTATATACAGGTAAGCAACACAATAAAGTAAATTTT
This sequence comes from Cnephaeus nilssonii, assembly GCF_951640355.1. Lineage (NCBI taxonomy): Eukaryota > Metazoa > Chordata > Mammalia > Chiroptera > Vespertilionidae > Cnephaeus > Cnephaeus nilssonii. The sequence goes on along the minus strand of NC_137080.1, from coordinate 34,955,464 downwards.
CTAGGAAATGAATAAAACTATGCTTAAATAGAAATGTGATGAGACAAGCAATGTTTAACTAATAAATTGATTTTTTAAGATTTCTCCCAAAGAGAGAAATTATTTTAAAGATTAGAAGCACCTCATAACTGCTACCATTTTTTCAATGATGTTTCTAGTGTTTTAATTCTCCCTTAATTTTTTGCCATGATTTATGAATGCCAGCCCTGCCCCGATACATAGCTCAAGGTCCTCATAAATCAATGAGATTTGCAAAACTTTGCAAGCAAAATTCTTGTTATGAGATATATGGCACTGAAAATTTGTTTTCTTTGGGTGAGCATGCTATTTACACAGATAATTTTAGTTTGATCCTACTCAAAACTCAAAATTATGATAGCCCAGACCAGGAATGCAAGTAGTCTATTTTTGAGGTCTTTACACCAAAAGGTTAGCTTGAGTTTCATTCAAATCGAGATGAATGTTTTGGTTGTATTATATTTCATGTGCAAAGTTATTGAAAGTAAGTATAGTAAGCATACACTATGGTCCAACTGTGAAGAGCTGATTTCAGAGCACATACCATGACTGTGTGAGCAGCTTTTTAAATCTCCTGCTAGGAGTCCTGAAAACACCAGAGCAATTATATTCAAATAAATAGAGAAAGTGATCAATAATTACAATCCATAGAATTATTTGTTAATAATTCATATATAGTTATCTCAACAAAACCCAGCAGTGATTATATTGATGAAATTGCATATTTAGCTTAATCTATATGTATCCTATCTAATAAAAGAGTAATATACAGATTGATCATCACTGCAACACACAATATAGCTGCCCCCATGTGGTCAAAGATCCTGCCCCCATGTGGACACAAGATGGCCACTACAAGATGGCCAGCAGGAGAGGGCAGTTGGGAGGCACCCGGCCTGCAAGGGAGGGCAGTTGTGAGGGACCAGGCCTGCAAGGGAGGGCAGTTGAGAGGGACCAGGCTTGCAAGGGAGGGCAGTTGGAGGTGATCAACCCTGTAGGAGAGGGCAGTTAGGGGTGACCAGGCTGGCAGAGGAGGGAAGTTGGGGGCAAACAGGCTGGCAGGGGAGCAGTTAAGCATCAACCAGACTAGCAGCGGAGTGGTTAGGGGGTGATCAGGCTGGCAGGCAGAAGCAGTTAGGGGCAATCAGGAAGGCAGGCAGGCAAGCAGTTGGAAGCCAGCAGTCCTGGATTGTGAGAGGGATGTCCGACTGCCCGTTTAGGCCCAATCCTGGTGGGATCGGGCCTAAACAGGCAGTCGGACATCCCTCCAGGAGTCCCAGATTGGAGAGGGTACAGGCTGGGCTGAGGGACAACCCCCCGCTGTGCACGAATTTCGTGCACCGGGCTTCTAGTACTAGTATAAAAGGCTAATATGCTAAGTGTCCCTCTGATCGTAGGACTGGTTGCTATGAAGTGCACTGACCACCAGGGGGCAGACGCTCCATACAGGAGCTGCCGTGACATGCACTGGCCATTTACAAAGAAACAATACCATGGACCTGCTGCTGACAAAGCAACACTCGGCTTCCCCCAAGTGGAACACAGGCCCTGCCACCACCCCAGAGCGACACCCCACAAAATCGCAGCCAACGCTGCCAAGACCCCATGGTGCAAAATACAGCCCACAGCCCAGCCCAGCCCAGAAACGGCCACTGTGGGCACCAGGTAATGACGTCAAGTAGCAACGCCCAGTTTCCTCTCTCTAGCAACTAAGCCTCCTTGGAGTTTCTTCAGCCCAAGAACATGAATTGCTTTATAGCCAGGTGCAAACATTTTACACTTTAACCAAATGTCTGTGAAGTGTTTTCCCGTGCCTCAATCTCATTTGATCCTCACAGAAGTCCTGGAGTAGGTAACAGGAGACTCGGTAGAATCCTGTTTTCTTTTCATTAGCAGGAAAACAGAAATTTAGAAAGTTTAGAAACTTGACCCTACTGAAAAGAAGAAATGGTGGACCTTGAAAATGACTTCAGGTTTTCTCACTGTGCAGAATACAGTCAAACACTGCTGCAGTTAAATATTTTGCCCTTTGTTCTCCCTGCATGACCTACAATAATAATCTGCTTTGTGTTGATATTTACTGCTGTGTTGCTGACAATTACCTGAAAGAGAAGTTGGTGTGCTTCACTGGGCTGGAAAAAGTTTAGCTAAATCATAAAGCAGGTCTATTTAAGCAAGTTTATCTATATATACAAAGCTCTCCCTGGTGCCAATCATGTGTTTTGATCTGTCATTGTGGATCGTGAATTTGGTTGACACTTCTATTATAGAGAAAGGGCGAATAGCAATATTAAAATATTTCTTTTAATTAATTTCCTTTCAATGTGCACAAATTCATGCACTGGGTCTCTAGTGTTTATAATGACACTTTTTAAAAAATTACTAAGCATAGTGATTACAAATAAGTATACTAGTAGACAGCTTTGGACTTAGGATGACTTCGACTTTTTAGACAACTTTTGATTTTGATTGAAAATTGACAAGCATGTTTACTCTACTTGAATCCTAATTTAAGTAATGAGTTTATTCATGAAGCATTTCAATTTGAGAGCAATATATATGGCACCAATTTTTAATCAACATAAATAATTCCAATGACTGTATTTGTGGAATGAAATCCTTTGGTAGTGCTGTAGAATTTTACAGAGCTGGAAGAAAACTATCATGTAATTTTTACAAAATCTCATCATTTTTTAGAAGGCGAGTCTAAAACACATTAAGGAAGTAGCTATCATCAGAGAACCAATGGTCTGAAACTTCAAACAAGCTTTTCCTGATTGATAAAGTATGTGCACTTATCTTTTAAGAGCTTTAAGCAAATTCTGAGACTAGAGGCAGACACATCTATCAACTGAGGAAAAATATACCATTTTTCAATTCAAGAAATTGAGGGACTACTGAATCATCAATAAACTGACTTGCTAGGATTATAGATAGATTATTCACTACTTGGTTCTTTTCAGCCATGTAGATAACTCCAGACATATCTGGTTTATAAAACAATAGACTCCTTATTCCAAGGAAAACAGCTGCAATATCTGTTCAAGAGATGGATGGTATTCTGATTTGTTTAAATTATTCAAATTTTATATGAATAGACAGTATTTTATTGTTTAATAATAAATTATGAAACAATTGCTGTTTCATGGCATTCTCTATAATAGGAGTTGGAAGCAGGACATAGGCCATGGTGATTTATATCTATGAATTTTTTTTTAAATTGACTTGTAAAGTCTTTAAATATTTTAGCTCAGTTCACCAGAGTTAGATATATGCTATTGTTTTATCCCTGCATGTCTTAAAATTATGTGTAAAGTTTACATTATTTCAATTTTAGAATATGAACAAACTTTAAATCCCAATGTCCTTTTGGCTATCAGAAATTTAATGAATAAAAACTTCACATAAAATGTATTCACTTTAAACATCTCCTTTGAATTTCAAAATATATTTAATGCTCTAAACTAATATATCATGATGCATATGCTATTATCGATGTCAAGTTTGCCTTTTATACTCTTTGTAAAGGAAAATGAAGATTAATATCTCATACTGATGTTATAAATTGAAAGTATTTTATATTATAGCTATTTCTTGATATTTTACCAAATAAATTCACAAGCATAGAGGAAAAATAATACTAAGCTACCCACCTTTAGTAAATATGGTGGCCATAACCAAAGAAACCGAATAACCTTTAGAAATTGATCAAATTTCATTTAAACTGTTACATTTTCTGAAAGGAAAAATATAAACTCTACCAACAGATCATTTATTTATTAAAAGTACTTCTCATAACCAATGGACACAGACACTGGGGGGCGGGATGAGGGCATGAGCTGGAGGGTGGGGGGCAATGAGGGGATAAGGACACATATGTAATACCTTAATCAGTAAAGAATAAAATGAATAAATAAAAGTTTTAAAAGTACTTCTGAGATCTTTTTCTTCTTCCCCTTTTCCTAGCAATGATAGGCTCTTCTCTCAGACTAATTTTTCCAAAAGGATAACCTCCATATCTTCAGGCATGTAATTGACTCCAGGCCTGCTATAAGCCCACTGCAAGATGGTATGTTTACCATGCACTACGACCTTCCTTCTTCATCCTCTGAGACTAATTAAAGGCATCAGATCCTTTTTCTGAGGCCCCTGGTGTGCCCTGAACCTGGTTTATTTCTCCAAAGCTTGTCCTTGATTTTCCCTTTCTATATCCCAACATGTAATAAAATACCCTCAACTATTTTACTTCCTCTGAAAGGCTCTATTTGCTGCCAAAACTTTAAGTATTATAGAAGCAGTATGTAGTAATAATTGAGGAAACTAAAATATCTTAGAGGTCTCTGTCTTTTATAAAATATGGTTTTCCAGAATAAACACATCAGACTGATTTGTGTCAACAGTAACAAACATAGCATGCTAATAATAGGCTGATAGTTACAAGCTCTTTTTAACTACTTAGATACCATAACAAAATTGAAATGATAGCTACATTTCTTATTAAATGAATTAAAACAAAATCTATACATCCTCTGAGGTCCTGCATGTTATTTCTCAATTATTTTTTAAATATTTTATTAAAACTTATAAAATCAAAGCTATTGAGGAGAGCCTCAATATTTGAAGATAACAGGAATGAAAAAATAAGATAATTTTATGCACCAAGCCAAATACCACTCAGGATAATAATGACCAGAGATAAAGGCTCTGACCTCCAGAAGATTATATTCTAGTCTAGAAGAAACTTAGACATGCAAACCTACAATAGCAGATGGATAAAGGCAGTGTGGAACAGAAGAAAGAACTAAGCTGGTCTCAAATTAAGCATTCAACTCCAGAGAGAGCATACGCAAGATTGATAGAATGTAAACCCTCATTGGACACTTGGAAACAATCCTATGAGAGACCCTTGGAAGAAGGAAGTTAGGTCCCTGGGTTGGGAGAAAAGAGAAGCCTAGAGTGAGTGGGAGGGCGCCAGCGAAAGACACTATGGAGTATGTGCTCAGAAAGTTCTGCTGTGCCTGTTAAACCCTTTCCCCACTATTGCCCTGGTTGAGAACAATCCAGAAGTTTCCAGCAGATGGTTTGAGGGGGGTAGCACCCTCTCCATTATAAATACCAATGTTGTCTGGGCCTTGTTAGCTAAACCCAGAACTCAGGGAACTTCTAGTCCCATGAGGAAGCTTCCAAACCACTTCAGGAGTAGCACATTCTCAGGACTAGGTTTCTGTTCCTTGTTAGGCAAACATCATGAATGTGATATTTGTCATGCAGTGGTTTTGCACCATGGCTGTACTTTAGAATCTCCAGGGGTGGTGGAACTTTATGAAAACAAACATACAAACAAAACCCCACCAATTCCCAAGTCTCCTCCCACACCAATTAAAACAGCTTCCCTTCACGTGACACTACAGCATTGGTATTTTTAAAATATTCCCTCCGTGGTTATTAGATGCAGTAGGGCCAGAGAACCATTGCTTCTAAGGTATTCATAGGAAACACTTAAAAGCTATTTGTAAAAAATAAGAAAGGAAACAAGTCCTCAGATAAGAAGGAAATAGCCAACTAAAGTGGACTAAATTTGAGAGAATTCTAGTTGTATTCTGGTCTCTTTCCCACATGCCCTGAGTAGGGCCAATTTCATAGCTGCCATCAGGGTAGCCTGAGAAAGATGCCACCTCCTTCTTCCATTGCAATTGTAAACTTCAGTTGGTACCTGCCGGCTGGCCATGGAACTCAAGGTGATCAAAGTTTCTCTCTCACTCACATATATATGCTCATGTGCGCACACACACATGCACACACATATACATGCCCATATACATAAACATACACACAGATACAAAATAATATGGCAAATATAAGACTAATTAGTTAAAAATGCGTAAGAATAAATTAAATGTAAATGGGTAAAAACAATAAAAATTGAGGTTCTCAGAAATGATATATTGTGAAATATTGTTTGAAAAGAATATTCCACAACATATCATTTCTGAGAAAAATAAAACAACAGGAAACAGAACATATACAAATCAAAGAATGAAAGTCAGGAATTTAAAAAGTTAATGTAACAATTTTAACATGAGACAAAATAGAATGTAAAGTGAAAAATCATCATAAGGTTTTCTTGACAATCTTAGTTCTTTGTTTCTAATTATACTGTGTTTCCATACTAGGTAAATATATCATATAAGGATATTATGCACTATTAAAAAGCACAACATATCAAGGAGATATAACAACCACAAGCACATAAGCACTTTAATGTAGACTCAATTCTGATTAAATTGATCAGGAATGGAATCTGAGCATGTCTATTTTTTAAAAAGTTGCCTAAGTAACTTAGTTTCACTACATTATGCCATCTTTAATTGATCAATAAAATATGGTAGAAAATTTAATACCCTCTACAAAATAACAAATACTATTAATTATCTAGAAATTAGCCTCATCAAGAAGGCACATGGACTTTTTGGCCAAAATCTAAAATTTGGTTGGAAGATCAGTAAAGAAGACCTGGAAAAAAAAAGTGACATGTTAATAGATATCTTAGCATTACGCTGTAATGTCAATAGTTTCCCCACAAATCAATCTATACAGCATGGGGCAAAAGTAGGTTTGCAGATATATGTGAAACACAATTTATTCTGGTATTATTTATTCATTATTGTGTTATTTTCCAAACAAACAACTGTAAACCTACTTTTGCCCCACCCTGTACATTCAATGCAATTCCAAAGAAATATCCAGCTGGATCTCTTGGCGAACTTGTCAACTTCATTAAAAAAGAAATATAGAAGAATAACTTCCATACGTAAATATGATAATTTCTATAAAGAAGAGCTAACAAAAAGGGGGCATCTCTACCATACACAAAGATATAAGATCACAGTAATTAAAAAATATGGTACTGGTGCTGGAACAGGAAAAAATAATAAACCAATTAAAAAATTATACCAAACAAAAAAATTCTAGCTAAGAAACTATGAAATTAAAAAAATTTACAGCCCAGCTGGCATGGGTCAGTGGTTGAGCATTGACCTATGAACAAGGAGGTGATGGATTCCCGGTCAGGGCACATGCCCAGCTTGTGGGCTCAATCCCCAGTGTGGAGGTAGCTGATCAATGGTTCTCTCTCATCATTTATGTTTCCACCTCTCTCTCCCTCTCCCTTCCTCTCTGAAATCAATAAAAATATATTTTTAAAAATATTACAAGCCCTTAAAAGATAACATTTCAGGCAATGGTCATCACTAAATCGTAGGCCATTGGGGGAAATGTTGATGTAAATTTTGTAATAAATGGACAAAGCTGACATTACATGAAAAAAAATGTTGAATAAAAAATCCTTGACAATATTAGTTTTGTTTCTATTCATACAGTGTTTCTATCCTGGGTATATTCATTTGTACATTCCACATATTTTTTCAAAGGGCACTCAGACACTGTGCTAGGCCCTTCCTTACCTCGCCACAAACAACAACAACATTTTTTGTTGCAAGAGTAAAATCTAGCCCCTGCCCACCCCAGGAGGCCTCCAATTCAGGGTGACCCTCAAGATAATACCCAAGAATTTACACAACACAGTTCTCTTTAATCTGATGTGTGTGCATTGATGCGTACATATATTTTTTTCCTATGGTGTTGGTATTCCTATCCTAAATCCTTCCAGATAACTGGTTAAAAAATAATATTTTATTTAGACCTTTTCCCAAGTCACCATTATCTCCAGGTCAAGTAACTTCCACTTTTGCACTACTTCCTAACCGTTAAAGTGTTCTAGTACATAAAAATTATATCCCCCAGGGCTCCTGAGACTGCACAATGAGAGACAAAAGATATTCCACAGTGTGTGACTAGGGGTCCCTGGAAGCCTGGCAGCATTCGCTTCAGATACACCAGAAAAAGTTCCCCAGTCCTGGGTCTCATGTTGGTACTGTGACCTAAATGAAATCCATTATTTTAACCAAGGTGAGGATACCCTGAATAAAAACAGAGAATTAAAAAACAATGGCTGCCCACATTTAAATTTGATTTTCTTTGGGAACTATTAAACAAAGCACAGTTTTATAGTAGGCAACTATTTCAAGGTTGCTGTAGTTGGCAAGAAAGTAAAACATAGACATGAAATCAAATTCATGGGACATGAAGCTTAGTGAAATGTCGAATACAGAATAAAGCTTGCAGTGGATAAAATTACATTTTCTCAGTCAATTATAAATGGAACCTCAGCTCCCTGATCTGGAAAGGGGGTCAATACTGAGTACTCACTTAAAAAAAAAAAGAAATAAGGACATAGTTTAGTTTTATACAAAATGGGGTTGGTTTTAAAAGCAAGATTTCCGCTTTGGACATCATGTGTCTGTTACCAAGTTCCCTTGGCAGGCCCAAGTGGCATCATAAATTTAATGTACTGAAACTTGAGCTGCTTCATGCAGAAAAGCAGGCCAGGATATGTCAATTCACCAAAAAAGCATATTATTCTTGGAGGTATAAAATATTTGTTCTGTAGCTACAATCATATTAAAATTTCCTTCCGTTCAAACGTAAGTGTTCCTGGTGGGATGTGTGATGAAGCGCTATGGTCTTGGCAGACACTGCCTAACCTCCTCTGGAATCCTTGAGGCCTGGATGTTAGTACAACGTGGTCCTGTTTTTCTTCACCTTTGATAGATGTCTGGGGATAAGGTTGTGACTCTGTTTTCTCCTCTTGTGATTCACATATCTAAGGCCAATTTTTGAAAGAACAGATTCCTGATTGCATGTTTAAATTCTTCAGTAATCTGAGGATCTAAGGAGGATATCTGGCAAAAGCATAGAGTTATAAGAAACTCTTTTATACTGCCATTTAAATACAAATCCAACATATGTCCAGGAGAAGTGCCACACAAGGAATGATTCTGAAAGAAAGGTCAGGATGATGGCATTTACATGAAAAAGCAAAATAAAGCAAGACATTATGTAATAATAGCTTAGAGGTTTAAAGAAAAGGATGGATTAAAATCTGCAAATGAAATAGTAGTCTCCTTGCTGCTTAGTCTTCCAACCTAACACCAATCGGGTCATTCTTACTGCATTCTGGTTGAAACCAGCTTCACCAACTCTTTCATTAAAGCTAAATTGGTCATATTACTGTGAATGACACACTGTCTCTATGCCAAGTATCCTGCTGTATAACTAACAGTGTAATGACTTGACTTAAAAAACTGAGGCAGGAGTAGCAAGTGGTCCTAAGGAATGCCAAGGTTCTGAGATGTGCAGGATTCTCAGGCACACCCAAAGAACCTAAGTAACTGAGTGCGTAGCACTCAAAGTAACCAGGACAAGTATTACACTGTGACCACCACTGACCTTGATCTTAGGTAAAAATACCTCGAGTTCTTATTGCAGACATTCCTAAGCATAGGTACAACATCAAGGGGGTGCTGCATGATTATAAAGGACCTTGGTTTTGATTCTTAGAAGAGAGTTTATCTCTTCTTTCAATTTTCTTTAATTCATCATGTGATTATAAGAGTTATTATTCCAGAAGTATTCCTAGTTCCTCCTTACTTAACAACAACAAAAAAAAGCACTAGAAGCACAGAATCACAGATACAGCACAGCCCTTGATGATTATTTACTCCACTTCTCTTATATTAAGGAATGAACACTGAACATTTGAGAGGTTAAGTAAAATACTAGCCGATGCCCAGTTTCCTTTGTCCTAGTCTGGCACTAAGCCTACTATAGTAATATTCCCAACACTAGTCCAAAAATATACCTATTCTCCTTCAACTCCAAAACTTGGTATATAAGAGAAAATTTCCAGCAGTCCTAATATCTCACATGCTTTTCCCCGATTGCCCCCAACTATCATTCATGAGTGAATGGTCTCATTTTCTTAATCCATCTGTTTGGAGTATACTCTAATTATAGAAGTAAATTATGTGCAAAATGTCCATAACTGTTGGTAAATCTGAAGTAATAAATGAAGGAATTTTGAAATAATTCAGCTGCAGCACCATCACTAAATACATGTGCTTGGCTTATTACATCTTTCTTGCTCCAGGAAGAAAAATGCCATCATGTTTCTAGAGTTTGTAGCTATAAAAAATAAGAAAGTGTTTCATCTGAAGACCAAAATGAGGTGCATGGATAAGAATTATTTCACTCTGAAGACTTACTTTCACAAGAACCATTGAGTTTAGCTGAAAAGCACATTAACGATCAGTTGGAATTCATGTAATAGCATAAGTTACAACTGAACTTCCATAGCCCTAAATTTGTATAAATAAAACTAATGGTAGCGAAGGCTTTGAAAAGGATAGGAAAGTTGCTAACAAAGGACTCTGGTCTAGAAAACAGGCTGCTGGTGTTTGAGCTGGCCACAATGTATTGTGCTATTGCCGTCAGCATGTTCATCCTACTGCTGGGCTGACCTACTTCAGCAATCAGTTGCATTCCCAGGTGTCCACTGACACTTCTGACATATTACACTATTTCAGTTACTAATACCATCTTACGGTTTTTACATTTGACATCTATATATTTAAAAGCCTAAGTGACCAGACAACCAGTCAGCCGGTCACTATGACATGCACTGACCACCAGGGGACAGATGCTCAACACACAGAATCAAGCTCCCTCCTGTCTGGATCCGGCCTGCAGGTTAGGCTCCCTCCTGTATGGATCGGGTCTGTGGGGATCGGGCTGAAACCAGCTATCTGACATTCCCTGAGGGGTCCTGGATTGTGAGAGGGCGCAGGCCAGGCTGAGGGTCCCCACCAGTGCATGAATCTGTGCACCGGGTCTCTAGTCTTTTATAAGTTGGAATACACTAACAAAATGATAAAAGAATAGGTGGGTAGAAAGGTTAACTGAAGTTGTCATAAGCAAAAATAGTTAGAACTACATTATAATAAACTAGAGGCCCGTTGCACGAAATCCACGGGGATCAGGCTTAAACGGGCAGTCGGACATCCCTCTCACAATCCAGGACTTCTGGCTCCCAACTGCTCGCCTGCCTGCCTTCCTGATTGACCCTCACCGCTTCTTCCTGCCAGCCTGATTGATGCCTAACTGCTCCCCTGCCAGCCTGTTTGCCCCCAACTTCCCTCCTCTGCTGGCCTGGTCACCCCTAACTGCCCTCCCCTGCAGGCTTGATTGCCCACAACTGCCCTCCCTTGCAGGCCTGGTCCCTCTCAACTGTCCTTCCCTGCTGGCCATCTTGTGGTGGCCATCTTGTGTCCACATGGGGGCAGGATCTTTGACCACATGGGGGCAGCCATCTTGTGTGTTGGAGTGATAGTCAATCTGCATATTACTCTTTTATTAGATAGGATAGAGGCCTAGTGCATGGGTGAGGGCCAGCTGGTTTGCCCTGAAGGGTGTCCCGGATCAGGATGGGGGTTCCCTTGGGGCATGGGGCGGCCTGAGCAAGGGGCCTGTGGTGGTTTGCAGGCCAGCCACACCCCCTGGCGACCCAAGAGGAGGCCCTTGTATCTGGAATTTATTTACCTTCTACAATTGAAACTTTGTATCCTGGAGCGGAGCCAAGCCTCCTGCTCGTTCCATGGCCGGCAGCCATTTCTGTTGCGATTAATTCACCTTCTATAATTGAAACTTTGTAGCCTTAAGCGGAGGCCTGGGCCTGGCCAGGGTGTGCAGAAAGCTTTGCTTTCTCCATTGCCGGGGGCAACCCTGGCCTGCTCTCTCCAGCTCTGTGGCTGTTGCCATTTCTGTTAAGATATGTTTACCTTCTATAATTGAAACTTTGTAGCTTGAGTGGAGGCTTAGGCCTAGCAAGGGCAGGCGGATAGCTTGGCTTCCTCCATTGCCTGGGAAACCTTGCTCTCTGTGGCTGTAGGCATCTTGGTTGGGTTTATTTGCATACTCACCCTGATTGGCTGGTGGGCATGGCTGGTGGGTGTGGCTTGGGCATAGCGAAGGTGCGGTCAATTTGCATATCACCCTTTTATTAGGTAGGATAGGGGCACCATACATCCTGGTTGCACTGGAAAAATTCTTTTTCAAGTTCACTACACTGTCAGGTTTGGCATTTGTCTCAGACAAAACTCCAGGTTTGGTGATAAGTGATATGGTTGTTCTAATAATAGTTGGCAATATTTTGGTGTTTATCATAGACCAATAAAAATAAATATATGTATCATCTAATTAATCCACTTAACACTACTATGCAGTATAAATTACTATAATAACCATGTTACAGATGAAGAAACTGAGAAGTATAGAGTATATGTGTCTTTATAAATATCACACAACTATTAATCAATGGACCCAGGATTACTGACTCCAGTTCTTTGGTTGTAACCTCTTCACTGATATAACAAATTCACATTTTTTAGAGTTGTGCATTCAAAGTGTAACTAGGGATAAGTTTCAATATCTAAACCATAAATTTAGTAAGCTGCCTGTTTTTAAGTTGTCAAATAGGATTTGGTTGCTACTTATAAGGACATGAAGCATTTCGAAAAGGAGACAGTTCCTTTAGCAAGTCTGGAATATGAGAACGAAGGCCTGTCCCTGGAAACCTTAAGAGATATAGGTAGAAACTATGAAAATGCATTTTACAGAGTGAAGACTTATTTAATGATCTTTGCTGTCAGCTGTTGATACAGACTGAAATTCAACCATGTTTGGGTAATAACTTCAGGGATGATAGATTAAGAGTGACTGGAGTAAGGTAGGTGGTGGGGTGGAAGGATATATGTTACTTTCTAAGGGTGATATTAGAAAGGAGATCTCCTTAGAGCACACTGAAACCCATGTGGCCAAGGCATGAGTCTGACCCACTGGTAATATCTGCTTTTTCTCGTGACAGTTGGGCAAAATATCCTAAACCACATAAATCTTTTGAAATAGCAGTTGTTTCAAATTAAAGAACATTTTGTATAAATAGTACATTCTGAAATCTGGTGATCTTTTCCATTCAGCCAGAAATCCCCATTAACCAGCATTGTATTTCTGATGTCTACAATTGCTATTCTTCATGAAAAATAACTTAAAATATCTTCTAATTCATTAAGAATTATACTAAAGCAATGCAATTGGTTTTTATTTCTGTGAAACTTGCTAATCATTGAAGCCACATGTGAAATAACTGTTACTAAGAATATTTGAATTTGAACATTCCATTCTCCAATTTATTGATTAAAGAGCATTCACTACATATACGGACACAATTTCCCAGACCATAGAGGTTATATATATATATATATATATATATATATATATATATATATATATATATAATTAGACTATACTCCAAACAGATGGATTAAGAAAATGAGAGCATTCACTCATGTTTTTTTAAAGTGGCATATACATACACAGATGGATAACTCCCTGTAGCTTTACCCTTGAAAATAGTTTAGCAACATGTTGCTCTTCAAAGTCTCAGTTTAAAAAACACTCCGTTTTATTTGCACAATGAATGGCAATATGTGCTCCATTACTAAGTATGGCTTATTTGTATTTATAAGAAACAGGACAAATGAGTCAGATAATTACAGCAGGTGACATGTGTTCAACAACCTATTTCTAGTAGGCCAGTGATTGCACTTAGAATACAGTCATTGGTCACATAGAGTTTCAGTCAATGATGGACTACATATATGATGGTGGTCCCATAGATTATGATGGAGCGGAGAAATTCTTTTCACCTTGTGACATCATAGCCATAGCGTAATTCATCACTTACTTGCTTGTGGTGATGCTGTTATAAATAAACCTACTGCAATGCCAGTCGTATAACAGTATAGCACATACAATTAGACATAGTACATAATACTTAATAATGATAATAAGGGACTGTTACTTGTCTATGTATTTACTATACTACACTTTTTATCATTAGTTCTTAAAATGTATGCTTTCTGCATATATATATATATATATATATATATATATATATATATATATATAAAATTTTGCTGTAAAATAATATGCTGTCTTATGCTGGCAACAGACTCAAATATTTCCCATTTACCATGTCTCTTGATTGCCAACATTTTCCCTTGTGTTTGATTCAATCTCATGTTGTTTTATAAACTTAGTGAAGTCTAAGTGTACAGTGTTTATAAATTCTACAGTAGTTTATAGTAATGTCCTAAGTTTCCACATTCACTTAACATTCACTCATTGCTTCACCAAGAGTAAATTCCAGTCCTGAAAACACCATTCATGATGGTAAATGCCCTATGTAGGTACACCATTTTTTACCTTTCATATTACAATTTTATTATACCTGTTCTATCTTTAGATACACAAATAATATTGTGTTATAATTACCTACAGAATCCAGTACAGTAATATGCTATAGAGCAAGCATGTCAAACTCGTGGTTGGCCTCGAGGCATGCAGCCTGATAGCCATGAGTTTGACATGCTTCCTGTAGAGATATGTAACCTAGGAGCAATAGGTTATGTCTGGGTTGCTGGCTCCATCCCCAGTAGGGGGCATGCAGGAGGCAGCTGATCAATGATTTTCTCTCATCACGTATGTTTCTATCTTTCTCTCCCTTTCCCTTCCTCTCTGAAATCAATAAATATATCCTATCTAATAAAAGAGTAATATGCAAATTAACCATCACTCCGCTACAGCCACAAGCCACGCCCACCAGTCAATCAGGAGCGAGTATGCAAATTAACCCAACCAAGATAGCTGCAGCCACGGAGCGAGCAGGAGGTTTGAGTTTCCCCGGAAATGGAGGAAGCCAAGCTTTCTGCACACCCTGGCAGGCCCAGGCCTCCACTCAAGGCTACAAAGTTTTAATTATAGAAGACAAATAAATCCCAACAAAAATGGCGGCAGCCACAGAGCTGGAGAGAGCAGGAGGCTAGGGTTGCCCCTGGCGATGGAGGAAGCCAAGCTCCTGCAGTCCTGGCCTGCCTAGGCCTCCATTCAAGGCTACAAAGTTTCAATTATAGAAGATAAATAAATCCCAGATACCAGGGCCTCTGCTTGGGTCGACTGGTGGCATGG
Organism: Cnephaeus nilssonii; assembly: GCF_951640355.1. Taxonomy (NCBI): domain Eukaryota; kingdom Metazoa; phylum Chordata; class Mammalia; order Chiroptera; family Vespertilionidae; genus Cnephaeus; species Cnephaeus nilssonii. Next base: position 34,940,464 of record NC_137080.1, on the reverse strand, counting down.
CCAGCCTGCAAACCACCACAGGCCCCTTACCCAGGCTGCCCCACACCCCAAGGGAACACCCACCCTAATCTGGGACACCCTTCAGGGCAAACCAGCCGGCCCCCACCTGTGCAACAGGCCTCTATCCTATCTAATAAAAGAGTAATGTGCAAATTGACCGTCACTTCAACACACAAGATGACTGCCCCCATGTGGTCAAAGATCCTGCCCCCATGTGGACACAAGATGGCCGTCACAAGATGGCCAGCAGGGGAGGGCAGTTGGGAGGGACCAGGCCTGCAATGGAGGGCAGTTAGGGGCAAAGAGGCTGGCAGGGGAGCAGTTAGGCATCAATCAAGCTGGCAGGGGAGTGGTTATGGGGTGATCAGGCTGGCAGGCAGAAGTGGTTAGGGGCAATCAGGAAGGCAGGCAAGCATGAATTTTGTGCACCAGGCCTCTAGTGTGTGTGTGTGTGTGTGTGTGTGTGTGTGTGTGTGTGTATATATATATATATTTTTTTTTTAAGATAAGCTCTGAGTAGCTCCAGCTAAGTTTGTATAGTATAATCTTTTTGCTAAAAATATTGATTTTTAAAGTGTTTCTTTTTTTTAGTAATCTACAATTTGGTTATAAAACTTAGTCATTTTAAGAAGGACTTCTAAAATTTTATATTTAAATTTCAGTTTAAAAGATTTGTAACATTTTCCCAAGAGTGATACCACTAAATATACACGTTACCACTACCACACACAAATGTATATTCACAAATATGTGTATGTATGTGTGTGTATGTGTGTAATCACTTTGCACAGTAGTATGGGACTGTGAAAATTACCATATAAACCAAATCTGTACAAAATGATCTTCATAATAATCAAAAGGGAAAATTCCAACTGTTCCAGAACCTATAAAATATCTTTTCCAAACATTAAAAATTCTCTTAATGTCAGTTTTAAATATATTTCAAAATAAAGAGTAAAATTATTTTTTACTCATTATACTGTAATTTAAACCATTAGAAATATTAAGAATTCGAGTGTTTTATAGTTTTAGAAAAAAACTTATCATGAATGGTTTTTTAAACAGTGCTTGCCTCCTTCTTGTCATATAACAGACTACAGAGCTATCATCTTCTCTATGCCTTGGCGAATTATACTTCTTTTCAAGTTTGTATATACTTCTAATATTTTATCCATTGTGCTTTCAATATTGTGAAATATCTCCAACAGTCCCTTTAATGTGTTTTGCAGGATCACTTCCTCTGGGATGTCTTTGTTCTTTTTGTCACACCATTTTCTTCACTTATGTCAATAAGTTCTCCTTTACTAATTTAATCTGGCTAGACTCTCTTGAATGGGGACCATGTCAACATTCCCACAGTCAGTCATTTCTTCTACAACTCCATTTATGCCCAATTCATATTGCACTTCCAGCATTATCATTAGTTTACTACACTTGGACCTTTTTTGTCCAATTTCTTATTTTGATTATTCATTTAATGCAACTTCACTCCTGTCTGTAGGTGAATCAAATAAATAGATGTGCAGTGACCAATCATTGACAGATTTTGAAAGACGTGATGTGATTGGTTCCTGATCATGATGTGTGTATGTTATTTAATAGTGATTGTTACTTATACAATTACTCATAGTTAATACAGTGATCACTGAATGTTCAACAGTGTTGACAGATGTGTTACTTATTAAATCGTGGTGGATGAAATTAGTGCATATCAGAACTGTGCAAGGAAGGGAATACTTGCAAATTTCTCATTTTCCATCACTGGACCTTGGGTGATGCCCTCATGTATATGGATTAATCTTGTTTAGGACACTCAGTGTTGAACAAATGTGGTGGTTGGAAAGGCCAATTAGAAATGCACTCTGTCCTCATGTTGTCTGGAAGCATCTGGGCAATTAAAATCCATCAATACATAACATGGCAGAGCATAAAAAAATAGTCAGAGTGGCATGACAAATATACCTAGGCAATACAAAATCCATCCTTGGGCTATTTACAGGCTTGCACATCTTGATTATGGAAGGAAAAATCTTTAATATAATTATTCTACATGAAATTAATATGCGAGTAATGTTGAAAATAGATTGCAGGAGAAATTTTTGAGGAGGCCACAATATTCATTATTTTAGTAGAGCACAGAATTACTCCTGGGAAAGAGTTACTGAAGCAATGACAGCAGTGATGGAGAAAGTGAGAGATTATTACAGAAATGCAGAAGCTAGGACTTGTCACTAGGGGAATCACATGGCAAAAGGAGTCATTTGGAGACAACTACAGTTTCAAGCTTGAGTGATTTGCAGAAGACTGAAGACCTAAGCTTCACAAGATACCAGAAATATTTAACATTGCTCACTTGAAAAAGATAAAAACTATTGCTATATTTTCTCATTGGATCCCACATGCTGCCCTTAATGGTGGATCACCTATATTGTTGGGTCCCTTAATTTACAATCTAATATAAAAAATAGTCATAAAGAGCAGGTGACGAGATATACTCCATTAGAGCCCTTATCTAGAAAATTTAGCACTTTGCAGACAACATAAGCTTTTCCTTTGCAGAAAAATGTTGAGATAATTCTTTCTCTCTCTCTCTCTCTCTCTCTCTCTCTCTCTCTCTCTCTCTAGTGTGTGTGTGTGTGTGTGTGTGTGTGTGTACACACACACACACACACACACACACACTAGAGGCCCGGTGCACGAAATTCATGCACGGGGGTGTGTGTCCCTCAACCCAGCCTTCACCCTCTCCAATCTGGGACCCCTTGAGGGATGTCCGACTGCCCGTTTAGGCTCGATCCCAGTAGGATTGGGCCTAAACGGGAAGTCAGACATCCCTCTCACAATCCAGGACTGCTGGCTCCCAACTGCTCGCCTGCCTGCCTTTCTGATTGCCCCTAACTGCTTCTGCCTGCCAGCCTGATCACCCCCTAACCACTCCCCTGCCAGCCTGATTGACGCCTAACCGCTCCCCTGTCAGCCCGATTGCCCTTAACTGCCCTCCCCTGCTGGCCTGGTCCTCCCCAACTTCCCTCTCCTGCAGGCCCGATCACCCCCAACTGCCCTTCCCTGCAGAGCTGGTCGCTCCCAACTTCCCTCCTCTGCCGGCCTGGTCAACCCTAACTGCCCTCCCCTGCAGGCTTGATCGCCCCCAACTGCCTTCCCTTGCAGCCCTGGTCCCTCCCAACTGCCCTCCTCTGCTGGCCATCTTGTGGAGGCTATCTTGTGTCCACATAGGGGCAGCCATCTTTGACCACATGGGGGCAGCCATCTTGTGTTGGAGTGATGGTCAATTTACATATTGCTCTTTTATTAGATAGGATATATATATGCATACACACACACACACAATAAAGAGTACAAAATAGATTTTATTTGTTTTTATCATTGTGTTTTATCCATAAATATTTAAATATTTAGGTGTACTTAAATTCTTTGTTTATTTTCATTTTGGTGAGAAGATTCTTTGTAGTAGAGGCAACAATCAAGGATTTCCAATCTTCCCACATCACAGTTGTAGAAAATCAGAGGCAAATTGTGCACACTATTCTTTCTTAGTCTGTTTGTCATCAGTGATCATATGTTCCTAATATTCTGAGCCTCACAAATGCCATAGTACCTCTTGCATTTGCCTCACAGCATGTGTTGGCCAACTTTTGTCTTCAAGGGAAAGCTTTTATTATAAATGCCAAGTGGGTCTGGCATAGCTTTCAAATCCAGAGAACTTATAATGATATAAGCTGAGCCATGAAAAAAAGGAGAGTGAATACTTGGTTACATTAGAACAATATTGCCAACAGAGGATTATTCATGCTTTTGTTACCACAATCCAGTTCGCCTGACAGCCACAGTATATTTCTTTATAAATCAGGCATGATTTCTTTATAAATCATGGTTACCTTTCTTACTCAGAAACTCTTGTGTAATGAAACCTATAGTGGATTCAGATATATTTCACTGTGGCTTATAGATGTTTCTCATGTGAGACGTTAGAGTAGATAAGGGTTTTCTGCCAACACAAGTAATGAAATGGCATCAGCACATTAGAGGAGGAGAGACCTGAGGTCTAATCCTGATTCTGCCTTGCACTCAGCGGTGTGAGCTAGGAAGAGTAAGTGAGCCACACTGAGCCTCAGATCCTTTGTTTATAATTTGGGATAATAACAATTCTACTCAAGCCAGAGTTTTATCCTTAAAACCAAGGAAGGAGTAAAGTCTTACTATAAATGTATAATGCACTACACAAATATATGTCTCTATTGCTCTTGTTATCTATAAAACACTACTTTTTCTATTGGAAAATGTATAGTCTTCACATTTATTAAACTCTTTCATATACTTTTTTTCTAGTAGAGGTAAAATGAGGAGTAGGAGCAACAAAGAAATAAAATAGAGGACTGTATTAAAAAATGTTTGGCTATGAGTTAATAAACTCTTTCTTCCTTAAGTTCTTGAGCAGTGATGGACAACATACAGATATTGAAGAATACCTTCCTGGCTGAGCTTTAAGACACATGACTTAATCTCTGAATGAAATATTAAAATACTGCTATCAGTTTCTACTTCTCATAAACCGAAGACCAAGTGTTAGTGCCCATATATATATATATCGACATTCAATAAAGCAGTTAATAGAAGATTTTTTAAAATATGTTGTTTCTCAGCAAAGCTCAAATATAGCAAATTTTATATAGAATGAAAACTGTAGCTAACAAAGTTTTTTCCTCATTAAAATTTCTGAGGAAGAAACGAGAACTCATGTTATCATTTTTAATAGGGTACAGAACAGACATATAGAAGCAAGGACAAAGAAGAATGCCCAGAAATAGATTTGTATTTAGGTAGAGTAGTGTTATGTTATAGTCGTGACAACATAGATCATTGGGGAATGGACAGATTTTTTTTAATTGACTGAACTTATAATACTGGCTTTACATATAGGAAAATTAAAATTCGGCCTTTCAAACAACATAGAAGAGTAAAATCTATATTAATTATCTATCTAAATAGGAGGGTAAACCAATAATGGTAATTTTTTAAATGTAGGAGAATATTTCTAATCTTGGGGTGAAAATTTCTTCAATAAAATGCAAAAGCACAAACTAAAAGGCAAAAAAATAGTATTATTTAACTGTATCAAAATTAGTGATATCGATTCAGTGGAGAATACCGCAGATAATGCTGTTAAAGGAGACCCACTGGAAGAAGTTGTTAGTAAATGCCTAAATCTAAGAAGTGAACAGTATACAAAATTAAGAAAGAATTATCATTAATTAGTAAGAAAGCTATAGGAAACACAGCAGAAAAACGGTCCAACGACACGTACAGATAAATTATAATAGGGGATCCTAAATGACTTTCATGTAGGAATGACAGGATCAACTGATTGTGTAATCAGAAAAGTATATGGGGTCCTTTTTTCTCCATTAAAAACTAAGAGAAATTTTTAAGTGCTCAGTAATACTAATTTTTAAAAAAATACATGGGGAAGTGGGAACCTTTATAAATTAGTGGTGGGAGTGTCAACAAGCACAGCCTTACTAAAAAATAGCACAGCAGTACACTCCCTCTGACAAAGCTATCCCTCTTCTTAGTGTGTCCACAGGGACTCTCTCACAGGTCCATGGGAAAACATGGATATGGATGGTAATCAAAGCAGTTACTGAGGGGGGGCGGGGTTGGGAAATTCATATAGTGGAAATATATAACAGTATAATATGCAGCAATCAAAAATACTGAAGTTGATGTTTGTGTTTGTGTGTGTGTGGGGGGGGATGGGGGTGGGGGTGTGTTATCTCACTGTGAGTGGGTTCTAAATATATAATGTTGGGTGGGAAAAAGTGAGAAAGGAACAAGAATATAACAGAATATCATTTTTCTAAAACAAAATATCCTGCAAGCAAGCATATATAGATATGCATATACATATATAAAGCATATATACATGAAAGGAGAGGCTGAGGTAGAAAAATTAATAGCCTCAGATAAAATTGACCAATATGATAGTGTGCCATGAATTGAGGACTATAATTAGCTAAACTAAATAGAAATGAGACTCATAAAACAAAAAGCAAACAGTAAAATAAAATGTACCTCAATGAACTGAAGATGTTGAATTTAATTCTTGTTTATGATTTCTTTAAATCCCCTAACATTAATGTGAACATATTCAAAAGAGAAAGATCATTGATATTGGCAAATGTAAACAGTGACAGGAATAGCAAAATGAGAAGTAATGAGATATTAGGGTTTGATCTGATAACACAATACCATAGGTAAATATTTGAAGATAATACCTGATAATAGTCATGACTAAAATGGCATGAAGGAATCCAATGCACAGTGGTAGAAAAGCACTAGCAGAAATTGTTCAAATACATTCATATGTCACCTAGAATTCTACCTGAGTTGACCTAACATACATTCCCAGAGGTAAACAAATGGAGAATTTCCATCACATTAATATTTTTAAATTGGTTTTACCTCAAAATTTTATTTAATGACATGTAATATACATACATTTTCTGGCCTTTCAAATTAAATCTGATTTTATAATAATTATTTACTATCTATAGTCCAGGGATTATTAACCATTTTTTTTTATGGAATGAACCCCTGCGTAGTGTGTGAAGCCCTTGATTCCTTTCCTGGATAATTTTTATAAAATCGAATGGTCATGTGTAAATATTAAGAGGCTTTACTATCATGTGTGATTCTCAGCAGGAAAACAGTGGTAAGTCCTAGATATTTATAGACAAATACAGGTTATTGTAAATGTTTTTGCATGGCAGCAGCTCCTCAGGCCCATGAGTGGCTCCTACTACCCTAGTTGCCTAGCAACACCACTTTAATCACAGACAACCTGATAGTCAACAGAATTGGAAGAGGCAGAAGTTGAAAATGGAAAGTATGGTAGTTATTTGTCTAGACTGAGCTTTGCCTGTTTTTTTTATAACTTGTTGTGAAAATGCTGGCCTTGGGAGTATTTTTTCTTGTTTATAACCCCATTAACATAGTAGAAATCAGGATATTGGTAAACTCCACTGTATATATCTTACCTATTTATAGGCAGGAATGAGCTCAGGCAGCCTGAAGCAATTGCTTGGAGTACTTTAGCCTTGTGCAGGTTCAGGCAGCATCAAGAATAATCGTTTAAAAAGCATTTTGAGAAGTCAAGCTTCACATTTTCTCTTCTATCAGAACATTTAATTATATTTTGAATCAATCTAGTCACCTGAGACCTGAAAAACACCTCCCCCTCCCCCCTTTTATTTCCTAATGGATGTGGTTTTGCACCTGCTGTTTCTCCATTCATTCAGTTAATTGGTCATCTTTAGGCCAAGCCTGGTGTTAGATGCAAAAAAATAGGGGTGAGTAATAATACTCTGGCCTTCCTTTTTCAGCTTTTCTGCCTCTTTCCTTTTCACAGTTAGCAAGAGGCAGAGGACAATGAATCTTGAGATGTATGCATGGTGCCAGTTTGGGACAGCATAATGTCTTTGATGAAGCTTGCCCTGGGTTCTAATTTCAATAAAACAGTTTCAGGGAAGAAACGTTTTAATCAGACCCCTCTATTTTGGAATGGCATTTTATAGTAATTACCAGGATACCCCATTGGATTGCACTCAAAATCTGTCCTTTCAGCACTCTTGGGAGTCTACCTCCCAGGTACTTATATTCCCTTTCATTTCTACCTTCCCTATTATTTATTCTCTTATATCATAATCACTTTATTGGCTCTAAATGTTTTTTCTTATCTTTTCAAATTCTCTTTTATCCTCACTCTATTTTAAGTGAGTGTATACAATTTATAAAAGCACTGTGCAATGTGTTTTATTTGTGCAGTTGCATTTATAAAATACACGTGTGAATTCATGAATCTGTCACAATGATTCGCTATGCAATGTGAAATATTCATAGCATTATTAATCCACAACTATGCCGTACTTGAAAGAAAGTATGTGAAACTATGTAGTGTGGGGTGGGATTAAAAACCCCATGGTCAGTTGTTTTACCATTGAGCTTGAAAGATCAAATTGAGGTTGTTTTCTTTTTATTTTAAAATTTTAATTTATTATTGAGGTTATTTTAAATCTAGCTACAAAATCTTATGGTTGGGTTTTCTCTCTCTCGCTCCCCCAAACACACACACACATACACACACACACACACACACACACGCCACTACCACCATCAACAATTTCCTTTATTCTAATTTTACATTTACCATTTACCACCTTTGCTTTAAAATCTTTAATATTTCTGTAAATTTATTTTTCTGCCTTTTACATTTGTATTTGACAAAAATTTTATGTTACTTTATATTTATATTTTTATTTTGTACCTTCATAAAATTATTTACTTTTGCTAGCCTATAACCAGGCTGTAAAATTTTTATCAATATCATTTTTTAACTTCAAAATTATGGCAAACTCTTTTTTTTCTGCCAAAAGCTTTATTCTTTCCATTTGGTCCAATGCATGGGAGAGGGCTTCAGGATGGTTAAAAGAACGGCTAATGGTTTCAGGAAGAGGCTCAGGAGAATGCAGAGGGACTCCTCAAAGGCCTCTGGGCTCCAAAGGCTCCTCCTGCTTGAGGGAGAGCCTTTCGAAGAGATACTCGCCCAGCCCAGCCTGGGAGGAGGAGAAAAAAGCAGCTTCCTGCACAGAAAAAGAAGTTTTAAATGGAACAAGATGCTTTCTCACCTAAAACACTGACGTCTACTTACAAGCTCTGAAAGTGAGGACTAAAGTATTAGTTGCTTTGAACATGAAAGGACAGAAAACTCAAAAGACTCAAATTTCTTGCTTTTCTCCCCTTCTTTTCTCCCACATGGATGTTATGAACATTCTTTTCTCAAGACATAAATAAAACTGAATTACTATTTAATTTCTTCATGTGCACCAAAAGACTAGAGGAGATTTACACCAACTAAATAAAAATCAACACATCATCAGTTGCAATGCATCAAAAAACTAAGATACAAGGAAGGCCAAGAGACATATGAAAACACGCGCAAAGTCACTAATCATCCAAGAGATACAATTCAAAACAACAATGTGGTACCATCTCACACCTGTCAGAATGGCTATCATCAACAAATCAACCAATGACAAGTGCTGGCGAGGATGCGGAGAAAAAGGAACCCTCGTGCACTGCTGGTGGGACTGCAAACTGGTGCAGCTACTGTGGAGAACAGTATGAGTTTCCTCAAAAAACTAAAAATAGAACTCCCAATTGACCCAGTGATCCCACTTCTAGGAATATATCCCAAGAAACTAGAAACACCAGTCAGAAAGGATATATGCACCCCTATGTTCACAGCAGCACAATTTACCATAGCTAAGATTTGGAAACAGCTTAAGTGCCCATCAGCAGATGACTGGATTAACAAACTGTGGTACATCTACACAATGGAATACTATGCTGCGGTAAAAAAGAAGGAATTCTTACCATTTGCAACAGCATGGATGGAACTGGAGAGCATTATGCTAAGTGAAATAAGTCAGTCAGAGAAAGATAAATATCATATGATCTCACTCATCTGTGGGAAATAATGAACAACATAAACTGATGAACAAAAACAGATCTAGAGACAGAGAAGCATCAATCAGACCATCAAACCTCAGAGGAAAGGTAGGGGAGGGTGGGGGTAAGGGGGAGAGATCAACCAAAGGACTTGCATGCATGCATATAAGCATAACCAATGGACACAGACACGAGGGGGGTGAGGGCATGAGTGGGGGGGGGTGGAAGGGCAATGGGGGTGATAAGGACATATATATAGTACCTTGATCAATAAAAAAAAACAACTAAGATATAATTTTTACTGACCTTCATTCTTTATCCAAAATTTACTGATAGGACATGATTTTCATTGGTTCTAAGTCCAAGTTGAACTAGACATAGCCCTACCCTCTGGAAACTCATGAACTAGTACAGCAGATAAGCATATAAAAATAACAAAACAAATGTACTGAATTCCATTGTGTACCTATGTCTATTTTAATCAGTATGTATATGCACCTAGATTTAGAAAGCTTTCACATTTAAAAACAGCAATTTTGGCTGCATTTAGCAATTAGCTATGCAGGCATGGAGCTAGGGCTTATAACATTATTTCCTTGATAGTCTGAAACAATTAAGAATTAGGCCTATCATAAAATAACTTGGTAATTTGAGTGAGGATGGGGGGATAGATTTTAATCAGAAAATAAAACCAAAGCTATAATTAAGGTAAAATTTAGTCATTTTATTAATTAGGGATTGTTATGGGCTGAATTGTATCATCCCCAAATTCATATGTTGAATCCAGTACTTCAGAATGTCACTGTATTTAGGGATAAAACCTCAAAATATGTGTTTGAGTTAAAATGGCATCTTTGGATGGGCCTTGATCCAGTATGACTGGTCTCTCTAGAAGAGGTGATCAGGACACGGACATGCACAGAGGAAAGACCCTGTGAAGACACAGGGAGGAGACAGCCATCTGCGGGCTAAAGAGGAAGCCTCAGAAGAAACCAATCCTGTTGACACCTTAATCGCAGATCTTTAGTCTTCAGAACCATAAAAACATAAATGTCTGTTTTTTACAGAACTTTTTTATGGCATCCTTACCAAAAAATGTAGGGATACTTTATACTCAGGTTCTGTTTAGAGGTTTTTCTTAATTTTTCTTCTTAGTTCCAATTTCCTCTTATCCAGAGACAGACAATAGGATTTAAAAAAACAAAAAACTGGTCTTAGGGTAAAATGAACTTGACTTCTACATTTTCCCTGTTTTTTCCCCAGGCTAAAATCAGGCTTTTCAAATTATTTTCTTCAAAAGTTCGGGATGAAATAATGACTATTTGCATGATGCTTTCCAATTGTAAATTATCTTCAATGTGGGGGAAATATGTCATTGTTAGAGGTTCTGATAAAAGTGTTGAAGGAATATATAATGTGAGGAGTAAAGGTTAAAAAAAGGATTATTTAGCTATTATTTTACTTAACTCTATAATCAATTTATACAGATAAGCTCCGCATGGGCATTCCTCTGCGCTCTGTGAAAGTTCTCCTTGTGTTTACCTGGGGCCCATCTTCACAAGTAGCATAAGGGGAGTGGAATGAAGATAATGAATCTCAGATAGGAACATAGCTCAGGGGACCAGCTGCACATACTTGTGAGCTCCTCCCCACAGCTGGGTTGCTTTGCTCACAGTCACTTCCAAGACTCGAATATTATTTCCACTATGAATACAAGCCAGGTTATTAAAGCCTTATGTTTGGAGAGTTACTTCAGCAAGATAACTCTCTGGGAGCACGTAGACAGCGAGTAAGGCTAAGGGCTCCCTGACACTTCAGATGCTCTCCGTGTGTTTTGTTTCTAGGGCCTTGGGACAAATGTCAACCCTAGCCCCTGCTATGATGACCTGCCACCATGGACTCTGATCACCTTCATGCCACTGCTCAAATGTTTGACTCCTTCCTACTTGAAAGCTTTTCTGTTGATGCTGAAATGCAAGAAACATCAGAACCATGCAGACCCACCGCACATGAGCACATGGAAGTGGAGAAGAATAAGGCCCCTGTGGTTAATCAATACATAATGGGGCTGTCAGATCAATTCTTTTCCTTCCCCTACCTGGCAGGATTGCCCTAAGAATCAGTCTGTTATATGTCCTCTCAGAAGATGTTCCTAAAAGATGAAGCAATCCACCACACTTGATGCCAGTTAGCCATCGGTTTGATAAGAAGCTTTGATGGTGTCTCCCTCCCAGGCTTCTCTCGCTTTTCCCCTCATTCCTGCTCCTGAGACTGGGAGGATAACCCTTTATTTCAGTCCCTGCCTTCTTGGTACCTGGGCTAAGAAGGAAGGGAAGGGGAAAGCAGCTCTTTCTTGAAATGAGCAAGCACAGAGATAATTTAATTACTGATTTCAGATTTTGTTAATTAATCTATACTTTATCAAAGCATCTTTTGATGTGTCAACTTGCCTATACTGAACTACATTGCCCAGAATTCCCTTTCTAGTATGTTTCCAGTTAGATTGGGCTGCAAGGGACAATCTATCATGCGGGTTGGAGACATTGGAGACGGAAGGAGACAGCCTCCACTTTGTGGCATAAACACACTTTCTCCCGTTATTCAATCAAACACTAATCCAAGTGCTGCTATGAAGTTGCAAATCAGCTAACTTTAAGCTAACTGGAAGAGAGATTATCCTAGATGGCTCAATCAGTTTTAAAAGAAGAGTTGCATTAAAAAACGGTGGTACATCTACACAATGGAATACTACGCTGCTGTAAAAAGGAAGGATCTCCTACCATTTGCAACAGCATGGATGGAGATGGAGAGCATTATGCTACGTGAAATAATTCAGTCAGAGAAAGATAAATATCACATGATCTCACTCATTTGTGGATTATAATGAACAACATACACTGATGAACAAAAACAGATCCAGAGACAGAGAAGCATCAATCAAATGCTCAAAACTCAGAGGGAAGGTAGGAGAGGGTGGGGGTAAGGGGGAGAGATCAACCAAAGGACTTGTATGTGTGCATATAAGCCTAACCAATGGACACAGACAACAGGAGGGTGAGGGCATGAGTGGGGGGTGGGGGGGATAAGGACACATATGTAATACCTTAATCAATAAGGAAAGGAAAAAAAAAAGGAAGATTTTGGACTTTCCCTGAACAAAAAGTCTCCCAACAGCAGCCAAGGGTCTGAATGCCCTCATGGAACCCCAGCTGCTTGTGAGCTTTCCATCCTGCCTGCCTGCCCGCAGGTTTCAGGCTTGCTTAACCCTCCCCCACAGTTGTGTAACTAATTTTTTGTTTAAAAAAACCACATATGTATATTAAACGTGAACTTTTTTTTTACTTTACATATAGGTGGCCACCTAATATACTTATGCCTGGTGTGCTAGACCTTCTTTTTATCTAACTTTGGAGATGATAAAAAAAATGAGCATAAAACAAACCACAATGTATTATTTATTTAACTTTTATTGTATGGTACCTATTATGTGACAGATATGTAGCACCGTGGAATCAAAAGATAGGTACCACATTGTCCCTGTCCTCTAGAGACTCGAAATCCAGTAGGAAAGATAGACATATGCATGATTTTATGCAGTGTTACCTGTCACAATCAAAGTATACTTCTCCCATACCTTCTCTTCTCACACATCAAGTCTCTTGCACTTTGAAAAATATGCCCACTCAGCTACGCCTTTGCACATGATGTTTTATTATAAAACTCCCCAACTCCCTCCATCTCACTATTCACAGGACTAGTATGCACCATTTAACACTCAGCTCAGATGCTCCTTCCTCCAGAAAACCTTTCCTCATCTATTGTCTTCCTATGCCTCCAAAATAAAATTTAAGTTAAGTAACCAGTTTATTCCAGTAGCGCTTCATTGTTCCCCCCATCATAGTAAACACCATTCTGTCTTGCAACTGTATAGTATTTGTTATTTTCCTCTGCTTGGCTATGAATTTGTTAAGGGCTGGATTCATTTATAACTCATATTTCTATGACCAGCATCTAATACAGAATCAGGGCTTTTAGTAGAGTTTTTTTAAACCTATATATCATTACTCATTAGTGGGTGGGTCATGGTATAAGTCTAAGTTTGACCATCCTTTATTTCTAGTAAAAAGAAATACAAAAACAAGAGCATAAGAAGTAAGATCATTGTTTTGTGAACATTTATTTAGTATAAAAATATACCTATAAGTGTATTGTCACATAAAGGAGATATTTTATAATGAAGTGGCAGCTACTTAGTAACATAAATGATTGCAGAATGGATTATGTACAGACAAGTCATTACGCAGCTGATGCTGACACTATGCACCTCTTGTCTCTATAAACCTTTAGGACCCGCCCCCGCCCCCTCCTGTTCTGAGTTTGAAGCAGACTTTTCTGCCTTCCTTTTCCCTGGATGCTGCTCAGCCTGCAGGGGGAGAGTCCTGGAAGTGAACTGGTTCCACCTCCATCTCTGCAGGAACAAAGAGGCCTATCTCCAGGGAAGCTGGGGAAAGCCCTCTCAGGAGCCTTGACTTCTTTTCCAAGAATTTTTGGTAATGAGCAGCTGCCCTTGAATTAGAGCCCGTGGAATATCTCCAGTGTCTGTCCCCTCCGCCCTGAGGGCAGGCGACTGCTGCAGTGGCAGAGGCCGCAGAAGCCCTGCTAGCAAGGGAATGGCAGCCGTTCTCTCCACGCAACCCCATACAGTTTGTCCACGCTGTGAGGTGGCCTGCTTGTCCCCTATCAATGAGCTAAAAACACTAGCTATAAAGAAGGAAGCCATTTCCGTAATGCTGGAGGCAAGTTCAAATTGGAGTCATAGAGAATTCTTGGGACGAGTTTTTGTTTCCTTAATAAGGTCTGAGCAAACATCTGCTACTGTGGTGGTGATTTCCATGTATTCATTTATTTCTCAATTTTCAAAAATTGCAGTAACTTCACCTATCTCAGAGCCAATCGTGTAAAGGCAAAGAGAAAAAAGGCAAAAATAAAAATTAAAAAATAGAAATTAAAAAAAAATTTAACAGGAAAAACATAGTTCTTCTGTAATATATCAAGAGAACATAGAGTCTCCTCATCCCTTTCCCAAATCATTTACATGGAGTTTTAGGAACTTAATAGGGGTAGGGGGAGGCGTTTGTAAGAATGAAACAGTTAATTTGCAAAAGCCTCTGGGACACAGATCTTTCCTCAGCAACAGGAGTGCTCTGTGTGGGTACCAGCAGAATGGGCAAATGGTGGTCATTTGGTCCCTGGTTAAAACTGTTTCCTGTTATTCTCCCTCGGTTTAAGGGATATAAAATAAGCTTCTCTGTCAGACACACTCGCCTTCTACTTCTACATTGGAAAATACAACAAGTGAACTTGTGAATATAAAAACAAGGGAATGCTTTTTCTCTCACACCCCCAGTTCCAAATAATGAGGTTTGTTTTCATTTTTATTTTTCTCCTTGGTAGTTAAGAGCAGCTGCTGTAAAATGACTTTGTGTCTGTCAGGGTGGCTCAGCAGGAAAGTGGGGGGCAGTGAGTGATTCACAAAAGCCCAGGAATGAAGAAATGACAATCAAATAACGAAACAGAGAAAAACATGAGGGCGGAAGGTAAGAGCCAAGCTGGTACTTAAAGTAAAAATTAGTTTGGACATTTGGCCTGAAAAAAATGAATGTATAGTGAATAGCACAGAATGAAAATAAAATCAGATCAGGGAAAAGAATGTTAAGAACCACTAATGTTTGATGACCTGTCAACTCTCAAATGAAAAGCAGGTGTCCCTCTCTTTACCCACTTCTACTTCTGCTTCTGCCTAAAGACTCAGGGTTTCTAGAAGGAAAGGAGAGACAGGCTTCGATTACAACTAAGGTATTACCTAGATCATATTAAATGTATGCATTTTCTACTTTTGTCTTAAAGTCACACTGACTGCATCTGTGAAGGACTTGAGCCAATTTTGCTCCCTAAATGAGGTATCTTTGATGAACCATTTCTAAACACTAGAAATTGTATTGCAACTTACATAAGCCAAACAATTTCTCGTGTGACCCTTTCATGATGGCAAGTCATCTGAAATGCACTTTTTAAATTTTAATAGAAAATACAAATATCAAGAAAGACCCAGAGGAAAATATTTAAAATTCTGAAGTTACTTAGGTTTTTCTTAGTAAAAACTGTGGTCAGTGTCTTAAAGAGTTTGAATTTAAGAGTAACTCTCCTTTTGTTTGAGAGAAACGAACTCAATGTAGAATTATTTTCTTAACTTCTTCGTGTTGTAATCCACATACAATCTATTTAGATTACTCTTCACTTTATAAATAATAGAGCTTTATATATGATTCCAAAATTGTAAATGTAGCTAAATATTACTCCCTAAAATATTTTTTTCATTACATATAAAACAAAGAAAGTGAAAGCATTATTCCTTCTCAAAGACTTTACAAGTCTGGAGTGTGATGCTCTTCAAACTTTGTGATTATCTATTTATCTATGGACCTAACTGTCTTTCTCCTGGCTTATAGCTGCAATTATACAGCATTCTATTTGGCCTTTTCTCTAATGACAAACTCACATTTTAAAACTTTTTAGACGAGGGATTCTGGTTCCCCTTCTGAGATGCAGCATTAATATGAGAAACTGCCACTTTTTATCAGAACTTCAAACTACAATCAGTTGAAAACCCACCAAGAGTGAAATCTAATTAGGCAGGCCCCCTGTGGCCGGAGCTGCTGGAAGCCCCAGAGCCTCTTCCTGGCCAAGTGCTGAGTGACAGGAGGAGATCGGGCGCAGCTGGGAGAGGTTAGCTCTGTCCAGGTCTCCTCAGAGTGTGCAGGCCCCTGACGAGGAGCGGGTTGGTGGAAGCACGCCACGGAGCTTTCTCAGGGCAACAGGGTCACGTTTGTGGGACACATCACATAGCACCTGTGGCATTACCACTCGTCCGTTCCGTATTAAAATAAGCAACTCTAATTTCTCCTCCTTCTTTCTGTTCGGGAAGCAAACTAGGGGCACAGCTGTACATTTTGTTTGAATAGTAGATGACAACAACATTGAAAAATATATGTATCTTATTCACATAGCTAACACACAGATCCAGGGCACAGAGGTCAAGGAAACAAGCAGTCAGAATACTGTTTCTCTAGGTTAAAATATTATGGCTCAGGAGGGGGAAATAGTAGAAAAATGTACTTTTGATCTCTTCTTTCTCAAGGACTTTTGTCTATGTATGTGGGATATACACATGCATATTTACATGAAATACACATGTGTTTATATTTAATACAGGGCTGGGCAAAGTTGGTTTACAGGTGTTTGTATGGAAAGTAATAGAACAATTAATAAATAATAATGTAAGAAAAAAAACTTTATTTCACACACTCACAACTATAAATCTGCTTTTGCCTACCCCTGTATACTATATGCTAGTATACACATTTCTGTGTGTATGTATATATTTAATTATTTTAATGCAGAAGAGGTCATTTGTAAGTTTGGTATCTTTTTTTTTAATTGATGAGTTTTCTTTTTTTTTTTTTTTCCTCTCCCCGCTCCCTCCCCCCTAATTGATGAGTTTTCATCCTTCTTTCCTATTAGGCAGCAGTTCCCTACTATGGGCCGTCTTGTTGAAAGATCTGCTTCCCACTACCAATACCAGAAGAGCAAGAATTTCTCTTGCTCTGTGTTAGTAGGAAGTGCATCTGCATGTTACTTTGCAACCGCTAATCAGATGGCCAAATCTAGGCATTCCTCTCTTGAATGAGTGTCACAGAGTGAGAAACAGTAAGAATGCCTTCCAGGATGCAGCAGAGACCATAGCCTAGAGCCTCAGAGAACTGCCCTTCCAGTTTCTGCAGAACGGCAGTTGTACTCCTGGCTTTTCGCATCGAAGCAGTTCTCCTAGTGCTAAGCCTGGGCCCCAGACACCCACTCATTTTGTGGCCCTACATATCCTGTTAATCATTCTTGATTTTTGCTTAAGCAAGTCAGAATTGTTGTTTTTTTTTGTTTTGTGTTTTTTTTTTTTTACAACCAATTGCATACTAGATGATGCAAATGTTGAGAACAGATTCAGTTTCAATCTTGCCATCTAAGATCTTCTTTTCCTAAAAATAAATCCTTAAAACTACCAAATTGGTAGTTTTACATAAAATGAGTTACAGAATCTACCTAATAAAAGTAACATGCTAATTTACCATACCTTCGCGACGCCCACCAGCCAATCAGGAGTGAGTATGCAAATTAACCCAACAAAGATAGTGTGTTAATTTACATACACAGGCGCCTAGTGGCTGGGGGCGGGTGGGATGCTTGTGTTTTCACCATGGCAACAAGCAGGCGTTCTGCACCTCCCCAGCTACTCCGGGCCTCTGGGCAGCATGGGAAGGCGGAAAGGCGGCTCTGGCCAGAGCAAAGGCAGTTTCAGCAGCCAGGGGAAGGAAGGCACATTCTTGCACAAATCTTCATGCATCGGGCCTCTAGTTAAATGATAATAATTTTTGTACACCTAAACAAATCCTCCCAACATAATAAGAAATAATTAGCCGAAACCGGTTTGGCTCAGTGGATAGAGCGTCGGCCTGCGGACTCAAGGGTCCCAGGTTTGATTCCGGTCAAGGGCATGTACCTTGGTTGCGGGCACATCCCCAGTGGGGGGTGTGCAGGAGGCAGCTGATCGATGTTTCTCGCTCATCGATGTTTCTAACTCTCTATCCCTCTCTCTTCCTCTCTGTAAAAAATCAATAAAATAAAAAAAAAAGAAAGAATTAGACTTTTGAAATTAGAAGAAAGTTGAGACTTTGCTCTCTTTATATCTGGAAGCTTGAAATCTACTATAATATGCGTTCTTTATAGTCTCTATTATAAATACTCTTAATAAAAATATTAAATGATATTGTAGCAATATGGATATATTTTTATAAATTATATAAAGAAAAGTCATAATTTTTCACCTACAAGTTCATTCTAATTACCTTCAAAATCATGTGACATATACAGATTGAAACATAAGAAATTCTATCAGGAGTAGTGACTAGGAATCACTTAATATTTTAAATTGTCATGAGATATAAAAAGCTATTTTCTAGAAATTTTAAGAATGGAATTTTTATATAATTTTTTTAAAATTCAATTTACTGTAGAATAGGAATATAAGATCATTTTTTATATATAGTGGAGGAAGAGCGTAATAAAGTAAGTTAAAGTAACACTAGTCAAAGTTATTGGTAAATAATTCTATGGAATGAGATTAACAAATGTTATTAAAATGGGTGGCCCAATCAATAGAATTGCGAAACTTTTTTCAGTGCACACATGTATGTACAGATATCCTCTTAACAAACTTATTTGCAAAAAGATGATGAAAACCCAAGATGATGATGATGAAAAAAATGCTGATTTTCTATAAAACCTTGAACTACTTTGAGATTTAAAAAAAAAATAAGACTATCTTTTTTTCGTGAAAGACATCCTTGGATAAGCCTGCTTAGTAGGTAGAATATGAAAAAGCAGTGCATGTCTAGAGGGAAGTCTCAATAAACTTTCCAAATTGTAGAACTATAGAATAGATTTAACAAATATGTGATGAAATGGAGTCAGAATTTTGTGATAGTAATATTATCTCCTTTTATGTTTCTAAAAGTTTTGAAAGAAAGATAATGGATATACTATAGAATAGGTAAGCTTTCAACTATGTAAAATTTTACAGAGAATATTAAATAATTGCCTTGCTGATAAAAAGTGCAAGCAAAATAAAAGCAAACTAGGAGATAATGTTGCATAAGCAATGTTATAGTACTGCAGGTGTATCTGCTGTGATTGTCTAGTTTCTTGCAGGTACCATAAATTTACAGACTCTCTAAAATATATCTAAAACAAGTGTTAAAAGATGCAAAGGAGATATTGAAGTTCTTAAAGAAAAAGAAACCTATAACAGTCCAAAATATAGCAATGGCCACTCTTGAAACATACATCCTCTCTCCTTACTGCCACCATCTACAAACTTTCTAGCTACAAGGTGTTAAGTGCTTCAAATGACTCAATTTGCTTTACTTGCTTTCCCAAAACACCCTGTTTAACCCCACAACCTAAACTAGCAATCAGGCAGATGCATTTTTATGAAGAGAATTACATAGTCAGGACCACTCATTATCCCTTAAGATTAGGATCATGAAATTTTCAGTGGATATTTATTTATGCCAATAATCCTACCATACTTTCCAAATAGAGTTGTTTTTTATCCTCTTCTATGCTTATTTCACATCTTTTCTTTATTCCTATATTTAGCATAGAGTTTATGACCCCAGGATCTATGTGCTAGCAAAGTTGTAAAGCAGTGCTCATACTTTGCAGGTGGAAGTGTAATTGACTCAAAATTGTTGGCTGTATCTACTAAAGTAATTCCACTTCTAGGCACATTCCCAAGGAAAAGAGTATACATACCAAAACACACGTGCAAGAACAATCATAGCAGTTTTATTCAAAATAGCCAAAGACTGGAAAGCAACCCAAATGTTCATCAATAGCAAAGAAAAAAAAGTGGCATATTTACACAATGGAATTCTACACACTAATGGAAAAGAACAATGGCTGATGAATGGACCAACATGGATGGAAGCCAGATGAATAAGAGCATATATCCTTGCATTCCATTTGTGCAAAGTTCCAAGATCAGAAAAAGTTATTGTTGGTAATAGGAGCCAGAGACTGAAAGGGTATTGAATGGGAAGAGACACACGGAATCCTTGTAGGTGCTGGGATTGTTCTATTTCTCTATCTGGACGTGGTTCCATTAACATGTGTGAAAATTCATTGAGCTGTATGTACTCTTGGGAATGGTATATATTTGATTTTGCTTTATGTATTTTTCAAACTTTTCTGTTTTAAAACATGTATAGATTTCATAGAAGGTTGTAAAAATGTATAGGGGAATCATGAGCATCCTTCCCCTAACCTCCCCCCAAAATAACATCTCATACAACTGTATTAGGATATCAAAATAAAGATATTGAGCTTATTATAATGGATAGAGCTTATTTGGATATCATAGGTTTACATATGCACTCTTTTGTGTACATAGATCAATGTGATTTTATTAATGTGTACCCTTGCATAACTACCAGCATTATCAAGACATTGAACTATTATATCACCACAACTTACTAATATCTTGCACTAGCCCTTGATAGCCACACACTCTCTCCCTCTCCTCTGTCCCCAACCCCTGCAATCACTAATGTATTCTTCATCTTGTAAATTATGTTATTTTATCATGGTAGCATAATGGAATTATACAGTGTCTTGGCTTATTTTACTCAGCATAATTCCTTGGGATTCATCCAAATTACTCTATGTAGCAATAGCTTGTTACTTTATATTGCTGAGTAGTAGTCCATGGTCTGAATGTACCATAATATGTTTAACCATTCACCCATTGGAAGACACTGGGTAATTTCCAGTTTGGGATTATTATTAATAAAATTACTATAAACATTCATGCATAGGTGCCATCATGAAAATAAGTCTTTATTTTTCCATACTAAATGCTCAAGAGTACAATTGCTAAGTTGTATAGTTAAGTCCATTATTATGGACTACTTTCTAGAGTATCCGTACCATTTTAAATCCCCACTAGCCATTTATGGGTGATCTAGTTTATTTGCATCACCAGCATTTGGTGTTATCACTATTTTTCATTTCAACCATTCTGATAGGTGTGATGTCTTACCATTTTAAAGTGCATTTTTCTTATGTTTAATGATGTTGAACATATTTTCATGTGTTCATGTATTATCTTCTTTGTTAATACTTTATGTTTTTTGAACCTCAACACAAATGTAAAAAAGAAGATATCTCCTTTAAGAAAATATTTCAGTCTCTGGAGACAGACTCCCTTAGTATTAATACAAGTGCAAGTTTCTTATCTCTATGTCTAATAGAGATATTGTGAGTATTTAATATATTTATATATTTAAAGAATTTCAAACATTGCCTAGTGGACTGCCAGGACAAAGAACATGTTAACAAAAACAAAATTTCTAAAATCACCTTCCATTTGTCTTGTTATTCTTAGCTTCTAGCTCAGCTCACACAAAGAATTATGGTACTCTAAGTGTCTTAGATATATTAATTCATTAAACCGTCACAACAACTATATAAGGCAGACCTATACACTTTACAGATTAAGCACTTAAACCACAGAGAAGTTCAGTAACTTATATAAGATTAGAAAGCTGTCAGAGGCCAGGCTAAGGAATTGAACCTCGTCAGTCTGACCCAGAACAGTACTCTTAACCACTAAATAGTCAAATGGGCATAAACTTACTTTACCAACACAAATCCACTCCCTGCATCTTAACTCATTTACTCTGCATTTCCTTCTTTCACATTAAGATGAATGCCTTTATTTCATCTAAGGTCAATCTCTACAGCTATGCTTAGAACCAACCTCGGTTACTTGTTCAAGGATTTTACTTCTGTGGCGGTGCCACTTCTCTTCTGTATCCTCATTTCTCCCCCACACTTCATTACTATCATTGATCTAGCAACACACTTTGCTTAATATTTGTTCTCTCTACACTTCTGTTCTATTCCTCTGTAGTTACCACCCATTTCTCTCTTCAATCCAAAATTCCTTAAATGAGACATTTAACCTTCTGGGATCTACTTCTTCATGTCTGTAATTTTAAGGAATACTAGGCTTTTTCTCACCATTCACAAGAAGAGCTATGAGAAAAGCTCTGGACATGCTATCAAAGCCACAGCAATCTTTATCTTCCCCAAATCACTTATACTATTGACTCCATTCTCCTTCTCAAAAAATCACTTCCTTTAACTTAGTATTACAACCAGGTTATCTAATTCTCTCTACCCCCTTGGCTATTTCTTCTAATCACCTTTTTTGGCCCCTTCAACCTGGCCCAACCTTTTAAGGAAAGTGTAGCTCTTGTCTCAACTATACCATCCTTCTCCTTTCTAGACTTGCCCTTTTCCTGGATGGGTTTATCCAGTCTCATGGTTTCAAATGCACCTATATACTGATAATTTTTAAATTTATATCTCCAACTATAACCCCTCTACTGAGATCTTGAATTCTATGTCCAACTGTCTAATTGACATCTCTAAATATCAAACTGACATTTCAATTTTGAAATTATTGTTCAAAACTGATGACTTGTTACCAAGTGCCCTTTATACCAAGTCTACCCTTCCCTAGTCATTTATGTCTTAGCTAATAATGCTAAGCCCGAAACTTGCATGTTATTTTTATTCTTCTGTCTTTCACTTTTGTTATACCAGTATCTGTTGGCTACTTTCTAGAAAAATGATACTAAATCAAATCACTGATCTCTATGAATACCATGTTAATCCTTGAGATCTTTTATTCTTACTTTACTCTTGCCTTTCCATGAAGCATCCAGATAGAAATCAGAGTATAAATCAGCTTATATAATACTAGGGGCCTGGTGCACGAAGATTATCTATTGATCATTGGTTTTTATATTTATTGTTTGTCTCACCATACCTATCTCACTCACTCCCTCTACAGAAAGTAATTTTCAAATTTGCAAGGACTTTATCACTCCTATCCTAATTATGTCCATAATTTGCCTTTTTAACAGATACCTTAATTCTCAAACGATTAGGAACAGTCATTGGTAGATAATTTTTGAGTCTATTAAGATGGGAAACATCCATATGCTCTATACATGCCATAAAATATTTTTTGATGTACATTTATTCATGTTCCTATAATACATGGACAAGTCTTTAGGTATAGATCCAATGACTGGGGTTCCCACAGTATGTAGAAAGCACCATCTGTGACTAAAAGACTGTTAAGGATGATCAAGCAATTAAAGACACTTGTGAAGCCTCTGGTGTAGATTCATTTAAGAATTTTATGGTATTTCCTTATATATTTTACTAGAGGCCCAGTGCACAAAATTCGTGCATGGGTGAGGCGGGGTGTTCCTCAGCCCAGCCTGCACCCACTCCAATCTGGGACCCCTTGAGGGATGTCCGGTAGGATCGGGCCTAAACAGCAGTCGGACATCCCTTTCACAATCCAGGACTGCTGACTCCCAACTGCTCACCTGCCTGCCTTCCTGATTGCCCCTAACCACTTCTGCCTGCCAGCTTGATCACCCCCTAACCACTTCTGTCTGCCAGCCTGATCACCCCCTAACCATTCCCCTGCCAGCCTGATTGCCCCTAACTGCCCTCCCCTGCAGGCCTGGTCACCCCTAACTGCCCTCCCCTGCAAGCTTGGTCCCCACCAACTGCTCTCCCCTGCAGGCTTGGGTCCCCCCTAACTGCCCTTCCCTGCAGGCCCGGTCACCCCCAACTTCCCTCCTCTGCCGGCCTGGTCACCCCTAACTGCCCTCCCCTGCAGGCTTGATCGCTCCCAACTGCCCTCCCTTGCAGGCCTGGTCCCTCCCTACTGCCCTCCCCTGCTGGCCTGATCGCCCACAACTGCCCTCCCTTGCAGGCCTGGTCCCTCCCAACTGCCCTCCCTGCTGGCCATCTTGTGGTGGCCATCTTGTGTCCACATGGGGGCAGGATCTTTGACCACATGGGGGCAGCCATCTTGTGTGTTGGAGTGATGGTCAATTTTCATATTACTCTTTTATTAGATAGGATAGAGTCCTGGTACATGGGTGGGGGCTGGCTGGTTTGCCCTGAAGGGTGTCCCAGATCAGGGTGGGGGTTCCCTTGGGGTGTGGGGTGGCCTGGGCAAGGGGCCTGTGGTGGTTTGCAGGCCAGCCACACCCCCCGGTGACCCAAGCAGAGGCCCTGGTATCTGGAATTTATTTATCTTCTACAATTGAAACTTTGTAGCCTGGAGCAAAGCCAAGACTCCTGCTCGCTCCGTGGTGGCAGCCATTTCTATTGGGATTTATTTATCTTCTATAATTGAAACTTTGTAGCCTTAAGCAGAGGCCTGGGCTGGCCAGGGTGTGTGGAAAGCTTGGCTTCCTCCATTGCCGGGGGCAACCCTAGCCTCCTGCTCTCTCCAGGTTCATGGCTGCCTCCATTTCTGTTGGGATTTATTTATCTTCTATAATTGAAACTTTGTAGCCTGGAGTGGAGGCCTCGGCCAGCCAGGGCAGGTGGAAAGCTTGGCTTCCTCCATTGCCGGGGAAACCCAAACTTCCCTCCTGCTTGCTCAGTGGCCGCAGCCATCTTGGTTGAGGTTAATTTGCATACTCACTCCTGATTGGCTTGTGGGCGTGGCTTGTGGGCGTGGCTTGTTGGTGTAGCAGAGTGGTGGTTAATTTGCATATTACTCTTTTATTACATAGGATAATTGTCTGACCAAAGCTAAGTTAGCATTTATTTCTTTAACAATTCACCTTAATTTTATTAATATTTCCAAAGCTTTCACAGAAGTAATAACTTTATTCCATTTATCACTCATTGTTTTTATGTGATATTAATTGGTTTATTGTGACATTAATTAAATTATATGATTAAAATAAGTGCAGTTGCCATAAACATATCTGGGCACAATTCAAGTGCTACTTGATAACCCATTAAGAAACAGCAATGGGAAGGTTATGCTAATGCAGCCTTTCCTAGCTCTTCTGAGCCTTTTTTAAAAAAATTATCTTTATTGTTGAAAATATTACAGATATCCCCCATTTATTTTTAATCCACTGACTTCTTTCCCACAGGACCCACCTCTACATAAGTCTTCTCTAAACTACTGTCTGTTTCCATGGGTTATGCATATATGCCTATAAGTTCCCATGGTTAATCTCTCCCAACCCAATCCCACCCCCGCCTTTCCTCTGAGATTCCTTGGTCTGTTCCCTGATTCAATGTCTCTGGATCTATTTAATGTGTACTTATTACATAAACCTAACAAGAGTCCAGAGATCTTTTTTGTCAGTGAACTTAATTAATAAAACTTTATTAAATTTACATTTTTAGAATTACATTTCATATTACAGCCATAAACAAAAGAGGAAAAGCCTATATTTGGCCACCACTAAAAGACCAATAGGCTTATTTATATGAATTTGAGGAAAAAAACATTTTTTCCAAAAGAATAGTTTTTTCTGTTTTGAAACTACTGCAAACATCATATATTTAATTAGTTTCTTCTGTTTTCTCAGAACCTCAGAAGATATAGGAGGCTTTAAATTCAGTTGGAAAGTCAAGACTGACAAGTGAAACATTAACAAATGTACCTGAAAGAATCATTAATTATTTTAAAGCCCTACATAGCTGTCTTCTACACCTGTGTATTTTATAGTAATTGATGAAATATTGATAAAACTAAACATATGCAATAAGCATTTTTCAATAAATTACTGTGCATACATTATTTAATCTTTTTATGACTAATTTTTTGATAAATCAGTGAAAATTAAAATATTGTCCCTTTGTGCCATATACAAAAATTCTGCCAATCTGCCTACCGTAACAATAGATGTCCTTCCCTGCTCAAGTAATGGATAAGAAATCAATACAAGAGTATTAATTGTATACACTGTGTAAAACTCAATATATAGTTCTTTTAGATTTACATTTTAAGAATTATTTCATTTTTAAACCCTAATTAGTACTCAGAAAGGGTTACTTATGAACAGTTTTCCCCAGAAATCACTTTATTCCCACTGGTAAGAGAAAGACTAAATCTTACAGAATTGTGGGAAGGGTTCATTTAGATACCTTTTTATATAGTTAATTACACAGTTAATAAGGTTTAAACATGTGGCACCATTTTTACATTTAAAAGAGTACATTTTTGTGTAAATCTAGAATTACTTTTGTGGGGTGGTGGTGATGACTGGAGTATATAACAGAATTTCCAACCATTTGGAAGGTATTAGCTTTAATGTATAGCAGACTGTTATGGTATTTGCCACCCTATCTTTGAAATCATCTCATTACAAGTTAATTAAATGCATACCTCATTAAAGAAATATTATAAAATGCCAGTTTTCCCATTTATACCAAGCTAAAGAACAATCATATTCTTAAGACCATATGTTCTATTATTTGTATTTCTGAGGAAACTATAACTCATATGATAAAAAACAAACAACATTTAAAAATTTCTCTAAAAGTTATTTCAAGTTAAAAAGTTGAATAGTTGATTTTGCTTAATTTCTTGCCAGCTAGGGAAATAAAAAAGAAAAAGAAAATATGTTTAAAAGCCAATTAGAGTCTTATATTAAAGATTGAAGCATGAATCAGTTGATTTACAAGCTGTTCAGGGAATTTAGATACCTCTAGGATATGCATTCACGTTTGGTCACAGCATGTGTCTTCCTTCTCCAAACTATGTTTCATTGACACACCATAATTAATTGGGGGGTGGGGAAGCAATGGGGGGATAAGGACACACATGTAATACCTTAATCAATAAAGAAAAAAATGAAAATAAATAAATAAAAAGAAAAAAAAAGAAAGCATGTTAGTACATTTTAAAGTGTATTCTGATGACATTCTCTGATTATGCCTTTAGTTGATAAACCATATATAATTATGTCTTCAGAGAATTAATGTTAGCAAACAATAGCTGAGGCCTCAAGCTAGGCATCCTAAAGTTTTGTCACAATACATAGCAGATAGAATTGTAATGATCCCCTTTAGGCTAACAATATGAATTAATTTTAAAATGGAAATTAGAAAGATTTAGAACTGTAAATATTATTATTCAGAAGCTAGTTCAAACTCTGAATTTTGGGGTGGGGGAAGATAAGTACAGAGTTTAAGCAAAGTCAAAATATTACTAAACACTAAAGGCCCAGTGCACAGATTCGTGCACTGGTGGGGTCCCTCAGCCTGGCCTGCACCCTCTCACAATCTGGGACCCCTCAGGGGATATTGGAGAGCCGGTTTTGGCCTGATCCCCGCAGGCCAGGCTGAAGGACACCACTGGTGCACAAATCCGTGCACCAGGCCTCTAGTATCCATATAAGATCTTTGGTTAATCTCTTCTCGCCCTCCCCCCGCTTCCCACTGAGATTCATCAATCTGTTCCATGTTTCCATGCCTTTGGTATCCGCTCCTGTGTTGAGCGTCTGCCACCTGGTGGTCAGTGCATGTCATAGCTATCAGCCAGTCAGTCGGCCTGTCGCTTAGGCTTTTATATATATGGACTAGAGGCCTGGTGCATGAAATTCACGCATGGAGGTGGGTTCTTCAGCCCAACCTGCACCCTCTCCAATCCAGGACCCCTGTGAGATTGGGCCTTAACCGGCAGTCGGACATCCCTCTTGCAATCCAGGACCACTAGCTCCTAACCGCTCACCTGCCTGCTAGATTGATCCCCCTAACTGCTCTCCCCTGCCGGCCTGATCACCCCTAACTGCCTCTGCCTCGGCCCCGCCACCATGGCTTTTTCTGGAAGTACATCTGGAAGACATCCGGTCTAATTAGCATATTACCCTTTTATTAGTATAGTTTCCTGAATCCTGCTTAAATGCTCTTTACCATTACCACCCAAATGGTCAGACAATGTATTAAGAAAGCAAGAAGTCCTTCAAACCTGCCACAAACTTTCATGTGGCCCTACACTTGTAAAATTCATTGCATGTAGTAATCTAGGTTTGTATGAATGCTTCATTATTTGTAGCATTCAGTAATTGATCAAGATAAAAGGCTGACTGTACCTGGATATCCCAGAACCATAGCTACCCAAGCTTCCTGCTGCTTATTTTTCCTTTTTATAACATCAAGCAACAAGCCACATGGATATAGGAGTGGTGATGGAGAAATTGAATTTTAAATCACATCATAATACAGTCAGATACCTTCTAACCTATTCCATTCTTATTGTTGTTTTATGAACACTTTCAAGAATTTGTACTCACTGTGATCAATTTAAAGTTTGATATATTGAATTGAATTGCTTTAAATCTATTCTTAAGAAGTTAAACCATATAGATACAGTTGAAAATCCCTCTATATCCCTCTTTAATGCAATTTCCCAGTCTCCCTTCTTTATATGTAACCATCATCTGTAGTGAATTTATTAGCATTTATCATTCCCATTAACATTTACCTTATATTTTTAGCACTGCTCTTTTTTTAAATATATTTTATTGATTTTTTTACAGAGAGGAAGGGAAAGGGATAGAGAGCTAGAAACATCGATGAGAGAGAAACATAGATCAGCTGCCTCCTGCACACCTCCTACTGGGGATGTGCCCGCAACCAAGGTACCTGCCCTTGACCGGAATCGAACCTGGGACCTTTCAGTCCGCAGGCCGACGCTCGATCCACTGAACCAAACCGGTTAGGGCAGCACTGCTCTTTTTAATGGGCCTGTATTATTTAGCTTTATGCTTATAGATACATTTTCTAGTTCATTTTTTTCAATGACAGTGAAAATACTACAAGTCATTTATTTATTCTGTAAATAGATATGTAGGATTTTTATGATTTTGCTATTACAAATAATACCAAAAAATTATTGTAAATATTTTACTAGATATATGTGTGAGAGTTTCCATAGTGTATAAGCCACGAAATGGAATTTCTGGATTTTTAAGACATACAAATCTTAAAAGTTACTTCGTGTTGCCAAGTCACTCTCCAAAGAGATTATACAAATTTATACTCTCACTATGAGTACATGAGAATTCTTTGCCAACATTCAGCTTTGTCATATTTAAAACTATTTTGATCAGTCTGATGTACATAACTTTTGTTTTAACTTGCATTTCTATGATTGCAGGAAATTAATTTTTTACATATTTATTGACCATTTAGGTTTCTTCTTTTGTAAATTGCTTGCATATTTGATTTTCATCCAGTTCTTTGTCTATTTATTACTCATTTGTAGATATTTTCATATTATATAGATCTTAATTCTTTGTGGGATACATACATATATATGAGATATGTATCTCCAATATCTCCCCCCAATGTGTTTATAATACCCTATGTTACACAGATTTAAATTTGAATGTCCTTCACTTGCCTTTTGATTTATGCTTTTAATATCGTAAGAAAACTTTTCTTTCCTGAGATTGTCATTATATACATTTATATTTATTTATAAAATTTATAAAGGTTTATGGTTGGTCTCTTATACATCTGAAAATAATTTTTGTACATATTTATTAGATAGATCATCCTCTTCCACTAATGTACAATTCCACCACTGGGATACATCTTTTCTATATATGTGTGTGTCTGTGTCAGGACTCTGTTACTTTGCTTTATTTGCTGTGCTCTGTAATATTTTAATAAGGGCCTTAAATAAGAGAGGTTATCAATAAATGTTGATAGTTTTCAGGAGTAATACCTCTCAATACACACCTTATTCTCTTCTCTATGAAGTTTCAAGTTTTATGCAACAAGTATTTAGTGAGCTTTTGTAGTAATTCTTGCATTAGTGATTTTTTAAATGAAGGTAACCTATTTTAAATTCCCAATGCTAAAGTATTCAATTTTATCCAGTTTAACAAATGTATGTGAACTCTTTACCAAAATCAAGATATTTATCAATCTAAAGATTTCATTGTGCCACCTTGCATCCCACCCCTCCTTCCCTCCTGTCCCAGGCAATCACTGATCTGCTTTCTATCACTAGATATTAGTTTGCATTTTCTAGAGTTTTATATAAATGGGATAATATAGGGTGTACTATTTTTGAAGTTTATTTTATTCTTATAGTGATTTTGATATTAAAATTTTCAAAATTTGATAATTCATCCAGGTTATTGTGTGTATCAATAACGTATTCCTTTTTTATTTCTGAATAGTACTCCATTGAACAGCTGTTCCATAATTTGTGTGTACATTCACTTGTTGGTGAATATTTGGGTTGTTTCCAGTTGAGGCTATTATATACAAATCTGCCATGAACATTTATGTATAGCCTTTATACGAAAATATCTTTAACTGCTCTTGGATAAATACCCAGGAGTGGAATGTCTGGGTAATATAATAGATGTTTAACTTTTTATGAAACTGCCAAACTATTTTCCAGAGCAGTTGTATTGTTTTACATTCTCACTAGCAGTATATGAGAATTTCAGTTCCTCCATATTTTTGCAAATACTTGGTGTGGCTGGGGCTACTTTTGGTGTTATTTTTCAGCTTAGTTGTATTAACTGAAACACAAAATTCATATAAGCAGCACCAAAGGGTTAGGAATTTACAGAGGACACTTGAAGTATTTTTCTCTCTGATTTCACTCAGAGAAATTGAAATTGAACTCACTTATTAAAATTCATTTATTTGTATTTACTATTTTGGTTAGTTCTACAGCAAAACAAAACTCCTAGACAATTAATATATTCTCCCATATTTGCCTAACAATTAGATTAAGTTAGAAAGTCAAATAAGATAAATGCTTTGGAGCAACACTGTGTAGAATAACTAAGAGGCAGAAGCAATCCAAATGTTCACTGATAGATGAGTAAATAACAAAATGCAGTTTATATATGATGGAATATCATTCAGCCTTGAGGACATTATGCTAAGTGAAGTTAGTCTCAAAAAGACAAATACTGTACATATCCACTTATATAATACTAATAGCCCTACGCACGAATCCGTGTGCCAGTAGCTCTCTGCAGGGCCTGGCCACTCCCGTGCCCACTGCCCAGAGACTCTCCGTGGCCCAGAGGCCCATCCGTGGCTGAGCGTGGAACGCTTGCCTCGTCGCCGCGGCAACAAAGCAAGCATTCCGCCAGGCCTCTCACACTGCCTGCTCTCAGCGGTCGCCACACTCAGGACTGGGGACTCCAGTGTGGCTGAGAAGACTGGGTGCTGCCATCTTGTGGCTATGGGTGCCTCCATCTTTGTGATGGAGTGATGGCTAATTTGCATATTACCCTTTTATTAGATAGTATATTTACAATAATCAAATTCATGGAAAGAGAAAGGAGAATGCAGATTACCATGGGCTGGAGAAAAGGAGAAAGTGGTGGTGTTGTTTAATGGATACAGACTTTCAGATCCACAAGATGTAAAAAGTTCTGGAGATTTTGTTCACAACAATGTGGATATATTCGACGCCACTGAACCATATACACTTAAAATGGTTAAAAATATAGATGTTATGTCTTTACCACAATGAAAATAAATAAAAGCTTTGGGTAGTCTTCATTTCCATAAGCTTGAAGAAATTGTCTTCCTGTTTCTTCTGAAAGAAGACTATTACTAACTTTTCCCACAAATATTGTCATTCATATTTAGTAAAGCTTTTGAGCAACATCAACAACATTAGTTCCACTGTGATGGGTTTCTGAATACTGAATGAGACTGAGAGAATTTTAAAAGATTTAGATTTACTGTAACCTCTGCTCACTGAAGTTGAGATTCCATTGCTCAAAGGGCAGACCAGTTTCCCACTTACCAGATGTCAGTTGAAGCAGGAGACATTTATTTATTTATTTATTTATTGGCTAATAGGCAATGCTCTCTGCATTTTTCTTTATCAGTTACAAAGTTCCAAGAAAAAGATTCTCTGTGAACTGTGACAGTTTTCCTTTATGGGACAATTGTGTATATTTAAATCTTGTATCTTGAAACTTATCTTTAAAAGGTAGTTATCTTAGTTCACGATCCTCCTAAAAAACCTGAAAACAAACTAAAGCAGACTCTGCTTTAATTACTTAATTTAAAGCAGTAATTGTACAAATAGATTTATCAGAAACATATACAGAATATTAAAATATGTATATTATTTCAGGAATTTTATGTGCAATAAATACCACAATAGGTGGCCCTTAATATACAATTGATTTTTCCTAGGTGGCATTCTGAAGGCAGTTATGTAAAATTTTCTGTTCACTTCTAATTAGGAAGTGTAGAGGGTTTTTTGAGGAAGAAAGAGGAATCCATTAAAAACCTTTCAGTATTTTCAGTAACTTTACTCCTTTGATGCAATCACTTCATAGAGTACCCCTTTTGAATAGTTTCTTTTATAAGTCTGAATTTGTATTTTTGAGCCCCTATTGAAGTCCACTCAGCAGGATAGAGTTTTGAGTTAAAATTTTAAGGAGGGAAAAAATATTCTTGTCAGCAAAAGCCTTTCAATAAACAACTTTTAGGAATCTGGTATAGGCTGCTAGAGTTTCAGACTATGTAGCTTTTCTTCTTGAGGACTTTTAAGAGTAGTTTCAACTCTTTTCAGAAACAGTGAGATCAAAGCAGTGAAAATAGTTTCCTCCACCCCCTCCCTTGGACCTTCAGTTTATTTCCAAGACTGCTATTAATACTTACACTTTACAATAATTCTCTGTCATTATTTTAAGAGGCTTTCTGTTCTCTGAGCTTTTCAAAGCCAAGCGGTTAGAAATTTAGGAAGTGTAAGATTTGTATTTGCAGCACAAAAGTATTTGTAAAAAACAACATCATTTCCTAAGAGTGTGGAAAACAGAGCAAATACAAAATGAGTTTTTGAAGTCAAATCTCTTTAGGTGGATGTGTGTTTAAGGCAATTACTATAAAAATTTCAGCAAGATTTTTTATAGATATAGATCAGATTATTCTGAAGGGTTACAGAAAACAAAGAAACTAGAATAGATTTTTTGTTGTTGTTGTTAATCCTCACCTAAGGGATATTTTTTCCCATTGATTTTTAGAGAGAGTAGAAGGGAGGGGGAGAGAGAGAAAAACATCAATGTGAGAGAGAGACATTGATTGGTTGCCTCCTGAACACGTCCCTGACCCGGGCAGGGATGGAGCCTGTTATGACCCGAATCGAACCTGGGACCCTTCAGTCCATGGACCGATGCTCTATCCACTAAGCAAAACCAGCCAAGGCTAGAATAGATATTTTAAAAGGAAAATAATAATAAAAATGGAAGAAATCTCTCTAACCAACTTTAAGATTTTTATTTTCAATATATGTTTCTTTTTATTTTGAAATTAACATAGTGAAATGAAGTGGTTTGTGGCTGAAACTGGAGTATAGCTATACTAATCAAAACTGTGATGTTGGCACCATCAATGGAACAGAAGAGAGAATTTTTAAAAATACACAAGTATAGCCACCTGATTTTTGACAAAAGTACAAAAGCAATTCAATGGAGGAAAAATAGTTTTTGCCTCATATACCATAAGCAAAAAACAAACAAAAACCCTGTCATATACAAGTCTAACTCAATCTAAACCAGCTAAACCTCACATCATATGCAAGTGTAACACAAAATGGATAATATTTAATGTAAATATAAAACTTTTAGAATAAAAGAGAAAATCTTTAGAAACTGGGGTTTGGTGGAGAGTTTTTAGACATGACCAAAAAGCATGATCCATAAAAGAAAAAAATCTGGTAAGTTGGACATCTTTAAAACGAAAGACTTTTATGTTGTAAACAACCCTATTAAGAAGATAAAAATACTGAAAAATAAAGCTACAAATGACACATATGACCAAGGATTCTTCTCTAAAACTTATAAAGAACCCTCAAAATTCTCCTGTAAGAAGGAAACAACCTGATTGGAAAAAGGCAAAGTATATGAAGGGACACTCTCCAAAGGGGATATGTGGAAGGAAACAAACAAACAAAAGTCATAAAAAAAACTTACACATCATTTGTCACTAAGGAAATACAAATTAAGACCATGATGGGATATCATAGAACATATATTAGACAACTAAAATAGCATAACAGTGACTATGTAAAATGCTGGCCAAGATGCGATAAAACTGGATATCTCATTCACACATTGCTGATGAGACTATGAAATGGTAGAGCCATTCTGAAAAAGTCTGGCAGTTTCTGTGAAAAGCTAAACATTCACTCATCACATGACTCAGGAATCACCCTGCTGGGCATCTTTCTCATGTTGATGACATAGACAGTACTGTATACATAGTTAATAACACTCTTGATTGCAGTGGTGATTATATTACTATTTACATGTGTTAAAATCATATAGAACCTACCTAAAAGAAAAAGTGATTTCAGATAGGTTTAAGAATAGAAAGTCAATAGACAAAAATAAATTTAATTTGTATATACCAGCAATAAACAGGTGGGAATATAGTTAAAAAACACTGCCATTTATTGTAACATTAAAAACATAATATACTCAGCAATACATTTAACAATATCCAAGATCTCCATCCTAAAACTATTCAACGTTTACATATATTAAAGAAGGCCTAAATAAGTGAAGACATACACCATGTTCATGAATTGGAAGGTTCATGATTAAGATCTTAATTTAATACAAATTTATCTATAGATTCAATGTCATCCCTTTCAAAAATCTGAACAAGGTTTTTTTGGAGAAACTGACAAATTGATTTTAAATATTATTTTTAAAAAAACAAAGGACTAAAATAGTAAAATAAATCTTGAAAAGTATAATAAATTTAGAGGAAGTATATTATCTAATTTTAAAACTCACTATAAAGCCACCATACTGAAGATAACATAGTATTTGCATACAAATAGACAGATTAATGGAACAGAATGGTGTTTTCAAACACAAATCCACACATGCATGACCAAATACATTTTTAAATATATGCCACCATAATTCAATGAGGAAAGGAAAGCCTTCAACAATTGGTGCCAAAACAAATGAATATCCACTTTTTTAAAATTACCAACCAAACAAAACCTTTGACCTCTTTTTTGACCTCTTTTTTCACATCATTTATAAGAGTTAATTTGAAATGGATTATAGGCTTATACATAACAGCAGAAAGATTTGAATATAAGCATTTGTAAAGATGCAGTAACGAGAGAAATGCTAATTGAAAGCATAGCGAAATATTACTTCACACCCATTATAATGGTTATAATTTAAAAGATTGGCAATACTAATATAGAGAGGATGCAGACCATCAGAATTTGCATACATTATTTGTATGCGTGTAAAACAGTACCGGTACTTTGAAAAAAATTGGCAATCTATTATAGAATTAAAAACATACCTACCCTTTGATCCATCAATTCCACTTCTAAAGGATAGAGAAAACATACATCACAAAATACTAATCCAAGAATATTCATTCATGGAAACTTCAGTCATAATAACTAATAAACTTAAAACATGCAAATGTCCACCAATGGGAAAATTAAGTAAGAAAGTATAATATAATCACACAATAGAATGCCACTCAGCAACTAAAATGAGTGAATCATTGATACATAGAACAACTTGCAAAAATCTCAAGAACATATTGAGTGAAAAAATCCAGAAATGAAAGTGTTCATACTGCATTATTTATATTCCATGAAGTTCAAGAACAAGCCACATGAACACATGAGAATAGTGATTGACTTTGGGGTTGGGGAAAGGAACTAATCAGAAAAGGACATGGAGAAATGCTCTGGGGTAAAAAAAAAAAAAATAGTCTATATCTTGTTTATCATGGTTACATGCTGCACCAGTTTGCCTGTACCTATACCAAGCTCACTGAACCATATACTTTAACTTGAGGCTTTTATTATATGTAAATTAGACTAAAATAGTCTTTTAAAAAGAAAAAATCATTTTTCCAGTTATTCATTAACTGTAAACTATTGAATGCCTATTAAATAAACCTGTAATCACTATTAATATTAGTAATGTTGACTTGAGAAGGCACCGAGTTTCCGTTTTGCAATTGCCATGTCTTAAAAATGAAAAACAAATTCTCTAAATTCAAATGAAGACTTTATATATGTTCAAATTATTAAATGTGATGTGTCACATTTGGTGAATGTTTTCTTTCCTTTGTCTGACAGGCTCCACAAAACAAAGTAGGCCAAGTTGAGCCATCATAGAACTGGGAAGGACCATTGGACCTGGAGTCAGATTACCCGAGTTTCTTTCTAGCTGCAGCATTATGTGATTCATTTTGACAAAGTTCCCAGCTGGCCATCGTGGCTGACTCTCCCTAACAAGAGGAGTGTGTATTGAATGTAGGGAACCATCAGGACACAATGCAATTGCCCAAGGCCCTAAGGTCATCTTGGTTGTCAACTTTAGGAGAGTAACAAAACACTGATACCTATAATACAATGGGATTATTCCTGTTCCTCATTCTTTCAGTCTGTTGAGTCTGCTGTGCCTTTGTTTTAATATGCAAGAACTACTTTTCTGTTTCATTTTTAAGGCTCTTATGAAACCAATCACATACTTCCGAGCCACCTTTAAAGCAGCTGACAAAAAGCCAAAGTGACAGGGCAGAAGAATAAATGCCATCCCTCTTTCCTTTTGTACCCCATTACATAGAAACATCTACATGGCTTTTCACTGATCATTTCCTTTCAAATTCGGACATGTTGCAAAATTAATGGTTATGTAGCTTAAAAAATATAGGACTTTCATCACTTCTACATTTTAAATATATTTGCCTTAATGTGATACTATATAAAGACAAGTCAATTATATATATATATATATATATATATATATATATATATATATATATGAAATGCTGATGCATATTCACATGTACAAAAATTTATACAAATAAATAATCATACATTCCTCATGTAGTCTTTCATCCATTCAGTACATAAAATTTTTCAGAACCTGCTATATATGGTATTGTGTTAAGCACAGGGAAGATGTTTATAAGCAAGAAAGTACATCTCTGGATTAATAATAACTAAGATTTAGCTTCATGCTCAATCTGTTCTAAATTCTTTGCCTGTTCTAGAACTATTTAATCTTTGCAACCCTACAAAAATGGTACTATTTGGTTGAAATTCAGAAAAGAGAGAATCCAACTTACCCAACTTCACATAGCTAGGAAACAGTAGAACCAGAATTTCAACACATGTTGTCTATCTTCCAAGTAAGGGATGGGTAACTACCACACCATACTTCCCTGCTCTTGTACTCATGGAGCTAAAGTAAAAAAGGAAAAATATTGATTAGTTATGATGAGGATGAAATAAGCAGCTATCACTCAAAATGCATCGCCCTTACACTGCCCAAGGTATTTCACTTATTTCTTCTCCTATTATTTGAGAAATCCCAAATTTTTGTTTAAAATTCCTGTTTTAACAATGAAAATACTAGTAATTCTGGGAAGTACTTACTTCTGGTCTATTCCTTTTTTCCTAACATGTATCTGAGACCAGGTAAGAGAAGGAGTGAAATTTTAATGGGATGAATTTGCTTGGTGAGGGCAAAGTATAATTTTAGAACATGGAATACTTTAGGGAAAAACTAGTTCTGATAGATAATATTATTATCAATTATTCAGCATCTTTTTTATATTGTCATACATCATGTCCTTGTATATGACTTACAGAACTTCCTTGTGAGAAGAAAACACTTTATATCATGTTAACAAAGATTTGGCCATATGACTTGATTTGGCCAAGAGAATATAAGAAGTGTTGTGAGCCATGCATAGCAGAAGCTTTATAGTTATTTCATAGCTCTGCAATTGTTCCTTCCCCCTGTCATAAGAATGGTATGTCCTAAATAAAAATTGTTCCTTTGGTTTGGGTCACATAATGAGACCCACACTAATGCTCATCTCACATACAACAGAAGGGCTAAATGAACTTGGTTCTTATAAACCAGAAAAATTTAGGTTAATTTGTTACCACAAAATAATCTCACAAAATCTGAAAGATACAGTTGGTTTATCTTTTTATAAACCTTAACTAAGAGCTCTCAATAGTGTGTTACTCAAAAATCCTTCAGTTTCAAGTGAAAGAAAATCACCTGCAATGCTTGAGTAAGAAAGAAGCATAGCTGCAGCAGCAGTAGATATATGAGATATGGTAAAAGCTGGGTGCAACTAACGACTAAAACCGAGGCCTAGGATATAACCTGAAATTGTTACTCACATCTCATCTCCATATTTCTGTGTATGACTTCTTTCTTCCTCCTCTCTCTTCCTTCCTTCCTTCCTTCCTTCCTTCCTTCCTTCCTTCCTTCCTTCCTTCCTTCCTTCCTTCCTTCCTCCCTCCCTCCCTCCCTCCCTCCCTCCCTCCCTCCCTCCCTCCCTCCCTCCCTCTCCTCCTCCTCCTCCTCCTCCTCCTCCTCCTCCTCCTCCTCCTCCTCCTCCTCCTCCTCCTCCTCCTTCTTCTTCTTCTTCTTCTTCTTCTTCTTCTTCTTCTTCTTCTTCTTCTTCTTCTTCTTCTTCTTCTTCTTCTTCTTCCCCCCCCCTCTCATTTCCCACCTATTAGCATTTTTAATATCTTTCATCTTCAAAAATACATCTTGATTCTTTATTGGTCTCCAGCTGCTCCCTTACCTTTGCCTCCCTTCAGAGTTAAGCTTTATAGAAGAAATGGGTATACTTTCCCTGACTCAGTTGGTTGGATGTTGTCCTGTGCACCAAAAGGTTGCCAGTTCTATTCCCCCTGGGGCATATGCCTGGGTTGCAGGATCCCCTGTATGGGGTGTGCAGGAGGCAAGGATCCATGTTTCACTCTCACACAGATGTTTCTCTCTCCCTCTCCCTTCCTTACTCTCTAAAAATCTTTAGAAAAGAAAAAAAGATTAGGTATACTTTCTGTCTCCATTTTCTCATTTCCCATTCCTTCCTCTAGTTAATTCAAAATCTTTCCCCCAAATCACCAAAGATCACCCAATTTTCAGTTCCAATTTAATTGTCCTCTCAGCAGATTTTAACTCTGTCAATCATACCTTACTTCTCAAAACATTTTTTTCTACCCATTTCAGTTACAGCTCCCAATTTCTTCTTTCTTATTTTGGTAATTCTTTTATTCCATGGATATTTCATTCTCCATCCTAACCATGAAATATTGGGTTTCCCTACAAAGTTCCACGTGATGCATTTTCTCACTTGACAGATAGTCCCTCAGGGAGCTCACCCATGTCCTTGGCTTACACTGCAGCACACCTGACAATGATTTACAAACCTATGGATCCAATCCAGACCTCCCTTCTCACCATGTGAAGAGACAAGGGAAGCGCTCCCTTCCAATGGGTGATTGCAAGGAATCTACAAGCTTATATCTAATCTTATAGCAATTCCTACAGGGGTGGGGGAAAGTAATTTATTTTCCTATACTTCTACCAAAGTTCTTTCTTTAAATATCATTCGTCCCAAACAACTTCTCATACGTCCTCCAAGATATATAACTGTAATCAACTTCTTCCAAACTGCATGAACTAAGAATTGGAGGAGTTGTTTTGTCATAAAAAAAAAAGTAGGTACTTTTGACAAGAAGAGTGAATGAATGCTGGGCAGTTGTCCCCTGCACACTATGATACGAACAGAGATAGCCAGCATTTCAAACTCTTGACATAGCCAAAATAGAGGTCAAAGAGGCAAGTGACAAATTTCAGTGGTTGTTGAGAGAATATGAAGTTTTGGAGAAGAAAAACACTAAGACTAGAATCCAGGAAGTCAAGAATGTCCTGTGTAAATGATGAGCATGGTGAGGGGGGTGGAGCAGAGGGCAACATGATACAGAAAATCCATGTCAGACTAGGGAGCAATTATGCACAGAAGAATGAATGGATAGGTGAAGCTAAAACCCAAGAGAAGGAGACAGTCAGACAGCACAGGAGATGAGCAGGAAGCCAAAGCAACAACTTGAAGGAAGGGATGTGGCAACCGGTGTTTTCAGATATTTTATTAGAAGCAGAAAAGTAAAGGATTGGAAGATGCCAAAATCTGAAAACAAAGGAACTGACAAAGTATGATAAAACAAATATGTTCATATACATGTGGAACAATGTGATATAATCAAATGATTAGATAAGCCAGTATATTTTGACCACTGATTTAACTGCTTGAGCACCAGGAATTGATTCTGTTTTAAAAAGTCTGTCTAGTGGGTTGTTGGCACAATCGAGTGTGTTTACTCCCAAGTATGAGAGAAAATATATGACTGTAAGGTTATATTTGGCCCGCAAATGTAGAACATACAAGTCAAATAGAAGGGAAGTCTGAGGTAGAGTATAAATAAGTATAAAAATGGGAGGTATTTAAGTCAATAAAACCAATAACTCTTTGGAGCTAAAAACTTAGATTTAGCACTTTGCATGGGCAACAAAGAATTAATATGTTGCAAGTATTTTGATCAGGATATATAGGAGGCCATCCTGAATAGTTGAAGTTGGTATTTTAAAAGGAAGCACAGGAGAACAATTAAGTTTACTTTAAAGATGTGGCTAGCTAACCAGATTGACGGGGTGGGCTGTTTATTTAAGATCAGTTACAGAGGCTGTATATGGCCAGGTAATTAAGAGAGTGCCTTATGACATACCCAATCATTAGTATGCTTTAAGATATGGGCTGTTGGTTCAATGAGGTTTATGTAAAAATTATTTTGTAATGCCTTCACAGTAGATAATGTTATATTGGGGTAAGGCTGGAAAAGCAGAGGGCTGGGAGCAGAAGGAGAAGGAAGGGTGGCTCACAGTAGTTGGGGCTGAATTAGGAATCTCACTCATCTAGGGAAAATAAAGAACAACATAAACTGATGAACAAAAACAGACCCGGAGACAGGGAAGCATCCATCAGACTGTCAAACCTCAGAGGGAAGGTAGGGGAGGGTGGGGGTAAGGGGGAGAGATCAACCAAAGGACTTGTATGCATGCATATAAGCCTAACCAGTGGTCACAAACAACAGGGGGGGTGGGAGCATGCTTGGGGAGGGGTTTGGGATGGGAATGGGGGGATGAGGACAAATATGTGATACCTTAATCAATAAAGAAATTTAATAAATAAATAAATAAATAGCTAGTCTCAAAGGGAGAAAAAAAAAAAAAGAAGTGATGGGGGTAGATGAAAATAGGGAGTGAAAATACATTTAGGTTGGATTCCAAAATACATAAAACCTAAACTATATACAGGTTTTAGATAAGACTTAAGATTGTGAATGATTCTACTCCGAATGAGTCCAGCTGTTCCACTTTTGGGTTAAAGTCATCATACAGGATGAAGCCAGCTTTAGAGCTGATGTCATCATAAGTCAATACACCTGCAGGGCTGAGGTCATGTGGGGAGGGGGTGAATCCAGCTGTGAGGCTGATGTCATCAATGTGATAACCATACCTGTGTTCCTGGAGAAAGCTGGATGTGGTTAAGATCTTGTCTGCAAATAGCATGTGCCATGGCAGAACTCTAAAGGCATTCCCATGGGTAGTCAGATAACAGTGCACCGTGTTCTTTCAAAGGGACAATCTATGGAGGAATTCCTTGGGAGGACCAGGCAGGTAGAACCAAGTTTGTGCTTGGTTAAGTGAGACGGAGTATACACAGAGCCCATATAGTGACTAGGGGTTGGAACTGAGGAGAAGTTCCAAAGATTGGATGGGAGGAATACAAGGTCTAAATTTCTTGCCATGCCAAACGAGGGAGCTTGCTTAGCTTGCACAAATGGTACAAAGAAAGAAGGGGAAGATGGAGCTTAAAAGCTGTCAGTGATCAGACATCAAAAATGAAATCAGACTCTTTCTATTACTGCTATGCTCTTTAAAGGATTTTAAAAATACATATGAGCTTATGCAAATTAATTCCTAATTCCAAGTGGCATTTTAAATACTGCTATTTGGAATGACAATGGTGCTGTAACATAACTTAGTATAATAAAAATGTAATGCTTCCTTAATTATGGTTTATAGACTGAGAAAAACTAATAATGCTCAGAAATTGAAACTGCTAGAAACTAAGAATTTTACATGTGAATGCACATGTGATAATAAATTAAACCTTACTTCCTTGAAATTACTTTCAACTTAAGGACTGAAGGAATTAGGATAGGACAAGAAATAATGAATAGTTTTACCTTACCAGGAACTAGGCTTAAAACATATATATTTTTTGACTTTAAAAATAACCAACAGTTTTCCCCATTGTTTTAAACTTAGATTCTATCCATCTCTGTTTTTTATTGAAATAGTTGTAAAAGCTGCAGTGGGTACCATTTCCACCCAACAGATGCAGGAAGTGCTGGAAATCTTTTAGCAAAATAAGTATTGCAGAGATTTCCTGAATTTTGCAGACTTAAGTAATTCACATACACTCAAATTTAAAACAAAGCAAAGCAAAAAAACAAAACAAAAACCTTTTTGGCATTTAACCCATGAGTTACAGAGTGAGATTATTAGAAGTAGAATAAAATTGTACTATGATAATTTTGGGATGGCAAACAAACTTTCTTGAATATATATGGTAAAGTTCATAGTACTCTGTTTTTAATTTAAAGTCATTATATTTGAAAGTTCATTTGGTGCTAGAATTATTTCTTTGTATAAATTATCCAACCACCTGCCACAAACAAAATTAAAACATTTTTATAGAGACACACCTAATTCAAAAGAGAATATTTATAAATAAACTATTTGGCCATGAAGCAAATGCGCCATTTTATTTATTATTTTTTAAAATATATATTTTATTGATTTTTTACAGAGAGGAAGAGAGAAGGACAGAGAGTTAGAAACATCGATGAGAGAGAAACATGGATTCAGCTGCCTCCTGCACACTCCCCGCTGGGGATGTGCATGCAACCAAAGTACAGGATCGAACCTGGGACCCTTCAGTCCACAGGCTGACGCTCTATCCACTGAGCCAAACCGGTTAGGGTGAAATACACCATTTTAATATTTTGTTGAACATATTCATATCAATATACCCTGGAATTATTGGGTGTGAATACATTTATTTGTGCCCAAAGCTCACTAGATAAGCCTGCTGGAAGCACAATCAATTCCTGGTGCCAAAGCAAAGCACTTAGTTCAGTTATCAAGACTTAGTGGATTAATCCACTGATTAATCCAACCCTTTGATCTCAACCTATTCTACCACATGTGCATAAACAGATTTTGGTATTTACTTTCAAATATAAAGTATATTAAATATGAAATAGACTCTGAATTGTTCTAAAACTTTGTAGAATTAATAAAATAGTATTAAAATTATCGTTATTTATCTTTTAAAACAGTTTTGTTCAAGGTAATCTATCATAGAATCTATTGTGCTGAAATATTTAAGAAGCATTGAGATTTGCACTTATGCTCAAATGAATCAAAAATTTAAAATAATTGATGGAAAAGATAAACAGGTAGCTGTATAATAAATTTAGTTTAGCAACATGTTAATCATAGGCTCTAAGTGATAGTGTTCAATGTAAATTTAACTGTTTAATATTTTTAAAATTCTTTATAAGAAAGTGTTCAGAGAAAATTTCAATATAAAAATCTTAAATTCTTACAGATTTCAGGCAAATAAAAGAGTTAACCTATGATAATACTAAAAATATGAACTTTATGATAAATGATATCAATATATCTTAGGTTACAGCAACAATATTATATCCTCAAGTGAAATACAAGCCCCTTCCTTGTGTATACATGTGTGCACATGTATGCATGTGTGCACATGTATGCAGATGTGCACACATATGCACGCACACACACGTGGGTATAAAACTCAACATAATACAAACAAAATAAAACTGTAGGTTCTATTACAAATTTATACTGTTTCACTACCTGCTTTTTTAAGGTCCATAGACAGTTTTGTTGTTTTTTAAATATACTCAGCATATACTAATACATCATTTTATATTGACTACCTCAGAGAATTCACTCACATATCTTTCACTTACTATGGAAGATTTGATGTAATGTGTCATTTTTTTTATCCAAAAAATGTTAACACTGAATTGTTATAATTCCATTCATTTTCTAAATATGATCATTGTGGCCAAAACTCCCACTGCTTTATACAGCATTGATGGCAGAATCTGGGTTGTGTTAAGTGCATACCCAATTCAATCCTAAAACTTTTTGATATTTAAAACCCACATAAATCAACTTCATTTTGCTGGGTCAAGTTATCTTCCAGGCAAAGAGATATACTATATTCAAATTAAAATATCTTTGAAAATGTTCCTCGGGACATTAACTTATTTTTATAAAGCAATACTTAGAGAGGTAAATGTAAATGAGCCATATGGATTGCATTCCACTTGAAATAACCACACATCGGTAACTTAATGGAAAATGGGCTTGGGAAAGTTTGGAATGTGTTAGGTTGCCAATATCAAGATCTTTCATGATTATGTTTGATGGTTTCAGCTAAAATGCCATAACTAGAGAGTAGAATTACCACATAGAGCAGGGGTGGCATTCTGGTGGTACATATCCGCTAGGAAGGACTCAGCTGAGGGTCTTATAATC
This sequence comes from Cnephaeus nilssonii, assembly GCF_951640355.1. NCBI lineage: Eukaryota > Metazoa > Chordata > Mammalia > Chiroptera > Vespertilionidae > Cnephaeus > Cnephaeus nilssonii. The sequence goes on along the minus strand of NC_137080.1, from coordinate 34,895,906 downwards.
TGTCCATCTTGGAGTATATCACATTTTAGGACAGGGTTGTACTGGTCTGAGGTATCCTCAGTGGACCCAGAAGTCTGGTTATATGTAGAATATGTCTAACTTAGTAGAGTCATTCATTATGCCACTGATTTATCTATTTATTAACTCATTTTATAACATTTAATTAGTGCTCCACATTATCATTAGCTTGAAGACATAGGGTAAAAGAATAGATTGGGACTAAAATTTATAAGTATAATAGATATTCTTGGTGCTACATCCATATCCTCTTGGCATTACTATTTCCATTGAATGCCAGTAAATTTCCAACATGAAATGGACATGAACCTCCTTATATGAGGGCTTTTTTCTGGACATCACATTCTGCTCTGCCCACACACAGCAGGCTGATGCTCTGGAAATTAATGCCTCCCAGAAGCATCCCTATATCAATCTTCTGCAGAAAGGTTGACACTGAAGTCCATGTTCTACAAATTCCAGAGTTCCCTATCAAACATTAAGCTCCAGTTACCCACAGTGTTTGTTATTCCTTCATTATCTTATTTCTCCACTCCTCTATTCATGTTTTCTGATATCATACCTCAGATAAGCTACTAGTTCTAGAATTCTTATCTCAGGACTATACCTCTGGGAAAACCCAAATTAAGACAATATGATTTTCAGTCTGGGTTCTCAAGAGAACAAAACCAATATGATATTGGGAGTTCATTATGCTATTCTCTTTACCTTGGGATAATTATATATAATATATATGATTTGTTATAGAAATTTGCTCATACAATTATAGAGGTTGAGATATGCCCAATATGTCATCTGTGAACTGAAGAACCAGAAAAACTGGTGGTATAATTTAGTTTGAGCCTGAGAACCAGAGGCTCCAAGGATTGAATGTAGGGAAAGATGAATGCCCCAATTCAAGAAGACAGAGAGAGAATTTATCCTTCCTTTGCCTTTTTGTTCTAGCCAGGCCCTCAAGGGATTCGGTGGTGCCACCCATCAATATTGGTAAAGGAGATCTTCTTTACACAGCCTACTGATTCAAATGCTAATGTCTTCTGTGAACATGCGGAAACACCCAGAAATAATGTTTTACCAGCTATCTGGACATCCCTTAGCCCAGGCCAGTTGAAACATAAAATTAACTACCATAATAGGTAAGGAGGACAAGGAGGCATATAATCACACACAAAAAAAATGTGGTATTAGCCACAGAACAGATGTCATAGGAATGAAAGGAAGGAGCTGCATTCATTTTTTCACTTCACAAAAATTTATTCATTTTCTATATCCCCATTGAGTGCCAATGTCCTAGTATTTCTAGAAATGCAGATTACTAACTGGAGACAAAGTAATCATTCTTTTCCTAGGTAGAGACAGGGTAGAGTGAGGTTAAAAGAAGAGGGGATGAAATAGAAAGTAAAGAAAGAGGAAATAATGTAAGCTGAAAAATATTTCTGAAGGTAGATAATGTTTGAGTTGTGATATGCATCATGACTAGTTTTTCCATATAGAAATTTAAAGACATAAAGTCTAGGCAGAAGGACAGAAATTTGAAAGTCCCAGAGTCACACCAAAACCTATGGTGACTTAAGAACACAGTATGGGAGTGGGAGACTTGAGGAAGGTGAAGTAGGAAAGGTATGTTGGAGTGGGACTGTGTAGACCTTACATACTAAGAGTATGGACTTCATCCTATAATAGGAATAGGAATTCACCAAGACCCCCTACCCTAGGGCTCCAATTGGCATGCCCCTCTGTCCTATGTGGTCTGAAGAAGGCCAGTTCTGCACAAGCTGCACTTGGGAGCCTGTCTTGGTTCACGAGTCACTAGAGGACTAGTGCAAAACTGCTGAATGCATCAGAGGATATAAACTCTTCATTCTATCTTTGGTTAGAAAATTACCAAGCATTTAAACTACAAAGGAATATAGGGAACATCTGTACAGTTCCCAAACTTTACAGACCCAAAACTGAAATGCATATATCATAAATCCTAGTCCCCCTCTGGTACACTAAATTGTTCCTTAACAAGACTATGTCAATCAAAACAATTTGTTTAAACTATGCTGTGAATGTTGGTATTCTTAAATACAGAGAATACGGGCACTGTGTTTCAAAACTCAACTCTCAGCAGATGAACAAGATTGGCCACATGTTGCTTACTACTGATGAGTATATGAACATCGGAGTTCATTATGCTATTCTTTCTACTTTGGTATATGTTTTACATGATTCACAATAAAATAATAAATAAATAAATTTTCCCAAAAAAGAATGATAATTAGTTATCTGTAGCAGATTCTGTGGGTACCTTCAGCAGCCTGGTGCCCCCACCCCCTGGTGCTGCTCTCCTGTGCTGTCCTGGCTTGTTGGAAGCCATCTTAAATGCCTGGGGCCCTCCCTGTACCACCCTCAGGAGCATCCATAGCTAATGACTGATTGGTGAGGAGAAAGTAGGAACTACAGTTCCCTCACCTTTGGATGAAAAAGTGTTGGTGCCACTCATATTCCAGAGTAGCCAGAAGTCAGGCCGAGGCCAGACTTCTCCTAAACTCCCATCTCTGTCCCGCTCTGTCCTGCTTTACTCACAACCCTAGAAGTTTCTCCTGAGAACATTCCCTCAGTAAATCATTTGCAAAATAATTTCTGTCTTAGACTCTGCTTCCTGGGAACTCAGCCTTAATTTTATTTTGTAATGGGTGGGAATTAATCTGTTGACTAGAGTACTCAGCCAGGTAAGAATCAGAAGACCTGGTTACCAGACTGATTTTGTGTTTTCTTATCTGTGTCAATCAACTCTGTGAACATTAATTTCCTTTGAAAAGTGAGGAATATCACATTTTTACAGTCTACAGAATGTGATAGCTGAGAAGCAAAAGAGATTATGCTTATGGATACACTTTTGAAAATGGTAAGTTATAGACAATATATTACTATGCTGTTTTTATTATCTTCAAAAGTTGTGAATTGCCTGACATTTACTTATTAATGTATTACTATATCTACAACTGAGAAATTATTTTAAGGCAAATAAACTGAGGCTTGTTTCAATGTGCCACATAACCGGGCTGGCTTTTATGGTTAATTTAGGCCTTCCATCTCTGCCTGCCTCCTTTTCCTGATGAGACACTGGAGCTAGACATGAATTTGAATTTCTGGTGGACAATTGAGTCTGTCATCTTTATGTATAAAGAGAGCACATTTCCATTTTCCATTTTAGAAGCAAAGAAATGTTTTGCAAATTAAATATTAACCTCTTATAACTTCTATATAGAAAAAATAGCAATAACAATTCAGCTTAGTTATGCACTGTAATAATAATCTCCATTATTGATCATGTGTTCTATTTTCCAAAATGTCCACTGCAAGGAATAAATACCACTTTCTATAATCAGGTGATAATCCATCAACATAAATATTCACATAACAGAGTCTAAGTGACTGATTTACAGTGATCTCTGCAAAGTTGAAACAGTGAATGAAATTTAATCAGAGTAAAAATTGCTAGAGGGGGGATTTCGACACATGCTGAGTTCCTGATGCTCTGAGCATCCCTCTTCTAAGAGAGTCATGGAATTTTCCGATTCAATGACCCATGAATCTGGCATGATGTTCCTTTCTCAGAAATATAGTGTGGGGAAAGGTAAAAATGGTTGTTCCTGATTAGTCTTTGTTTCCCCTTCTCTCTTTCTTCATATGTATGGTTTTTAAAAAGTTAATAATCCTTATCTACACATTTCTATCTTAATAGACATAATGTTCACATGTGGCTTTCTGAAATATGTATGAAACTACCAGAAAACAGAGCTAAAACAGAATCTAAATTTTATGTGCTCCCACACTTGAGATTCTTCTGAAAATAAATGTTACTCAGAAATAATATCTGTGATCTTACCTGGCTGGAAACTAGGACATAGTAGTTAGATGTCAACATAACTTAAAGTAATGACTAGCATAAATCATATAAATATTGTATTTTCTTCTCTGTTTTCTATTGTAGCTATTAGCAAAGCAACACAGACATAAGCTAATGGAACAGAAATGATTTTCCTACATTTATCTCCATAGGAACTGATTCCTCAATGGGAAAATTTAAATATTGATGATTCCAAAAAACATACTGAGCATCAGAAAAAGAACTGTGAAGAGCTCACTGTTTTGAAAATCTGCTGTGATTACTAAAGTGGCTGCAACTTAAATAAGCATTTGAAGCTTTGAGCAAGAAGGAAAATTAGCGCAGGCAATGGTGAGCAATTTCTAGGAGGATGCCTCTAAAAATATTTGGAAGGTTACCTGTGGGGTATTACTGAGTACATGTGATGTGACACACTAATGTATACCATATATATATGACTCTTAGCCCCAAACTATTTCATTTTCTGATCCATCTAAGTTTACCAAGACTGATTTATCTTAATGTACTAATTTTTTTTCTTAAGGAATGATTGAAATTCCTTCTTTCTTCTGGTTAAGAATCAAATAACTAGTAAAATAAATGTGTTTTCTGTACTAAGTGAATGAAAATGGGTGGAAAATGGGCAGGTAATGAGGTAATAATGTTGTTCCACTGCTGATGAATTGGAACCACCTGAGCAAGGTTAGATGTGGCCGTCCTCACAGGCTCATAGTACTGGCCTTCAAGCAGAGAGAATGACAGACCTTCTTCCAGACACAGACACTCAACGGCAGTGCTTCCACTGGCTCCAACTGCCCCAGTGTTCATAGCCCACAGAGCCACAGGCCCATGTCCATGTGCTACAAAGAAGAAGGCCTCCATAGGCACCATGCTCATTTTATTTCTCAAACAAGCTTCTGTGGGTTTGTTGTTTGTTTACCACTGTACTGTTACATCAAGCTGGGGGTTCAATCTAAGGAACACTGAGCAAGTCTTTGCTCTTACACCAGTCCAATTAAGACATGGAAAAATTTTAAAAGGAAAGATAATGTAAAATACGGTAACACATTTTAAACTCTGGGAATTTTATCTTCGCAGTTGTACTCCTCCCAAATGAAATCATATTGGACCAAGTTAGGAATGTTAGTGTCATTTTAAGAAAACAGAGAAATGGAGAAAGATAAATGATACCCCCATGAGATCCTTTAATCAGCAGGCTTTCCAGCCTTTGGACACTTTCTGTGGTGGGCTTGATGTCAACTTTTCATTAGGTCATTTCCCAATTGAAGTAAACATGACATTTCTGAACAAGATATATGATTATTTCATTGCTGATTAGGTAATACTGTGACAGATTTGTTATCTTAAGTAATATTTGATTGATACACTAATGAAATATGCATTTAACTTTCTCCTAAGGATTTAAAGGATTTCATGTTTAAATGTTATATGCTTTATGGGTTTTAAAAGTCTTAAAGATTTTCAGGCTTCTGCTTCTGGATGATGAAGTGGATATACTTTCCTATTTCCTGTGCAAAATACATCTAAAAAACCTGGACATTGTATGCAAAACAAACATAAGAAGAGTTTGAAAGGTGGAAGGAAAAGGCAGACCATCCATGATTGTAGCTGTGGTGAGTTCCCTTGTGTTTTCTTTTTGCCTCATATATACTAGACTTGGAGGTGAAGAAGGTGACAACCCAGAAACATTAACAGGTGGAGGCAAAATAAATAAATAATCAATGAAAACAACTCTTTTGGCCAAAGTACAAGAAAATAGGCAATATAACAAGACAGAAAACTTCTAGAAAATAACCACTCTACTCCAACCACAGGGGAAAAAAATGTGGCCCCATCTTTACCATGTCAACAAAGGCTGAATGGTAAGCATAGATTTCTATCCTTGACAGGCTGTAAGGAGGTTATCTAATCCACTCCTCACCTCCACTAGGGTGGTGTCTATATATAAAGTCAAGTAGGGAGCCAGAAATTTCATCCCATTTGGCATTGACAAGGTCATCTGTTTGTGTTAGTGGGACCATCAGAAAGTCTGGATTATCACTTCAGCTCAGTAGTAATAAGCCATACCTCCTTCTCTCTGCTTGGATAGTGTAGAAATAAACCTAAAAAAAAGTCAGGACTTTTATCACCACCTAGAAATACCCCTAACACACTGAAGTGGCTGGTGGCTACATGGCGAGCAGTAATAGGTATTCCCTTCCCTCTCAGCCAGGGCAGTCTCAATGAATGCCTAGTAGGGAACCAGAAAAGTCACTCACAGCAAGGACAGCCCCTTCCCCTTAATATCAACAAAGGTTTCCTTCATAAAGATGTTTCAATAGCAATATCAAATACACTTGAAATAAATGAGACCAATGGAAGGTCTCAGCAAAGAAAGAAGATATAAAGAAAAACAAAATGGAAATTTTAGACCTAAAAATTATAATAACCAAAGTAAAATTACTAAACATTACTGTCAACAGGGTAGTAAATGGGACAGAGGAAAGAATCAGTGAAATATAAGATAAAAAACAATAAAAATCACTCAATCAGAACAACAGGGAGGGAATGGGAATATATATATATATATATATATATATATATATATATATATATATATATATATATGTATATCTATAACCTCAGAGAACTGTGGTACCACAAAGAAGTTCTAACATCCATACCATTGGACACTAGACAAAAAAAGTGAAAGAGATAAAAAAAAAATTTGGTAAAAGATGTAAACATAAAATTCAAGAAACTGAGGAAATCTCAGAATTTGTTTTCAACAAATTTAAACGGAAAAAATGACTAATGTAAGTTCCTCTAAACAGAAAGAAAATAATAAAATAAGATACCATGGAATAGTAGGAAAGAATAAAAAGTAAGTACTGTGGCTATTAAGCAAAATTATGGGTAAATAAAGAAGCTGTTCTTCCTCCTCATGTGTTTTCTAAATTATGTTCAATGTTTGAAGCAAAAATTATAGCACCATCTGATGTAGTTTTAAGTATAGGTAAAGGAAATACTTTAGACAGCTATATTATAAATGGATAGGGTAAAGGGACACAAAGTACATTCTTGATCCTAACCATTCAGAATTAGAGGATGATAAAAGCAAACATGACTCTCTCTTCGTTGATATCTCCAAATTCTTTATTTTGCTTTGTGAATTCACATTAGATAAGGAAAACAAAATAAACTCACAAGTGAGCAGAGGACTTCCTGAAGTGAAATGAAGCGATCTTTTTAGTTTACTTACTGTATCTTGACAATAATGTTAATACTCTTACAATAACTTCCTTTATAATATGCAGTGAGTACATTCAGTATTTCTAAAACTAAGCATTAACATTTACTTCATAAATAGGCCTCTATAAGAACTTTTCCAGAATGACTCTAAAAAGGCATCTAATATTGTACATAAGATGTACTGTGAGAGTTCAGCCAATATCATTATTTTTACTTTGCAGCATTTGCTGTTTCTTTAAATATTTATGTGTTCCTTACAAGTACAGCCAGCTTTGACTGAAACAAATGTGTTTTTCTTTAAAGCGAGATAACTGGTTAGGAATGATAATGGCTCTGAATTTGTGGTTTTCTTTGAAAAGAAAATAGATTATTCTAATATCAGCCTTTTTTACCTGCTAAAAATTTCAAGTTGAGACCAACATGTATTTAAGTCTCTTAAACAAAGGAAAAGTCATGTGTAAATGTACAAACACAGGTCTTAACTATCAGTCAAGAAACTGGTAACTGGTTGATTCTGGAGAGAAATGGGAAGAGATGGGATGAAGACATATTTACATTGTATGTACCTTGTACTTTATGATCTGTTTTGCCTTGTGCATATGTAATCTATTTAAATGTATGAATATATAAATAAATAATTTAAGTAATACACAGAAATAAGTAAAACTCTGGTATGAAATAAAACTTTATTCTTCATCCCTATTTCTTTTAATATATATATATATATATATATATATATATATATATATGTATGTATATATATATATATATATATATATATATATATATATATATATCTGTATGTGAGGAAAATTCCATTTGGGAATATTTGAAGAAAAATGTTCTTAACTTGCAATGATTTATTACTATGCCTGCCATTGGGTTTGGTATGTTCAGGGGTCTGCAAGTAGTTATGTGGTTGCCAATTTGCTTCCTCGGTTGTTACTGATCTGTAGGGTATGTGCCATGAGTGAGTCATAAAACATCACCGTGACTTATTTGCTTTTCTGAAAAATGGAGGCCATTATTCTTGTTGATTTCTTGCCTATAGAGGGTATTACAAAAATTTATCAAATACCTTTGGTATGTTCTTTGTTTTACCTGGATAGAAGGTAAAAGTGGTCATTATTATTAAAGTAAACTATAAGGTTAGAAAGTGCCAACATAAAAAGTAAGTACTGTGGCTATTAATAAGTCTAAATTGGTTATGTTTCTCAAAATAAAGATAATATTTTTACTGTTGATTTTGCAAGACCAAAGGAAACCTAACAGCGATAGTTACAGCCACTTCTAAGGATAAAAACCATGAGTGAAACCAGCATAACCAGAGAAATGGCAGCAGCAGGTAGTTAAAACCCCAGGCCACTAATGTCTCACCAACATAACATTTTTCCAAAATCTCAGTGTCATGAGTTCCTTTTTAGCTCTTTTCCACATTTCTGTTTATAATTACTTACATAGATAGGAAGTACTGTGTGTCAAATGCAGAAAACGCAGCCTCCCCTCCATCCGACATCCAGAGGGAGCTACAATCAGATCAAGAGAGCCCAGATACCATCCATCTGACCTAGATGTTCTTAGCAGATCAGACTTCCAAAAGTCAATTCTGTTATTTATGTGTGCAACCAAAACCCAGAAGTCTTCCAAAAATGCAATTGGAGATTACATCTTGCTTCCCAAACTCTAAAATAGGTAAAGAGTGTTTTATGAGGGCCTTAATCAATTTTTTATGATAGTTTTCAACATAGAAACCATAGTTGTACCCTAACATGATGACCAAGTAGTAATTGTCACAAGAATCTTAGAGTTGTCACCAATGTAAATTTTGCTGAAAACTATTGAAATAGAATCACTGTATCCTTAGATTAGGAATTAGAGACTTAAAGGGATACCTCCGGAATGGGGTAGTAAACTCCAAGAGACATTAAACTCTTTTTAGCTTATATTTAATAGCATTGTTAACATCTGACAAAATATTCTATATTAGGATAACTTCCTCAGAGATTACTATGTAGCATTGAGGACTCAGAAAAAAAGATATTGTCCTTACCCTCAGAAAGTTTGTGGTCTATTGCGCCAGAAGATACATTAAATTGTAATATAATAAAATATGTGGCAAAGAGAGCAGCTAGAAAGAGTATCCAATCAGGATGAGGTAAGAGTCAGGAAAAGACAAAAAACTACCTAGAAGAAAGTGAGGATTGAGAAACACATAGAAATTAATCAAAAGATGAGGGAAATGGCAAAAAATAGGGATATGAGTAAGCAAGGAAGAGGATATTTACCTTTTATATGACATATTTTGTTGCAACTAGAAATAGTGATTATAAAGACTGTAGCAACATGGATAAATAAATATTAGAATAATGTTAAAAATACATTTTATCTGTGCTAGGCTTACAACTGTAAAAATGATATGCTGTGTATGAGTACTAAAAGAAATAAAATATGAAACCCATTTGATTTGGTAAGTTGACATATTATGAGTGATATAATTATTTCAATTAATTATGCCATATGTATTGTAAATAGTTCTGATTTAGAAATCAATGATTCAACTATTTCAAGTCACTATAAAAGTGAAATATGCTTAAATAAGATCCAATTTTGTTCAAATAAAATATTTTAAATATGTTCTAAAAGAAGAACTTTTAAAAAAGGAAATAAAAAGGTATTATTATTAACTGGTGGATATCCAAATTAATATCATCAGATGTTCTTGCAACTTGTTCCAAAATATTTCTGAATATTAGTGTCCTTTCAAATGTACAAAAGTGAAGAAAAGAAAATATTTCTTCTTCCTCCTCTTTTTCAATCTCTCTCTCTCTGTCAATCTCTCTCCCTCTGTCCAGTTTGCACAGAATGTGGAATGTTTGAGATTTTTCCACCTGTTTCATGACATGCCAATATAAACATACAAGGACTCAGACATACCCATTTATCCACCCCATACATACACATATAACTCAAATCATGGTATTTAATGAAACTAAAAAAAGAAACGGTATAAAAATTAAAGTCCAACTCAGAACCATTTAATACCTGCTTTTCATGAACATTTGTTGAATAAATGTCGCAGTTAATGTGCAGAATTTGGTCTGTCTTTTGTTGTCATTATAATCTAGTAACAAGTCTGGAGAAGTAGCTACCTCTTACCACCTCAAACTCTTAGAATGACTACAATCCCTACCAAAAAATAAAACTTAATTTTATAAATTGTGTAATTAATATAGGTCCATTTGCAACATTTTAGAAATACTAATAGTTTAAGGGACAATGAAAAAGAAGCCTATATAGATGACACAGGAATAAGGACAGCATGAAGTAGCATGCAAGATAAGAGTGCATCCTTTAAGACAATTAGCAGATGTGGATGAAATGAGGGAGGAAGTAAAGATAGCAAGTACAGAGAATGGATTCAAGAACTTTGATGACAAAGCAGTGTAAGAGAATGGTATAATCCAGTGGTCGGCAAACTCATTAGTCAACAGAGCCAAATATTAACAGTACAACGATTGAAATTTCTTTTGAGAGCCAAATTTTTTAAACTTAAACTTCTTCTAACGCCACTTCTTCAAAATAGACTCGCCCAGGTCGTGGTATTTTGTGGAAGAGCCACACTCAAGAGGCCAAAGAGCTGCATGTGGCTCGCGAGCCACGGTTTGTCAACCATGGGTATAATCTAATGATAGTATGTGTGTGTGTTTTTTTTAATGTTTTACAAAGGGAAGGCATGTTGGCCTGAATGTTTTATTGAGGAAGAAAAGGATTCAGTAAAGAAGGAACAGAACAGGATTAAAGATAGAGCAGGAAACTGGTAAAGCGAAATCCCCTGAGAAGATAAGGGGGAGTGTATTGGAGAGCACAGTTGAATAGATTAGCTAGCCTTCAATAGAATAATTAATCCTCCTAATAATAGAGGAATATGCAAATTGCCTAGGACTCTGTCACAATAATGACCAAACAGGAGGCTGCGTGGGGTGACCAGGCCAGCAGGGAGGGTAGTTGGGGGCGACCAGACTGGCAGGGGGGGCAGTTGGGGGCAACCAGGCCAGTGGGGGGGGGAAGTTGGGGGCAACCAGGCTGGCAGGGGGAGCAGGTGGGGGTGACCAGGCCAGTGGGGGGAGCAGTTAGGGGCGACCAGGCCAGCAAGGGGGGCAGTTAGGGGGGATCATTCAGGCAGGCAGATGAGCAGTTAGGAGCCAGCGGTCCTGGATTGTGAGAGGGATGTCTGACTGTCGGTTTAGGCCGGATCCCAGCTGGCAGTCGGACATCCCCTGAGGGGTCCCTGATTGGAGAGAGTGCAGGCTGGGCTGAGGGGACCTGCCAGCATGCACAAATCTCTTGCACTGGGCCTCTAGTATTACAATAAAGAGGATAAAGCTGAGGTGGCCCTATTGAGTAATCTACATCTATAAGAAGTGAGAAGTTGCGTAGGGGTGCGGGAAAAGAAGGAAAGTGATTAGATCACGATGAGAATGGTAGGGCTTCAGAATTTTTGTTGCGGGTCCTAGGATAGAAGATTTGAAGGACAGGAAAGGAATTGATAATAAACTGTGGTATCACCAAACCCAAGACAGTGGAAGTGCACTCAGGCAGAGTTGCATTATTTTATGAGTTCTCCAGCATTGTTTAGTTATAGTTAGTAAGGCAGATGGTTGCATAGATCAAGGATTAGGACTCTGTGGAGCAATAATGAAGTATAAAAAAGGAACAAGGAAAATGATGATTCAAAGTGTCCTCATGAAATAACCACTCAGACGGTTAACAGAGAAATATTTTCATTGAATACAAAATATTTAATTGAATAAATACTACATATGTAATTTCTGATCACAAGGTGATCAGGTGCAATAAAATAGCACCACCACTACCAATATCATCATCAAATAAGAAGGCTAATGATATATACTATGAAAGAAATAGTAAGTTTCTGAGCATGAATCTGATAGATAGTAATAGTTTTATAGACTACAAATAAGAAAGTAACACTTCCATTATTTTAAGAGCAAAAGTGTCTTCTCTATTTAGAGTAGATAAACATGCGAGAAGATGTGACATAAATGCCAGTTGCACATATTAGCCTCTTCTATTAAAGGTAAAGCATTTTGAGAGATTTGGGGTATGTTTAATTTCATTTCTTAGTACAAACCCAAAACAAATAAGTTAAGCCATTTGTCTCAAGTGGCCCTGTGGAATACGAGAATGCTTTAGGCTCACTGGAATTAAGGAGCCATATGGAACTTGTAGTGTACTTATAACTAAGACAGATGGCAGCAGTATGGAGCCAGCCTTGAGGCTGTATAAACACCCCAATGACCATGAGCAGCCAATTAAGAATTGAGACAAGAGGGAAATGTCATTTCAACTCCTGTAAAATGTATCTGGTGCACGCATCCTTGCTGCCTTTCATAAGCCTGCTTCATGGTCTAGGGCTCTTAGAGACAAAGGAAATGTTTTCCTGACCTTCTCTCATAGAGAACATCTAAATTCTGGTCCAGTTCTTTCAAATATTAGAATTTCTATTTCTACCTGGGGAAAGCCTAGAAGACTAGATTATTTCTAGCACCATTATTTGTAAGCTCAAGATGAAATACTCTGCCTGGCCAGTGTGGCTCAGTGGTTGATCACTGACCCATGAACAAGGAGGTCACGGTCTGATTCCCAATTGATTGATGATTCTCATCATTGATGTTTCTATCTCTCTCTCCCTTCTTCTCTCTGAAATAAAAACGTTTTTAAAAAAATGTTAATTAAAAAAAGATGAGCCCTGGCTGGTTTGGCTTAGTGGATAGAGCATCAGCCTGCAGACAGAAGGGTCCCAGGTTCGATTCCAGTCAAGGGCACATGCCCGGGTTTCGGGCTCGATCCCCAGTAGGGGGCGTGCAGAAGGCAGCTGATTAATGGTTCTCTCTCATCATTGGTATTTCTCTCTTTCTCCCTCTCCCTTCCTCTCTGAAATCAATAAAAATAAAAATATTTTTTAAAAAAAGATGAAATTCCCTAACCAGTTTGCCTCAGTGGATAGAGCGTCGGCCTGCAGACTGAGAGGTCCCAGGTTCGATTCCCGTCAAGGGCAGGTACCTTGATTGCAGGCACAGCCCCATTAGGGGGTGTGTAGGAGGCAGCTGATCGATGTTTCTAACTCTCTATCCCTCTCCCTTCCTCTCTGTAAAAAATCAATAAAATATATTTTAAAAATAAAAAATAAAAAAGATGAAATATTCCTGCAGCTCCTAGAATAGATTAATAACTCCAGTACTCACTCATTAAACAGTTTCAGTATATCAACTTTCTACCAATCACTCTTTAGCTCTGATGGTACCAAATGGAAGTTAAAGTTCTTGTTTTCAAGGAGATCAGGAAGGAGACAGACAAGTCAACCAGAATTGTAACAGACTGTGAGCACAGATCAAAGCTAACTCCTCATCCAGACAGGGCAGTTTCAGCATAAGAATCACAGCCTCCCACCCATTGCTTTCTACTATTTTGTCATCACACCAAGCTTAAATCGTGGCCTTCCACCTTCTAGGTGTGATATCTTGGGCAAGTTATTTAACTTTTCTGGGCCTATTATTTCTCATCAATAAAATTTGCAGCATCAAAATAGCTGCCTCAAAATAGTATTGTGAGGATTTATATATGAACACAAGTAAAAGACTCAGAATAGTGCCCTGCACTTACCAAGAATTCAATTATTGTTAACTATTAGTTAATTGCTCTTGAAAATAATTAGTAGAAACTTCTGTTTAAGGGGTATAATTGGAGACTACTCAAACCCAGTAAATACTTTATTTATGTATACTAGTAAAGCTCAATGCAGCTAGCTAACCAAACACAACTTTTTAAAGATCAGCTATTCTTCCCGTCGATGAGCAATTCATCAGTCATGGTTCTGATCCTGGGAAAGTACACATGGAGCTGAAAGCTTGCCTTTCCCTCCCGAAGAAAACTGATGTCACCCAAGTAGCCACTGTACAGTCATGTACAGATAATTAAAAACCCTGGACTGAGAAAAACCTTTGCTTGGAGGTCCCAAATTCTAGGGATGCCTCTATTTCAATTTGGTCAATTACTGCTTTTCTCTTTGTGCTATGAAAATACAAACACTGAAGCTATAGACCAACAAGTGAACCTAGCATGAACTCCGGATGAAGACTCTTTCATAGTGATTAATGGGCTGCAAAGATTTTGAAATAAAAACCTGAAACCACAAACTAGTCATACAGTTGGCTAAATATTTTGTTTGGGTGCTCACACCCAGCCTACAGATAACCTTGTGTTGACCCTGTATTCCAGAAGCAGAAAGGAAGGGCCAGTGTTTTCAAGGAAGAGATTTGTGGTTTGGTCTGGTCTGTCTATAAAAAGAGTTGCAGTGCATGGTCTTAACGAAGTTCATCTCCCAAGTCTCTGACCAACTGAGTACGAGGTTCTCACAGGAGCAAGCTGTGACAGCTGGAATTTGGCATCCACGGCCTCAGACAGGCTGCTGATCCCAGACTGATAGTTTTAAAACGCTAAAACAAGCCTGTTACCATTCTTGAAATTTGTTTCAGCAGGCGCCAGGGAGGAATGTTACTGCCCCTCATTGCTAGCCGGGAGTCTCATCCCGGCATAACTCTGAAGAACTTCTGGGCTTGTGGCTCCTGCCTCATTCAGAGATTATGTTTCCAGCTTGATGGCAGGACACTGGAGAAACCACATGCTTTGTTTAAACATGGAGACTGAGTGGTAAGATCAGCAAAGGCCCTTAAGGCAAATGTCAATAGGCCGTTGCTATATGAGAGAACTAAGCAAAATGCACAAGGGACAGGTGAATTCTCTGAATCTTAGATAAGTAGCTTTTTAATCCTTTAAGAAAAAAAAGTAAGTTATATTTTCCAATTTTAGATACATTTTATCCATCTTGTATTTGTTTTGAATCTCATGCAAAAGAAAGCATATATATATGCTTTACTACTTTGTAAGACAAAGTAGTAAATATACAACAGTTAGTGACTATATATATATAGTCACTAACTGTTGAATATTTACTACTTTGTCTTACATCTTAGAACTATCACTTCTATCAAAAAAGGAACAAGTTAATAATGAATAAGATACAATATTTCCCTCTCTTTGTAGCATCTTTGAGGAAAACTGCTTTCAGGCACAAAGCAGGATTTAATTTGTGATTGGTAACAATTAAAGACTATTAATATTCATGCAAAGATATGTAATATTTCCTAAGTATTTCAAGTCCTTGTTCTGTCCCTTACTAGTGTGATCTTTGGCATGCCTCCAAACCTCTAGAAGCTTGAGTTTCCTACAATAAAATAATAAAGTTATGTGATGGTTGTGAGGATTTATTGATGAATATGAGAATACCCTTTGAAAATGAGAAAATGATATCAATATAACATAAAATTATAATCTATGCTCATGTTTATTCAATCAATTAAATTCTTAAATTTATTACTATTTATAAAGTAGAATTATAAATCATAATATTGATAACCTTAACAATTTAAATCACGAGTTTTCTATTTTTACCTTAAGTGACACATAATTGAGTAGGAAAAAAAAAAAAGCCAAAACATGAAGAGTTAAACCAGGCCAGGTGGAATCAGGACTATAATAACTACCTCCTAGAAGCTGAAGGGGTCAGCCAAGAGGTAATTGTGGCAAGGGAAGCTGTCGGTATGGATGAATTCACAGAGAGAGTTGGCAGAGGAAAAAGAAACAAAGACCCACAATTGTATTCGTGAGAAGACCCACCACCATTGTACTCTAGGGGGAGGGGTGGAGCAGTAGTGAAGGAGTGCTTGGAAAAATAAGACCACCCAAACCCGAGAAGCAATATCTAGCAAATTAGAAGAACCTAGACTGGAATGGTTTTTCTGAGATGGAGATTCCAACGAGGAAGAAACAGCCATTGTTCATCCTGTCAATGCTTCTGAGAAATCAAATTAGATGAAAACTGGAAAATGCACAAGTGCAGTGGCCAGTAATGAAACTGTCTGAGCCATTTAAATGGGTGATGAGGAAGGCAGCTGAGGTACAAGTAGCAATGAAGGAAGGATGGGCAGCCATGAGAACTACTCTATACTTGCTGTTTTAAGCTAGGAAACACTTGTTACAAAAAATATCCTTAGATAAATGAGGGGTAAAGTGCAATCACAGGAGACGAAGCAGGATCGCTGGTGGAACCAGTTCCTTGAAGAGCTGGGAGGGTGAAATGCTGTGCACAGGTGGGAAGATTAGACTTGGAGTAAAGACAGAAAGGATAGAGGGAGAGTACAGACAGGAAAATTTATAGGTTTGGGAGCAGTATATAAGTTGAGCATCTTTATTTCACACATGAAATGCTTAGCTTTAGTATAATGTTATATTTAGGATATTACAACAGAACTCAATGCAATAAACATAGAATGAGAATATTTCAATTTGAGTCATTCGTTTTTAGTTAAATATTGACTGATAGAAATACATAAGCAGAATATTATAATTAGCTATTTGTTCATTCATTCATTCAATAACAATATTGAGTTTAACGAGTGTAGAAACTTTTAATTCCCATTGAGAGCATGAGAAAAAAAGTGAGATTTAGTTCCAACATGAAGAATTAAAACTGTGCAATGACATGGCATGACTATCAAGTATTTTACAGCTGTCTGAAAAATACTATGTTACCATGTTGTCTGAGATATTTAATATTTAAGCATTGACCTATAGCCTGGGTGAGGATAGATAATATGTCTTATTCAGGGAATGAATCTCTAAGACACTTCTGAGGCATTTGAGACTATGAAATTGAATCTTCTATAACATAAAATTGGTCTCACAAACTTAAAAGCAGGAGAGAATGTAGGTCTTCTCCAATATTTTTGAAGGTGCTAAATCTCACAAAAAATTAATGCAATATTGTTCCTATACTGTTAATAGTAAAATAAAAGGGAAATATGTTTATATTTGAGTTCAGTATATTTGGGTTGAAATATTTTTATTGAGAAATGAATGACTTTTAGGAGTTTATTCTAAATATGCAAGTGTGTATATGTGTGTGTGTGTGTATTCCATTATAAAAATGTTGAATAAGTCCAGTAAACACTGAAATCTAGTAAGTACATCCTATATAATAAAGAGGTGATATGCAAATTGACCATCACTCCAACACACAATATGGCTGCCCCCATGTGGATACAAGATGGCTGCCACAATATGGCCACCTGGGGAGGGCAGTTGGAGGCAACCAGGCCTGCAGGGGAGGGAAATTGGGGGGGACCAGGCCTGCAGGAGAGGGCAGTTGGGAGGGACAAGGCCTGCAGGGGAGGACAATTGGGGAGGACCAGGCTGGCAGGGCAGGGCAGTTAGGGGAGACCAGGCTGGCAAGGGAGAGCAGTTAGGGGTGACCAGGCCAGCAGGGGAGGGCAGTTGGGGGTGAACAGGCCTACATGGGAGGACATTTAAGGATGACAAGGCTGGCAGGGGAGGGAAGTTAGGGGTGACCAGGTCAGCAGGGGAAGGCAGTTGGGGGCAATCGGGCGGCAGGGGAGCAGTTAGACGTCGATCCAGCTGGCAGGGAAGTGGTTAGGGGGTGATCAGGCTGGCAGGCAGAAGTGGTTAGGGGCAATCAGGAAGGCAGGCAGGCGAGCAGTTGGGAGCCAGCAGTCCTGGATTGTGAGAGGGATGTCCGACTGCCCGTTTAGGCCCGATCCCACTGGGCCCGATCCCAGTGAGATCGGGCCTAAATGGGCAGTCGGACATCCCTCAAAGGGTCCCAGATTGGAGAGGGTGCAGGCTGTGCTGAGGGACACACCCCTCCCCTTGCACAAATTTTGTGCACCAGGCCTCTAGTATATAATATTAATTATCAAGAGCTTAAACTTTGGCTTTTATTTGCATTTATTGGATGTATTTAATTAGAAGTATTTGTTATGTTAATAGTAAAACTTAAACTCATTAATAGTTTAATATCAGTTCAGTTCCACTCTGATTTTTATGTTGATTAAAAATACAGAAAGCGGAAAATGAAAATTTTTAGGAGATTTTAGCAAAGTGTCCTGTAAGATACATACTCATACATACCCCAGATAAATTGAAAAAGCCTATAAATAAACTAGATGTTTTGAATTAACCTGAGATTAATATTTCAATAGCAGACATATTTTTGTAAAAATGTGTCAGGTCCCCAATTTCTTAATTTTTAAATTTATGTGAATGTTTATTGCTTTAGACTTACCTCTTTTGTCTCCTATTTCTCTCCCTGCTAAGAGCTATATTCAGAACTCTCTAGGAGGTAACAGCCCAGTATAAAAGAGAAAGTATCTCTCAACATAATATAATGCGCACACACAGAAACACATACATACGTGTACTTGAGTAGCTACTGCACAATTCACTTTTTGAAGTACTGTTTGTCTCATTTTGTTTTTCATTTAAGTTCGAGCTTCTGTGAGATAGATTCAATATTGTAAAACATTTTTGGTAGCCATAGATGTGAGCTATTCTTTTCAATACTCTATTCTAATAGAGGACAAGCTGTCTGGAGTATAGTAACAGACACAATTACTAACAACTCACATTATGATTTAATTTTTTATGATGTTGAATTTCAAGCATGAAGTGTTTTATCTACAATAAATACATTTGTAGATAAAGTGTTTGAATCTACACTTATAGATTGTTCTGAATCATTCTTTTTTTAAAAAGTATTTCCTCAGGCAAGAAGATAAACCATCTTCCCCCAAGGTTTGCCAAGTTTGAGTGAACAACTCAAGAAGAAAGAATTTAACTGCATAGATTTAAGATACATTTAAAAAATTTTAAGAGGTTAAATTATTTAAGTCCAATATATTTCATTACCAATAGGAAATGTGCAAAGGGACTAAAGAAACATCTAACTGGATTTTCCAATTTTTTGCTCTGAAAAATAATAGGTAATTTGTCTTCCAGTTAACTCTCCTTGGTAAAACTTGTATACTTTCTCACCCCAAATGACCCTGGGTAAAGTTGTTGATATTCCCTTGCATATTTGTTTCAAATACAACTAACAGAACTCATTATGGATGAGCATTGAAGTTATTAGGAATTTATATGTGCTATTTAAGCATCTATTCAACATAAGAAAATAAATAATATATAATTAATTTGCAATTATATAATAGAGGTAGTTACCTGAAATTTTAAGAGTGAACAGATACTATTAAAGACAAAACAATTTTCTCAAATTATTGTGACATCTCTTAATGCCTAGAACAGTGGCACAGCTAACCCTCAATAGATATTAGTTCAATTAATGCAGGGATAACATTTATTTCATATGTGAATACATACAGGCAAGCAGTACACTTAAACTTTTAATCAATTTAAAGAACATAAAATTATTACATTTAAGATTAAATTATTTCATTCGAAAGATACTTTGACCAGTACTTGCAGTACAATGATATAATAGACTGAGTAACAGATTATTTGTACAGATTATTATTTACTTGAGAAAAAAACATTAATGAAATTTCTACTGTTAAATGTACCTAGCACAGATACTCTGGACTTAAAAATATAAAAATGTATCTAACAATTCAAAGATGAAGCGTACTCAAGACTAGTAAATGACTTCAAGAAATTTCTATGGAAGAAAAAAATAAATTTTAGTTGTTCTTTACTACCGATGTTGAAGACTATCAATATAGAAGACTTTACTAAATTGGCTTTTGTCAAGTTGGGGATTAATTAGAGATATCAAGGGGAAAATTTAGGAGTGCTAATTTGAAATTTTTTCAAGTCGATGATAAAAAACACATCTTGGAATCATTTAAAGTTTAACGATGCAAAGTTGTCAGGATATCTTGAAAAAATATACTTCTGGGAAAATGGTAGTAAGAATGTTTCCTTTTCCAATATCACTGATAATAAATAACAATTTAAAATATGCTAGGGGATAGAACGTACATTTTTGTCTTTAAGAAAAATGAGGTGGATTCTCTGTGCATATAAATAACATCCTAGGAGGGACCTTTGGAAGTTGCTTGAACTCATTCAACTCAAGGGAAGTCATTTCATGTGTTCTGCCACTTAATGCAACTCCCCAAGGAGCCCAGGATAACTAGGACAACTTGCTTACTCATCACATGGGCCCTGGGTAATTCCACTTCATCTAAGAAAGCAAAGAAAACAAATAAATAAGTAAATATATACATATAATTTTCTATGGTTAATACTGTCATTTTTCTTTTTAAAAACAGCCTTATCCTACTTTAAATATTGAACTTTAGCCACATCTGATGTTTTATGAACACAACTAAAGTATTCTTTAGGGAAAACAAAAAGAGATAGATGGTATAGCAATTTTAAGAACTGTATAAAAAAAAAAGTTCCCCAGGCACCTCACCACCAAAAGAAGTCAGAAATAAACTGCATCACCATAAATAATCAAAGTAAAATCAACAGAGTCTCTTTGGATCCATAATTGATGCGAGGCAAAGCAGAGGGTGAGGAAACCTTTCAGAAGAAAAAATTTAAACCACCCATTTTTGCCCCATGTTTGCAATTATTTCAATTTTTGAAATTCCAAGTTCCCAAAACAATAACACATCAAAATGAATATTAGTTACATAGTTGGAGTTCAGTAATTCAAAAGATTTATAGCAATGATTCACTAAACAAATCAAATAAAAGTGGTTTCCTTTCTAACTTTTATAAAACAATATGATGAGTTCTCTTTCCCTTTATAGATGTTTTTCAAATTGGAATGCGAGCAACTCTTGCTATCCCCGAGGAAAATAGCAAAGTGAGAATTTTTGTAATCAGAGCTGCTTAACAATCTGAGTTTACTCACATTACAGAACAGCCTCACATTTTAACTAAAATAGCTGTGATGTTTGAGTCACATGTTGGGGCTAATGAAAAATGAAGACCAGAACAAAAGAAAGGCCTGTGACTTCTCATTTTTAACACCCTGAAATGGAAGGAGAGAACAAACACTTGAAAAAAGCCATTACATGACAGACCCATTGATATGTTTTATTTATCGTTTGTTTGTTTATTGTATGATGATTTTATTTGTACCTTTTAGAAGAATCAATTCCATTTAAGTGCCTTAGTACATTGCCTGCCACTTACAAAAAGACAATTCTATTAAGTTGAATTTTTGAAAAGCCAATCTTTTCCCTTTTTATAGATTTGGGCCTGTTCTGCATTTATTTTTATTTTTTTGCTTTCATATATGATGTGAAGTGTTCATGATTATTTAACTTGTAGATTTAGTTAACTGAAACAATATCTAGATTTTCTATCATTCTGTTTCTAATAGTTATGAAATGTTCTCTTGAATATTAGAAACCATCATCCCAATTAATAATCATTAATTATCTCTTTTAACAACAAAACATTTTTTAAGAAGTTGTTACAATTGTTTCTTTGATTCTGGAGTTAAAAAATGTAAAAACAACCCATGGAAAGAATAACTGAAATGGAATAAAATATCAAAACATTGTTTCTAGAACTCCCCAAAGTAAAATATTTCTAACTCCTTTGCATGTTTAAACTACAAAACTATAAAGGAATTTTCAACATGAAAAAAGCCTGTGAAACCATTGCTGCTTTATTAACTGTGACTGTAGTTAAGGTTGTTGTTCATTTTTAAATATATGTTTCACATACATTGATGATTAAATTTACCATTGCTACTAGTGAAGATATTCTTTTAACCCTGGTATGGGAAGAAATCACTCCTACATCTTTGGTAATAAGGACATTATTGTGAATTTGTGAATTACTACTTCTTGACTCTGAAACTTGATCTACAATTTCACAAATGCTTTGAGTGAGTGCATTGTTTGTGGAAACCATGGTCAAGACTGGATTTTACAACTGTTTTGACTGGTAGAAACACATGTGGCACTTGAAGAACCAAGAACCCAAAGACAGATGTGACCACCACAATTATGAATGTATTAGAAGGAAGTTTAGGCTTTCATACAATGTGAGAACTGGAGTTCAAACTAATACACCTCACATTTCTAGAGGCCAAGAGACTTCTGTTGACCTAAGTGCTCTTGTGCCCCAGAATCTGAGAAGTGACTTTCCTGCTAGGTTCTAGGATCTGTATCACCCAAGGTCTTAGGTTCTTAATCAATTTTGTTAATTCATCTAGAACTTTAGGAACATGAGTCCTCCTGTCCTCCCCTTTTCAAACTTTCTATATCATTCAATTATTAATTCAGTTGCTCATCCGTTCTTTCACTAATAGTTACCAAACATTTTTGGAGACAAAAACATGTGACTGACAACAAAGTAGCTGTGAAAGCCACAAAGGTGAGTAAGACCCATTTTCTGAAGATGTCCATAGTCTGGTGTGGGAATCAGATACAAATATGAAGCAGTTACAATAGAGAGTGATGAGGATTAAAGGTTTAGAAAACATTAGAAATATGTAAGAGGATCCATTAGGATGACTCACCATCCTGGTCTGCTCAGGACTCTCTGGCTTTCTTCTAAATCTATTGCTTATCTGATATTTAAAGTAGGTGCTGTTCCTCTTTTCTTTTTCTTAAAAGCAAGCTATTGCCACTGATATTAATACTTCTTGTATAAACTGTTACTTATACTAGTAACTGGAGAACTGTTAAATCTCTTCCATTGCTATCCATTTCATACGGTACTACAGCAAAAGGAGAGTTCAACTCTAAAATGAGTGCAGAGAACATTTGTTTTTAAAAAGAGAGATTTAAAGCTCACCATATTAGAAAGTTATTAATTAGGGGGCAGGGAGGGAATCAAATCAAGACATATTCAATGTCAATCTCAAATCATCCAGTTTTACTGTTTTCATATCATACAGAAGGTCTTTTATAATAAATTATTATTTCAAAATATATACATATATCTCTGATGAACCATTTTCTTAGATCTAATTAAGATGGTTGCCTTTCTAAAGAATTCATTAAACCTAAATTGTTATCTTGTGTTTATGCTATAGATTTTTATGCTACTACTCATTAAATATTGGCTTTCATTTATAAGTTTTCATTTTTCAGCCAATTTATCCTAGTCCATAAATTATTCCCTGGGAATAGAGATTTTTTTTTGGTTTTTATGTTATTGTTTTTTAATACATTAACTCCTTAATGCCACCAGGGTTTAGTTCTCAGTATATTGAAGTTATTATTTTTAAAATGATTCATCAGAGCATTTAATTCACATGATTTTAGCATATATGATTTAAATTTTATATTTATGTAATCACTTCAAGATGAATTATCCTGAAAAATCAACTCATTTCTTTCTGCTTGTTATAGCTAACTATTTCTTTAAGGTAACAGCAGAGTTTTTCCAATTTAGATTGCTAAGGGATAATTCTTTGTTTCTGTTGTTTACCTGTTTCTTTTACTATACGTAAAAAAGAGTTAATTTGCTATGATGAGTATCAGTATATATTAACTGTTGCAGACTACTAACATAATCAGGTGAAAAGCCACATTTCAATTTAGCATTTCACTCTAAGGAAGGATAGGGCTATACTTAGAATATTCCAGATTTTGAAACACTTTGTTAAGGTAATATTTTTACATTTTAATTGGGGTATTGGATGGTAAATAGACACATCCTTACTAGTGAGTTGTCTTACTTGAAATAAACTAGAACTTCTTTTCAAACCAATAGATATGGAAACTATTTTATAAATTAATTTTGCATTAAAGCAATTTTGAAGAGAAAAATATGTAATGTTAGATTAGTATCTTTTTTTTTTTTTTTTGTCTTGCCACAAATACAACATGAATTAGTGATTGAGCACCTGGGGCCAGTGACCTCATGGAGACACAGTTATACTGATGTACATTTTACCTCTAGGTATCTAGGTATCTTTTCTCTCTAGGCACAGAGTTTCTCTTTATATAAAACTGAGGATGGTGTAAATCTTTGTGAAAAGACAGATAAAAATGTGTTCCTCTTCAAAATGCTTTGGGTGTTGCATGACAGTAAAGATATTTTACATTCAACATCTTTGACTGTAGTGTAATGAAACCTGCCACACAGTTCTGTTGACAATAATAAATGATTAATAATTTTGATAAAATATTTCTTTCCAAAAATTAAATACTGTCTACAAATCCATAAATTCTGTATCAGTGTTAACATTTATCTTGACATATCAGATATGATTCTATACCATAATCAAATCATTAGCTGAGCTCTATCATTTTTCATTCAATAGAATGTCAGGAAATAGAACATAATGTTCAATAATGTCATGAATTTAATAAAATAAAAAATGAGACAAAGACAAGTCCTTGGTTATAATTTCCATTCCAAATTAAAACTTTTGTGATGACTTTTTCTTTTTACATTTCCTTTCAATAATATAAATCTAATGTAATATTTTACCCCTTTTTTACTATTAAAAAACCTTGATTAAAAAAAAATAGAAGTTGGAATTACAGACTACTTTGTATTAGTTTATTTCCTCACCCCCCAAAATTTCGACCCTAAAATATACATTTATTTTTATAAATATTTTAAAAGTATTTTTTGTATCACCACATTGACCAGATTGACTTATCAAAATTATCAAGTTACATTTTTAAAAAAGCAATAAAAATTAAAAAGTCCAAAGAAATGGCTAAGACAAATACATCAGTACTGATAAGCTATAAAACAATGCTATTGGCACATCTGCCAGCCACTGAAAGCTAATGCATCTGTGTTTAAGCCACCCAGAGAGTAGTATTTTGTTATAACAGCCCTAGCAAATTAATACAAAGGTTATGACCTAGACTATACTGTATATTTTAAATAAAATTGTGCTATGTTCAATTGCTCTATTAATTTTTCTTTGCTTCATTGTTCCCGCAGATTTATTTTAAAATGTAAGCACTTTAGAAGAAACTTTATCACATATTTTAGAAAACAAGTTTGTGCAATTCTCTAAAGGGAACATTTAAAATTTAATATTCATTAGTAAATTTTAAAGTTGCTCTAACGACTTAGACTTTTGTTGGCAAGCACTGTTTGGAAAATGGTCTTAAAATGTATGAGTCTTTAGTTTTTTAAACCAGCAAATGCTGTTACTGTAATTATTCTGTTAATGAAAAAGATCCCTCCTAATAGTAGGTACTCTTTGGGGTCAGAAACATGATTATTAATGAAATAAAACAAGAAAGTAAAAACATTTTATAAATATATAAAATTTATATTATATATTATTTATATATAGGGTGTCTTAAAAATGTATACAAACTGAATGACTATAAAGCCTGTGTTTGTTAACATACAGTTCATTTTCAAAATTTAAAAGAATACACAGAAATGAATAATTTTTTTTGTCAATGCCTGTTTCCAAACTGATGATGGTTTGGTCCAGGCACTGTTGATAATGCAAAGCAATGGAATCACAAGCATCAAGAATCATTTAATTTGGTATTTGTGCGACCTCAATTGATCAACTGTTGCGGTATCATAAACTTTTTTAAATACAGATTTTTTATTGTTACTAGTATTACAGATGTCTCCCACTTCCCCCTCCCCTTTATCCTAAACTTTATGTTTTATGTATCCCCATAAAAAAGTCTAGTGAATAAATTTTCTTTGTTTAAAGCTTAGTCTGGCTGAAGTGGAGTGAAAATTAAGTGAGTTATCAGCTGTTATAATAATTATAAAGGCAGTGTTTGTACTTCAACTGCTTTTTCAAACTTCTGGTAGCATTTTAGGATGAATTTCCTTTTGTTCAAAGCTTAGTCTAGCTGAAAAGAAAGAAACATCCATTGAGTTATCAGCTGTTAAAGTGTGTATACATGTTTTTGGGGCACCGTGTATGTAAATAAAATATATAGCTAACATTTGTTCAGCACGTATACACTTCCTGAGAGTTGAAGGATGTTAAGTGACACTGTTACTCTTCTCCTCCTCCTGCTTTGTGAACAGTGACTAACACGAAGAACATAACCTCACCTCTGATTGGACCCTAGCAGCTTTATTCCTAGAATGGTTAATCAACTTCTTGCAACGTGCATTATTTTCTAGGTCAGCGATTTTCAACTTTTTTCACCTCATGACACACATAAACTAATTACTAAAATTCTGAGGCACACCTAAAAATACATTTTGTGCTGATCTGACAAAAATATAGGTATAATTTTATTTATTCACTCCGGATGGCTAAGGACTAGATAGTCAGGTACTGCATGTTTTAATAATTCTTGTGGAACACCAGTTGAAAATTGTTGGTCTGGGTCCATGGTGGGCAAACTGCGGCTCTCGAGCCACATGCGGCTCTTTGGCCCCTTGAGTGTGGCTCTTCCACAAAATACCACGGCCTGGGCGAGTCTATTTTGAAGAAGTGGCGTTAGAAGAAGTTTAAAAAATTTGGCTCTCAAAAGAAATTTCAATCGTTGTACTGTTAATATTTGTCTCTGTTGACTAATGAGTTTGCCGACCACTGGTCTAGGTTAAAAAAGAAGACTTTATCACATTGGTTGAGATTTATATTATTCTCCTTGGTGAATTTAACTGAACTGTATTCACAGACACAAACAATGTCTATATGTACAGATTAGTCTGGCAATTGTTATTGCCAAAATGTTCAAGTCAATTAAAGCTACTGAAAATACATTAAAAAATTATGAAATAAAAATAAATTATGCAGTAAATAAATTTGTATTTCTAAATGCAGTGAAACTACTGGTCTTCAGTAAATAATAAAAGCAGTTATTTGCATATACTCTATAAGAAATGAGTAGACACAATCACATATTTTTCTCAACTGTTTCAGAGATATATTCATAAATCATCCAAACAATTTTATTTTTGCATGAATTTGGCAGATTTTTTTCCACATCTGGGATCCTTGAACAATGTCCAATATTCCATGCTGAGCTTTTAAACCTATTTCCTGTACTTTATACATCGCAATACTCTTATACGTGTCAATATAATAATAAAATGTACATAAGGAAAGCATTTTCAGTTAATTTCCTTATTTTGATGTCTTCATGTTCATTTAATCTGTTTTATTTCACATCAAAAGAGCTTGTTTCCATTGTGTAAATGTACCACAGCTTTTATATCCACTCATCTACTGATGGATACTTGGGTTGCTTCCAAACCTTGGCTATTATAAATAATGCTGCAATGAACACAGAGGTACTTATATTCTTTCAAATTAATGTTTCAAATTCCTTCGGATAAATCCCAGGAAATGGAATTGCTGGGTCATAAAGAAGTTTCATTTTTAATATTTTGAGGTAATTCCATACTTTTTTGCATAGTATATGCACCAATATGCATTCTCACCAACAGTGCAAGAGGGTTCTTTTCTCCATATTTTCACTAACACCATGAAATACTATGCAGCTGTAAAAAAGAATACCGTACTCATTGAGACAGCATGGAGGTACCTGGAGAGTATTCTGCTAAGTGAAATAAACCAGTCAGAGAAAGACAAGTATCACATGATCTCACTCATATGTGGAATCTAATGAACAAAATAAACTGATGAACAAAATAGATGCAGAGCAGAGACACATAAGCATGGAACAGACTGACTAATCTCAGAGGGAAGGCAGGGAGTGTGGGGGGAGTAAAGGGTGGGAAGAGATCTACCATGGAACTTGTATGCATATATGCATAACCCATGGACACAGACAACAGGGTGGTGAAGGCCTGGGGCAGGGAGTGGGGGTGAGCTAGAAGAGGTCAATGGGGGAGAAAAGTGGACATATGTAATACTTTCAACAATAAAGATTTTTAAAAAATAAAATAAAATAATAGAAATAATAAGAACTCATACTCATTTATTCATTTTAAAATTTTCCAGCTTTATTGAGGTATGATGGACTATAAAAATTGTGTATATTTTATATACAACATAATGTTTTGATATATGTATACATTATGAAATGATTACCATAATCAAGTTATTAACATACCCATATTCACATAGTTAAACATTTGTGTGTGTGTGGTGGGGGGGGAATACTTGAGAACTACCCTCCTAGCACATTTCAAGATTATAATACATTAGTAACTATAGTCACCGTGCTGTACATTGGGTCTCCAGAAATTATACATCTTACGACTGATAGGCTGTACCCTTTGACTAACTTGTACCATTTTCCCATCCCTGAGGCTCTAAGCACCATTCTAATCTCTGTTACTGTAAGTTTGACTTTTTATATTCCACGTAAAAATGAGACCATAGAGTATTTGTCTTTCTCTGTCTGGCTTATTTCACTTAGCAAAATGTTGTCCAGGTTGTTGGGAATGACAAGATTTCCTTCTTTTTTATTGCTGAATAATATTCCATTATATTTATATCTATTTATACATCATAAATGTCAAATTTTCTTTATCCAATTATCTGCTGATTAATATTTAAGCTGCTTCCACCTCTGAGTATTGTGAATAATACTGCAATGAACATGAGAATACAAATATCTCTTTGAGATCTTGATTTAAATTCCTTTGACTATATACCCAGAAGTGGGATTGCTAAATCATATGGTAATTTTAGTTTTAATTTTTTGTGGAACATCCATCCTGTTTTCCATAAAGGCTCTAGCAATTTACATTCCCACTAATTGTGTATAAAGTTTCCCTTTTCTCCATATCCTTGCCAGCAGTTATCTTTTGACTTTTTGATAGCCATCCAAATAGGTGTGAAGTGCTTTGCTTTAGCTCATGACACATATAGCCATAACTGAAGATAAGCATAAATTAGACCCTAATATAAAAATATTCACAAACTTTTTTTAAAGATATCTTTTATTGATTTTTTTACATAGAGGAAGGGAGAGGGTTAGAGAGTTAGAAACATTGATGAGAGAGAAATATCGATCAGCTGCCTCCTGCACGCTCCCTACTGGGGATGTGCCTGCAACCAAGGTGCATGCCCTTGACCAGAATTGAACCTGGGACCCTTCAGTCCACAGGCCGACACTCTATCCACTGAGCCAAACCATGGCTCACAAACGTTTTTTTGTTATGATCCATTTATTGAGTAAATTGAATCAATCTTTTGTCAGTCACTGCATTTTGCTGAATGAACAAATGAAATGAATGAAGCATGGTGATCGAAGAACACTCAGTCTGGATTATTTGATGGGATGATAGGAATTAGGCTTCCCAGACATGGCGACTCACATCACTCGTAATACATTCATGTCAAGAAAATGTAAATAAAACTATTACATTAAAAAACTGAAATTCAACTGGGAAGCCATTTAATATCACGGTTAGCCATATTGGTAAATAAAATTAAACACACGCGTACATATTTACCCAAAGTAAAGATTGAATGTTAACTAACATTTAGCCTTACTAAAAATAAGCCTCAATTTGCTAATTTTGTTTTCACTAAAAACAGAAGATACAGTCCTACTGAAAACAGAAGAGGGAAAATTATAGCTGTGCATAAAAAAAATGAATAATGTCACTTTTTAAAATTTGATCTTTTTGAGGAGCCACACTCTAAGTTTCTTATCTGTATATATATAAGAGGCTAAGTCACTGAATGTCCGTCCAACCATCCGACTGACCAGCCAGCTAGTACATATGACACACACTGGCAATTTAAAAATAAATGTTGACTCATGCACTTCTATTATAGAGAAAGGGTGAATAGCGATATTAAAATATTTTGTATTTCAATTTTATAATACTATATTATATATACTATTTTGACATGTAATTTTTTGCAGTAATGTAATTACCACATGAATCTTTCTTCTAACTAATTTCCTTTCCTTTTGAATCTGTGTACTGGGCCACTAGTATACTCATATATGTATATATGTGTGTGTACATATACACGCTCAGGAAATTAGGAATCAGGTCCTCAGAATTCAAATTGAAGCTTTGAGTAAACCCTATGCATAGTTTAAATCAGGGGTCCTCAAATTTTTTAAACAGGGGGCCAGTTCACTGTCCCTCAGACCGTTGGAGGGCCGGACTATAGTTTAAAAAAAACTATGAACAAATTCCTATGCACACTGCACATATCTTATTTTGAAGTAAAAAAACAAAACGGCAAAAACACCCACATGTGGCCCGTGGGCCGTAGTTTGAGGACGCCTGGTTTAAATGATAGGATATAAAAATTCATTCTTGGCAAGAGTCTCTTAGGAAGTTTACATTTATATACTTAACTTTTCAAAAGATACCCTTAGGGGTAAATATGAAAATTGGTTTTTTATTCCAATATATGACAATCCAGTAAATTTTCAAGTTAAACTGTATATTTTAAAATAATTTAAAAGAAAAATGCTTAGATATTTTAGCCTTTCATATTATAATGATAAGTTTAGTGAAAATAACATTAGAGGACAATATTCTAGTCCCAGAATTAAGTTTATGAAGTTTTGTGATAGTAAATAATCACTCTCCTCTTTTAGCCTGTGAAAGCTTACATGCTTTGTTCTCCAACTAAATTTTAGACTGTATTTTATAGTTTAGTACTGGCAAAGTGAACTGTAATCTATATATATATATATATATAAGGTTAATATGCAAAGTGTCCCATCGGGAGTTCGACCAGGAGAACAGGAGTTAGCTCACTCGCTATGACGTGAGCTGACCACCAGGGGGCAGCGCAGAACATGGAGGGCAACCAGCAGTGGGGTGCAGAGGGATCGAGGGAAGGAGAAGGCGGGGAGGCGGGGAGGCCGGGAATCTGATCAGCCCTGATCGCTGGCCAGGCCTAGGGACCCTACCTGTGCAGGAATTTCATGCACTGGGCCTCTACTGTTTACATAGAGATCTAGTTATATGACTCACAGGTAAAAATGCAGACTTGCAAATTAATACCAGCCTTCAGTAAATTGTTGGTTTCTTGATGTATTTGATTTTTATATCTCTATCAAAATATCAGTCATTATGAATCTGATTTGGCAGAGCAAAAATTGCAGTGGTGATACAGAAAGGAAAGAAAATGCTCCCATAAGTATCCTCCTACAACTTATTTTTCAAATTGCTGGCACCGAACATAATGCATGGCCGGAAGATGGGGGTGGTAATAAAGTTGGTAAAAGAGGGACACATGTTTTCTTTACTTGGTGATACATTTACCTTTTTGCTGTCACTCTTAAAATGTTGTGCAACTAATTTTTAGTTATAAGGCTCTATGCAATGCTAAATTTTCTGATTATTATAACATCTGACATTTAACAACAACTATATAATTTTGTGAAAAAATGATATATAGTACTTGTTCCAAACTCAATTGCATAAGCCAACATCTTTACGGTAGGGATAATGGTTTCATTCACTAATGACACTGCCCAAAACAAACACAAAACACCCTCTTTTTATTGTTTTAACTTCATTTTTATTGTTGACCCTATTACAGATGTTCCCACTTCCCCCCTCTGCCCACCTCCACCCAGCCCCTGTCCCCTCTTCCCTTTGGCCATCACCACATTGTTGTCTGTGTGCTTCATTCTGAAGGCAGACAAATATATTTAGAAGCTTTAGTGAGAAAGCCCCGGGACTTCAAAACATGACGTGAAACCAAACAAAAAGGATTATTTTGAATGTCCCCTAAGAGGCAGCTACAGACAAGACCAACCAGTAGTCTTGTAGATAGTAGAGATAATTTGGTCAAACCCAATCTCCTGACATAACAGATTCATGAGTTTATCCATTTCAAATGAGGGTGAAGCAGACTTGCTGATGTTGTAGAGGGTCTTTCTGAACAAATGATCACATGAATTTGTTTGGCAGTAGAACCCGCTGTGAGAAGTATCAGGATTGCCACATGAGGAAGCATCGCAGCCTTTCCCCTTAAAACATTCTGTTCTTTTTTTTTTTTTTTTTTTCCTGGAGCATCAAGACAATTCCAAAGTAAGACTATTCCTCTAAGATTTGGGTGCATTAAATATTTAACCAAGTCTTTAACTTTCACACTCAGCATTTCTTTTATGCTGCCCTGAGGACAATTTCCACACGTTAACCCATGCAGCACAGAGGGAGCTTGTACTTTTTAAATGTATCATTTAAAAAAAATAAATTTCAATATGGTGGCTGGGTTTGCATCTAAAATATATTCCCTGAAAATTTATGTATTTTCAACAAAAATCCTCATTTTAGAACACACTGAAACTCACAACTCCCACAAATACTCTTTCCTTCTCTCAAATTTCAGGCAGCAAGAGTGCCAGAGGATTTGGAATTTGTATAACCCCAAACTGTGTTTTCCTAACTAATCTTGGCAGGCTTAAAACCCTGGAAAGTCACAATCCACGTCCCAGGCGATCATCCTGGACAGCTCAGCTGCAGAAAAGCAGAACAGGATATCCAGCTATTGAACAGGCCGCCGGCCCAGGTGGCCAGCCACGCAGCTGCGAGAGCATCCTACCAGGAGGGCAGCACCAGGAAGACAGTTCCTTCCCTCTGTCTGTTTTCTGCTGGAGAGGAAAGCATGGTCTGCACTCCCCAAACACGGCCTGCCAACCCTGCACTTCCAGCCATGGTGAGAAGAAGACATGTCTCCAACAATGAATGTCAGGAGAGGAACAAATCATTTATGAGAGTCAGGAGGCCGCCACGCAAGCTAGGGAAAAACAGCTTTGGGTTTATTATTATACTGAATGAAACATAGCATCAGCGATGTGAGGTCATTTAAGACCAATTATTTTTGTACCTAAATTGTAGAGAATAAAAGAATTATGGTTTAAAAGCCCAGGGTTAATTACAGGTTCTCAGGCCTTTGTGTTAAGAATTGCATTACAGGAATTTTCATCATTAGTAAGGACAATGTCTTCTTCCTGATATGATTCTTCTATTTTTGTATTTTGCCTTTAAAAAAAAAAGTGTGAGTGATTTTTCTCAAGCTAGGAAATCCTCATGTCATTCCTCCTCAGAAGTTGGTTTGTACTTATGGAAAATACTTTTTTCCAGTTTTATTGAGATATAATTGACCTACATTAATATGTAAGGTTAAGGTATACACACAGTATTGAAAAAGTTTATATATGCATGAACTTCTATTAAGGATTTTTATCTAGAGGGAGAAAGTACAGACTCTTCTGGGAGAGAATTGAGTACCTTTTTCAAATCTAAGAGAGTCTTATTCTAGTTCATAAAATTAAATTTCAAAAAAAAACATTTTGTATGCAATTGTATTTTCAATTAGTAGAGTAGTGTATATGTTCATTTATTTCTATTCTTAACACTCAAGACATTTTACATATAATAAATGATAGATAAATGATAGAGACAAGATGGATAGATGATAGAACAGAGAAATAAATGTTAAGTTTTAATAGCTGAAGGATCAGAGACTAAAAATAATATTCACTTTAGTTATTTTATGCATATTTAATTTTTTAAAAAAATTGAACATTATTTTTTAGTCTTCTGTTATCCTATAAGAATATTGGTTAAAATCTGAATTACTGTGAAAAAGTATTCTGAGACTATGAAACCAAACAATTTATAATTGTAATATATAATCAAGATCACCCATATAAGGATGTAATTAATAAAGGTTCCTCAGAGACTTTGTCATCAACTTAAACAACTAGTAATATTACTGCTTTTAAAAGTTAAAATAATTTACTTTGGGAATAAATATCAAATTATTTTTAATTTGCCATGCAAGGACTATTAGTTGTTTAAATAAATTTATCCCTTGTTGGTTAACAATGTTATTGGTAAACAATGCTCACAGTCTGTACATTGGGGAACATGAGCAGAATCATCAAAATAAGAAAGAATTGCCCTGGCTGGCGTGGCTCAGTTAGTTGGAGCTTCGTCCCATACACTGGAAGGTTCCAGGTTCCATTCCTGGTCAGGGCACATACCCAAGTTGCTGGTTTGATCCCCAGTCAGGGCACATGTGGGAGGCAACTGATCAATGTTTTTCTCTTTCTCTCTCCCTCTCCCTTCCTCTATTTCTAAAATCAATAAAAACAAATCCTCAGTGAGGATTTTTAAAAAGTTTTTAAAAAAAAAGAGGATTGACCCATTCTGCTATTGTCTATGAAATATACTTCATCTTGATATTGGTTTCTCTTTTTATTAAACAAATGACTGTTTAGTGAGAAATGCCTATTCTTTTAATCTCAATAGTCTTTTCATAAATTAATAGACACATACAATGTAGTGCCCATCACTACAGATAAATCATATAAACTCTTACTTTGATTACTTCCAGGAGTTAATTTACCAGGTATTAAATTGTTTGGAAATCCTGAATAATTTTTTTTTCTGGTGGCAAAAATCTGGAGGGGGGAGAAACACGAATGAGAGAGAGACATTGTTTGGTTGCCTCCCATACATGCCCCAACTGGGGATTGAATCCACAACCTAGATATGTGCCCTGACTGGGAATCGAACCCGCCACCTTTTTGGCGTACACAATGATGCTCCAACCAGCTGAACAACTCAGCCAGGGCTAATTTTAAATTTTCATGTAAGTGTATACTAGACTCTTTTTTAAGTTTAATTGTTTAAATATTCTCAACCAAAAATGGTTAGAAATTTAGAGAAGTAGAATGAAATCATCCAGATCAACTACTTAAATTATTAATATTTTAGAATGTATGTATTCAAAATTTTATATGAACAAACTTATTATTTTTACCAAAAAAAGTTGGCTTTGGTATCCATAGTGTTTAAGTATCTTAATTTTCAGTTATTATATTGTGAGTATATCCTCTATTGATCAATATACATTTGCACTATCATTGGTAAAATCTGTCCCACATTCTGTTTTATAAATGTGCCCTAACTTATTACCCAACTCTATTGCTAGACATTTACTTTGCTTATAATCTTATATCATTCTAAAGATGCTATAATTACTATATCATGAAATATTTGTTAAATCTAAGATAAATTCCTAGTTATGAAATTACTAAGTCTAAGTCAATATCCATTTTTAGATTAATGGATTGATATTGCCAAAGTTTCCTCTTGAAAAGATTATAACAATTTACTCTCCCATGAGCAGTGTATATGAACAACTGTTTCCTCACATATTGCTGTCACTGGACATCACTGAAAAATGATGTGATGCCCAACCAGAGTGCCTCAGTGGTTGAGCATCAACCTATGAACCAGGAGGTCACGGTTCAATTCCCAGTCAGGGCCCATGCTGAGGTTGTGGCTCAATCTCCTTTGATGTTTTTATCTCTCTCTCCCTCTCCCTTCCTCTCTGAAATCAATAAAAATATATATTAAAAAATAATAATAACATAAGAACTCTGGCTTAATTATTTTGTTCAGACATGATATCTCCTTGGTTTGTGTTTGCATTTCTTTTAATCTCTTTCTATTTAAAACATTTCTGTATTGTCCATTAGAATTATTCTTTTATTTCCTACTAGCAGCCCGTTTGCACGAAGATTCGTGCAATAGACCTTCATTCACCTGACTGCCTGCACCAGTTTTCTGCTGGCACCAGGGACCCAGGCCTTGGCCTTCTTTCAGGGTCAGGGCTTGGCCCCGGGCGGTGGCCTTGGGCTCAGCCGCACCCCAGCGTCCCTGCTACGGTTTCCTGGTGGGCGTGGCTGGTGGGTGTAGCGAAGGTATGGTCAATTTGCATATTACTCTATTATTAGGTAGGATTGCTGCATTTTATAACATTCTACACATGTTTCAATTTTCTGCACTTTATTTTTGCTATTTTATTTTTCTATATGGAAGTTATTCATCATTTGTTTGTTACAAATGAAGCAAATATTTTGGTCAGATGGCTGTTTGCAAAACAGCCTTTAAGTAGGATGATAGATTTTGGGTAGATGAGCTTGGGTTTCAAATAAATTATATTCTTCATTTATTAGCTATATGACTTTGGACAAGCCACTGTGGCTTACTAAGGCTCACTTTTATCATATACTAGAGGCCCAGTGCATGAAATTCATGCAAGAGTAGGCCTTCCTTCCCCCGGCTGCTGGCACTAGCTTCCCTCAGGCACCCGGGACCCGGGCTTCCCTCCGGCCCGGCTTCATCCTGAATGACGTCCGGTCTAATTAGCATATTACCCTTTTATTATTATAGATTATAGATAGAATGTGGTTGGTAAAACTCACATGGACCTAAATGTTAAGCAATATGTTTAGGAAATAGCAAGTACAAAATTAATTATAGCTATTATTATTTTCATTATTTGTAGCATTTTAGGCATTCAGGTACTGTACAAGTTTTATCAAACCAAATTTCCATCTTATGGTTTCTAAGAGTCATAAAAGTTGTTAAGAATTCAGACTTAGGAAACAGTCTTCAGTTGGAAACACGGCTCTAGTTTTTAGTAACTGTTTCATTTTAAGCAAGTTATTTAACCTTTCTGAATCTCAATTTTCTCATGTAAAAATGGACAGGTATTAGTATTGATCTTAAAAGGCATTGAGACAATAAAATAAAGTATTTCTTAGACAGGATGGTACAAAAGTGGGTTTACAATTGTTCATATGGAAAAATAATACAACAATTAATAAATAATGATACAAGAATAAACTGTTTTGCATACTCACAACTGTAAACTTACTTTTTCTCCCATTCTGTACTTTATATATCTAGCATAGTGCCCGGCACATAAAATTTTCCCAATTTAGCATTTATAACTGTGAGGCTGAAAATTGTCTTTCTGCCTTTAACTGCTTTTACATTATTTAGGGTTTAATTAATTGTCAAAATGGCATGAAAGAATTCTCTAGGTTTCACGATATGACATAATCCATCTGATTTCCATAGAGGCGTTCTTGGCTGCATTCCTATGCTGGAGGTTCCAGGGCAACCCCTCGTCCCAGCTAGGAAATTTTTTCCTGGGTATTATCACTGATTAAGTAGACGGTCTTGAGGAAACTATTAACATTTTAATGGTGCTGTACCTGATATCTGGTATCATATCAAACATTTGCAATTTTTAGCCTCACTGAAAAATGTGGTCTTTTACTCTCCTTTCTGTATTCTTCAAAATGAAAAGGTGTATCTTTTTAAAAAAGTGATCTTGAACTGTTTTTTAAAAAAAAGACACAATTAACTGCATGTAGACAGGATTAATCCTACCTCTTGGCAATGGATAGAACCCTAGATTGTTGGGATTGATTCACAGGGAGGCCATGAGGAGCCAGATAAGGGGAAGCAGTCACTGCCTAGTAGATGACATGGTTCAACCAAAATAAGATTTCCAAGACCTATTATGATCTTCTAACTGGAGGAGGTAGGTCCAAATAACTTCTTGTTTGGATGTTGGAGCAATGAATGCGCATGTATGGTCTCCTAGCAATGACTGATACCACCTTTCTGGATGCAACTATCATCACAAAACAGGATTTTTCCCCCCAATTGAGGACCAAGTCAGATAGCTTTCTGAACCACATGCATTCTTATCTCACAGTTTAACTGGTCTGTGGGACAAAAAATGTAAAAAATAAGAATAATTTTAATATGCAACTTAAGTCAAGATTTTTTTTCCTATGAAGGTGGCCTTCATTTCCATTGAATCCTATTTCTAAATAGCTCACTTTCCTCAACTTCCACTGGCTGGATTCTTACTGCTTAGCTTTTTTATAAACCCTGAATTCGTGCCATGTGTACTAGGTAGTTGGGCTCTAGAGATGATATTTTCATCCTCTGGTTACAGAACTTTCCATCCGTCAGCCATAAATGTGTGCGGATGAGGGAGTACTGAAGCCTCCGGCGTAAATCTGTCAGTGTGAGAAGTAACCCCATTCTCACTAATCTCTGGTGCCTGAGCAGGCCATGGTCTTCTTCCTGCTGATATCCCCTAAGCTCATTAGTCTCAGGGGTGTCATGAGACTTACTGTCTGAGTTCTTTATCTACTGCACTTTCAACAGAAGGGGTGAGTCTGCCTTCAAACCATGATTCTCATATATCTTGAAATGTATGTGGATTTCAATATGAGCTACACCTGATTTAGGATTCATGGCTAGTTTTCACTGCAGGAGGAAAAGAGAAGAAAAATATTCTCATTTACTACCAGACACAATTATCCTTGTCCAGTTTTAGTATGTTTTGCATTTTCTCTTAGCAAAGTATCCTATCTAATA
Source organism: Cnephaeus nilssonii (assembly GCF_951640355.1). NCBI lineage: Eukaryota > Metazoa > Chordata > Mammalia > Chiroptera > Vespertilionidae > Cnephaeus > Cnephaeus nilssonii. The sequence continues at coordinate 34,857,769 of NC_137080.1, read as the reverse complement.
AAGAGGGAATATGCTAATTGACTGTCATGCCCTCACAAAGACGGTGGCACCCACAGCCAATAAGGAGGGAACATGCTAATTGACTGCCACACCCTCAAAGATGGCAGTGCCCATAGCCACAAGATGGCGGCGCCCAGTCCCCTCAGCCTTGCCAGAGTGGTAGGCGCATGGCACAGCTGGGCCCGCCTCTAGGCGGATCCAGCCACTCCGGGCACCTGCCTCCAGAGTCCCCCAGTCCCCTCAGTCACCCAGGGCTGGCCCAAGGCGCAGGTAACCAGGGCCGGCCGAGGCTTGTGCTGCCAGCAGTGGCAACAGCAGAGGTGTGATGCGGGCATTGCCTTCCCCTGATTGCTGGGTTGCCTCCTGCCCCTGAGGGCTTCCAGACTGTGAGAGAGGGCATGTTGGGCTGAGGGACGCCCCCTCCAGTGCATGAATTTTCATGCATCAGGCCTCTAGTCTATTTCATATCTGCAGATGTAGATATTAAGCATAAAGAATTATTAGGAATTGCAGATTCTAATCCATAAAGGTCTTATTATATGTCATTGTTGAAGATGAGTGTACCAGGTATGTGTTATGCAGTGTTTACCATGGAACTCCATTAATTCAAGTCAGATGTCTTTGTGCTACTCATCTCTCAGGGGGAGGGAGGAAGCAAAAATCTTTGAATTAAATACCATTTATGTGAAAGAAACAATTTGAAAAGGAAATGTTTTTCCTTCACAATATTTAATTTTATCAAATAATGAAGGGAAAAAATAGAACTTGATCTATTTTATGGAGAAAAATACTATCCTTTGAGAAAGGCCTCTCATTTTGTGAAGTGGTCCCAAGAGACAGCTGGCATATTCAAGATGTAACAACCACTCTGCAGAGCAATGAATACAAACACATACAACAAAATCTGTCACTCAATGACTAATATTCATGAATTATCAACAGAGAAATCAAGTTCATAATGCAGGCAGAAAACCTAATTCCTCAGTGTGTCTCCGATAAAACATACAACATAAACAAATTATGAAAAGCCTAATCATAGCAGGCCCGTGGGGGATCCTGCTGCTACCCATAATTCAATTAAACAATACCACAGGTAGAACAGAGAACACAATTATAATCTTCAACAATGTTGCCAGTCACCCCTCTACTACGAAGACACACTTCCCCAGGTTTTTGTGGAAGATATTGGGTGCCACAATTAATAAAAGGGCAAGATGCAAGTAAATTGCATTTGTTACTTTTTGCAGGGGCCATTCAAAGACAATGTCAAATCTAAGCTAAAACTCTTAGCTGAGTCTGATAAAGATAAGCTTTTATGTATTTCCTTATTATGAAGCTCTGGCTCCTCATTCTCCTCATGGTACTGACAAATTAAAGTCTATCATCTTCATCAATTCACATCCACTTAACATGCACTAGAGGCTTGCACTGTGATTAGCAGAAATAATTATCAAAAGGGTTACCTAACTCAGTATCAGATAGAAATCAGTCACTAGAGACAAAACTTACCTTATCACAAGTTATTAAAATGAAAGATTTTACTGCATAATGAATTTGCTTTAATTGAATAAACACATCAGCATAATTCTCTAAAACACACTGGCAGTTAAAATTCAACCTTTATTTTATTTTGTTATTAATATTACAAGAACTTTTCCAAATAATGCCAAAATCACAGATTTGACTTGTCCAATGCTGTTTCTCTTTCTACTGACCAAAAGTGCCACCAGTCTTTTGGATGATACAGATAAAAGTCATCCCTTTAACAGACAGTAATATAGCATTCAAATGATGGGAAATGAAATTCCATTGCATTTCACTAGGGTGGCAACTAGTATGTAAACACTAGAGGCCTGGTGCATGGATTCGTGCACTAGTGGGGTCCCTCGGCCTGGCCTGCACCCTCTTGTAATCCAGGACCCTTCAGGGGATATTGGCGAGCCGGTTTTGGCCCGATCTCCTCAGGCCAGGCCGAGGGACCCCACTGATGCACAAATCCGTGCACTGGGCCTCTAGTATGCATATGAGATTTTTGGTTAATCTCTTCCCGCCCTCCCCTCTCCCCCCTTTCCTGTAAGATTCATCAGTCTGTTCCATGTTTCCATGCCTGTGCATTGAGCATCTGCCCCCTGGTGGTCACTGCGCATCATAGCAAATGGTCAAATGGTCAAATGGTTGCTTAGGCTTTTATATAAACAGAAGATATTCCCATTAAATACATCTTTTGCTAATACAGTATTTTGCATGGAGTAGCAGAAATAAAGATGAGATATTATTTTTGAGCAAACCCTTAATCTGATAATACAGATGGTAACCATTAGTCATATTGGAAACACAGATATACACATAAAAGGAAGAAATATGAAACACACGTAAAAAAAATAAAGTCCTCTTAAATTTAACTTTTTCACACGGAATAGCTGCTGGGTACTCTATAGGGAAACAAAAGTGACATCAAACAGCTAACCATGAATTTAAAGTCACATTTTTTGGGGAAAGAAAATTTTAAATATTCATTTTACAAGATATATGATCATAGCTGGTCATGTAATGTAGCAAACAAAATGAATTGTCCAGAGCAGTACTGTTCTAAGAGAAGTAAAATGTGAGTTTCATGTGTAATTTAAAATTTTTAACAACCACATTCTTTAAAAGTAGGATTGAAACAGATCAAGTTAATTTTAATAATAAATCATATTCAATGCAATATAACTAAAATATTATCGTTCAACATGTAATTTGTATAAAAAATTATGTACAAGATAGTGAACATTTTTGTTCTCAGTCTTTGAAATCTGATGTCCTTTTTACATTTATAGAACATCCAATCTGAATTAGTCATATTTCAAATACTCTATAGGCACATGTGCAGCACAGATATAGAGAAAACTATGCTTCCTCTATATGTTAGATAAAATCTACTGTAAGTGCTAGCTCCACAAATGGTAATTGTCAAGAAAAAAATGGTTCAAATTTCTGGGAAAATGGTGACAAGAATTACTTAAAATAGCTTTAAGCTGGCCTTTTTCATCTTTAAACTGTTGTTAGCATCAATGACAGAATGGTCTCTTCCAATATTGTGTTATCTTAGTGAATTATAAGTCAAACATAAACCCACAAATAATTTAAGTCACAAAAGTTCTGTTAGGAAGCCAGTCTCTTTTCAAACATATTGTAGTGGCCATGGGAGTTATTGTCTACTCTTTTCCAGGAAGGTCAATGCTGCTTCAGAAGGCCTTACTTAACTGTCTTTAGAAAGGTCGACATAATAAATGAATCCCAAGTGAATTGGCACAGAAATAATTAAACTTTGTATTTGAATATACATCTTAAAAGAACTACCTTTATTCTGAGAATTAGCAAATTTGTACAATTTTATTTATACACTAGAGACCTGGTGCACGGATTCGTGCACAGGTGGGGTCCCTCAGCCTGGCCTGCACCCTCTCGCAATCCAGGACCCCTTGGGGGATGTCAGAGAGCCCGTTTCAGCCAGATCCCCGCAGGCCAGGCCGAGGGACACCACCGATGCACGAATCCGTGCACCAGGCTTCTAGTATGCATATAAGATCTTTGGTTAATCTCTTCCCGCCCTCCCGCCCTTCCCTGTAAGACTCATCAGTCCATTCCATGTTTCCATGCCTGTGCATTGATCATCTTCCCCCTGGTGGTCATCGCGCATCATGGCTACCAGTGGACTGGTTGCTTAGGCTTTTATATAGAGAGACGTTACAAAGCTGAACTGCCAGTCTCTTAATAAAAAGGGAACAATTCTGCCACAAAATAAATGTTTGTTGCAACAAACAAGTAATACTTGTTTATTAAAAGTACTAGAGGCCCAGTGCATGATTTAATCATGCACGTGTAGGCTGTCTGTCTGCTGGTCAGGACCCGGTGTGGCCGGCAGCTCCGAAGTCCCTGGGCCCCTAGGGCGAGGCGGGGCGGGAGCATGGTCCTCCTGCGGCCGGAGCCCAGGCCGGGGTCTTGCCTTCACCTCCCACCCAGGAATGCTGGGGCTGCCGCCGCCTCCTCTGCCTTCGTGGAAACCCGCGTCCTCTGTGGACACCGGGACACCGCCGCGCGCTCCTGCGGCCCAACTGCCGCCAGACTCCTCCCCCGGGAGACCCGCCGCCCGCCCACCCGTGCCGCCTCCAAACCTCCAAAATGCTGGCTCGCTGCCCCAGAGGCCTGTCTGTGCTACAGCACAGCCATGGCGCCGCCGCTGGCAACGCGAGCTCAGCGTCCTGCCGGCCCAATCACCACCACAGCCACCCGAGTCCCGCCCCCTCTGTCTCCCGCTGGCCCAATCGTGGGCGTAGCGGAGTGATGGTAATTTGCATATTACCATTTGATTAGGTATGATACCCATAGGACTGAAATTACTTTTCCTTGTATCAGTGGACTTAAGTGGATCTTACACTAATGGCATGGGAGAGAGGCAGAAATGCATGTGTTTCTTTTATACTCTCCTCATTTAGATCATTTGCAGGCTGAAATATTGGTATCACTGTGAAGTACAAGTGTGTGTGTGTGTGTGTGTGTGTGTGTGTGTGTTTGCATACGTGTTGTTTTTGTGTTGTCTTTACCCTCCTTAGGTTTGTGGGGACTGGAAGGAAGTGGAAGGAGGCTTGTGAAAATGAAGAAGGGGTAGTATTGAGGAAACAGGGTGTGAACTCTTGTGTTAACAATGAAGGCCATAGGCTCTTTTTGTGACTTAACATAGAAAGACTAATTTCATTAAGAGCCCAGCACAGGCCTCCAGGAGTGCTTATCACTGCTCTTCAAAGAGGAAGTGGCCATTTTTGTTGTTGCAAAACAAACAGTGCTTGTTTTTGTAGCCCTGACCTAAGATCTCTCCCACTGTATCTCTGTGTTTGCAAACCTCCTCCCTGGGTCCAGTAGCAGGTGTGAGGGAATTGAAAACAACATGCTTACACTGAGCAGTCCCTTTCCCAGTTAAGAGCCCTGTAACCATTTGAGTTCTTGGAAAGGCATAGCTGAGGTCAACTGCATGATTACATGAAGCGGCTGCTGCCAACTGCCAGACATTTTCCAAGGTCACAGAGAGTCTAACAAGTGAAATATATTAATAGTCTTTTATTTTGAAGTTTAATATTTGCATTTGTTTATGTAAGTTGAATTCTGTCAAAGAAACGTTTCCATCTGGGAAAAAAAGCCTAAAAAATACAAGTGCAAGTTTTAGTGCATTGGAAATATTTGAAGTTAAGGAGAAGATAATCCTCCATCAGAAATCTGGAGGTGTTAAACTACCAAAATATACCTGTCCAGGGGGAGAAATTTTGCAATCAGGATCCTATCCATTCCAAAATGTTGAGACTTATTGAGAACAAAGTCTTCTTTAAGCTGTAGTCTCATGTCCTCTCTTTGAATAAATCAACCCCAGCAAGTAGAAGTGCCAACTAAATTTACACATTACACAATGCACATGTACGAGCTGGGCCTCTCAGTACATAACTGGGGGCATTCTATAGGTCCATAAAGGGTTCCCGAGTCTGCTCCATTTTCATATGGTCATGGTTGTGGCCAGTTTATGAGGATGCACCTCACTAGGCCTTTGAGAATGGAGTCATCTGGTTTGTGGCATTGAATAGAGTCACAGATAACAGGTGTTTGCCTCTGTAGGAAGGGTATGAAAAAAAGGGGAAAACCCTATGCAACACACATTTATAAGTACAAATAAACTTATTTTTCTTTCAATTCACAATTAATTTGAGATAGCCTAGTAAATACTGACAAATTTTCTCAAATACAAAGTAAATTGTATTACCCCCTTTATAGGGATGGAACTCACCAACACAGTTTCCTTAATGAAGGTGAGAGGACCTCCCTCTGTCCTCCTTTACCTCTGATTCCAATGTGCACCACACACACTGCACATACTTACATACCACAAATATAAACATGCACATACACACCACACACACATACACATGCACACATACACGCACACCATTACCTGTGCACATTTGACACCATTTTCCTAATGGTTGTTTCTTCCCATGAAAAACCATCTTTACCATATACCTCACTTATTAGGTAATTTACTAAATCTTTCTAGGACTCTATTTCCCCATATGAAATAAGGATAATAACCATAATCCTTTATAGTCTGATTGAATTAAATAAAGTAAAACACATAAAGTATGTGATAAAGTGCCTGGTATCTGACAAGGATTTGGTAACTGTTAATTAATATGTTATTATAATCTTGCAACCACGTTTGTCCTTCTAACAGTTCTATCTCACTTCTAACAGAGCTTTGGAGGAAGAAGATCCTGAACACAAAGTACAGTTTAGCCTAGTAATTATTACACGGATTTTACTTGTGTATTAAACACTTTTTCATAGTCAACTCTTCAGAAATCTTCCTTATCTTCACAGTTTACATGCTAATCTGATCTTATTTTTGTTGCCAGTTGAAGAAGCTATTAGTGGGCAGGGAGGGGAGCTGTCTTCTGGGAAATATATAAGAAATAATTAAATAATATATTTACTTATAGAGAGATCTATTTTTATAAATAAATATGAAATGATTATAGTATAAGAAAATTCATCAACATAAGTGGGTAAGACTCTGCACAAATGTTCAGTGACCCCCACAGATGAAAATGTGAACATACTGTCATAAGTCTATGCCACAAAAAGAGAGAGAAGAATGAGAAGAACAAAGCTCGAAGAGGTATGTAAGCAGCCGTGCTGAAAGTAATAATTTGCCAAGCACACAGAAATGTATCTTTGGAGTTGTTTTTATTTTCAGTCATGCTCCTTTATAATGCTGTCAAACTAAGTTGGTACTGAATAGACCAACTGGCTCAAAGAACTCTCAGCTTTGTAATTTGTAATTTTTGCTTCTAAGACTTCAGCTTTTCAACCTACGATTTTCTCCAGGTTAGCTGAACCAGGCTGCATGTCAGATTCAGTGAAAATGATTATCTACACTGTAGGCTACTTAATAAAGAGCCAGTCAAAGACAGTGGCTAGCTCTTTGGGTGGGGGAGGGGGGTTGTCCATTAGTAAGGAAGAGATCTTGCATTTAGCAAAATACATCTTATTATCTTATTATATGGAGTCTATTCCTCACAAATCAAGAAAATCCCTATTTGGGAAGTATTTTCCATGGAGTATAATGACTGTAATTTGGAGGAAATAAACACTGATCTTTCCTAAGATTCAGGCAACATTTTCCTTATTCTCTAATTTTAGTTAATGTGGAGAACACACACGTGAATGAACTTCCCACTAATTTGGTTTGATATGTGAGCTGCTGTAGGACAGACTTTTTGAAACCATCTGCATTTTGCCCTACAAAAACTTTTAAATCACCCAAGCATCACTAGACCAAGGAGACCCCTGTTTTCAATGTCTCTTCCTCCTACTCTTTCTTCCACAAAACAGCATTCATACTGCTGTCATTTTGGTGCTTTTTAAACAAAAATATAGCAATATCACTCTATTAAGTAAGATTTCCCACTTGATTACCATTGTTGACTTGACAAGTCCAATTTCTGGGCATAGCCCTTGGGAAACCACTGTTACCTACTGACAGAGCCTCGCCTCTAGGCACTTGGCCATCATATGCTTTTATGAGCCTTGCATTCAGGACGACTGGTACTTCCTCAGGCAACTAATGTTTTCCCCTCCATATCTCCTCCAAGACTTTGCCAATCTGTATCAATTTTCCAGGGTTTCTATAATAAAGTACCAAGAACTGGATGGCTTAAACAACAGAAATGTATTGTCTCATAGTTCTGGAGACTAGAAAGAGATCAAGGTGCCAGCAAATATTGGTTCCTTCTGAGGGCTGTGAGGGAAATTCTAGACATATCACTTTATCTTCCCTTGATCTTCACATGGCATTCTCTCTGTGTGCTAGTCTATCTCCAAATTTCCCCCTTTTATAAGGACACTGGTTGTATTGTATTAGGGCCTACCCTAATAGCCTCATTTTTTAAATCCTTACCCAAGGGCATGCTTAGAGGGAAGAGACAGACAGACAGACAGACAGATATCTATGTGAGAGGGAAACATCAATTGGTTACATTCTGTATGTGCTCAGACCAGGGACTGAACCAGCAACCTGGATATGTGCCCTGACTGGGAATCGAACCAGCTTCCTTTCAGTGCACACTATGAAACTCAACCAACTGAGCCACTCCAGCCAGGCCCCTAATGACCTCATTTTAACTTGGTAAAGACTTAAACTTGGTAAAGATCCAAATAAGGTCATATTCTGAGATACTGGGGACACCGTTCAACCCATAACACTGTCTCTTGCCTTGGCATACCCCCATCAGCTCATCTATGTTGGGTAAAGTATTCACCTGCCAAAAACCTGGCCCAACAAGTCCTCCTCAGAAAGCCTTCCCTGGCTGCATCCTCCTCCTCTTCTCCTCTAGGCCAACTCTGCACCTTATAAGTACTTGCATTATGTCCATTGATCTGATAACTTCTTATTTTATATCTACACATATTTAGTGTAGTAAATGTTTATCTCCTGAATTAGAAAGCTCTGTGAGGCCAGGGTTTTGTTTATATTCATATTTTTAGCACCTAGCATAGTGCCTAGCACATGGTATGAGTTTAATAAAAGTTTATTAAGTTCAATTGAAAAAAAATAAAAATCAAACACTGATTTGAGTCTTTCAAATGTTATAAAGATAAACAATTTACCTATATCAGGTTACTGGTGCTTTGAAATGAGAGAATGTGGTGGATTTCATCAGAAAACAATAATATTTAACTTATTCTTAGATAGTTTAAAAAGAACCATATCAAATATAGTTTTTAAGAAAAACAGAACATGTTATGAGCTATTTGTTGGCCCCTACCAAGAGTTTTACATGATCAGTTTATTTTTTATAAAAATTAATCTATAATCTCTAAAGGACATATTCTTAGGTTTTATAAAAATAATTGCTTGCATGGTTTTAAACAAGTGTCTCATGTTTTTGCAAGAATTTGAGATGCATTTAATAGTAATGTGGGGTGAGAGCAAAGTCCAGCAGTTGGAGCGAGCTTTCTCATTTAGGTAAACAGGCTCTCTGACACGTAGCTTCCCTCCACCCATTCCATCATCTCAATGTTTGTACAATCAGGGAGTGAAGGAGAGTGTCCCCTCCCTTCCTCTGAGGCATACACAAGGCGGCAGGGCAGGCCTTCAGAATATTTGTGTCCAGAGGAAACAATAGCTACTTGGGACCCCGAGGAAGCAGGAATTGGGTCAGGAACTTCCCACCACCTCTTTAAAGAGCAGCAACACAAACAATACCTAATCTGCAAAATCATCCTTCACTGTGGATAGGAACCACTCAAAAGCTTTGAGTATTTTAAATCAAAATAACGAAATGAAAAAAACCCTGTAAGGCAAAAATCTGGTTATCTTCAAGTTTAAAACCCATGATGGATAGTTGGTGATTGCAAGTGTCCTGATATTTGTGTAATTCATTGATTATCATATTGTGCCCTTGGTCTACAAATTCGAAGACATTTTAAAATACTTTTTACATCACTTAGAGAAAAATAATCAGTCTGAAGCTCTTTAAGACATCTTTGTTAGCTTTGTCTATACAGCACCACTCCTAGCACTTTCACTGTTTAACATTCTCAAATAAAAAGTACATTGAAAAGAAGTTGTTGCTATGATAATGGAGATAGGGAGAATGATGCAAGATACAGGTTAAATGAAATAAATTGGAAAAAATCCATGTAAATTAGATACATGTAGATTAGAAAAACAACCACCACCAACATTATGGTATTTCAGACAATAAGACATATTCTCAGATAGGGTAAAAAGGAGTACTAGGTTGAATGCATTATTTAAGCAGATGTCTCTTGAAAAAATAAAAAGAATCAAGTATAAACATTTTTATATTTTCTGAGCAGTGATTCTTATAGTTCACATAAATAACTGCTTATTCATTCACATTTATTATTTAACTCTACATTATGTGTTATTTTAATTATTAGTTTGTAGAAGAAAAACACATAATCCAAATATTTTCATCACAGATGACATTGGACCAAATTTTCTATGTAAACACTGTACTTTTCTCATTCCCAGCTCAAGCTTTCAACTTACTAGAATTTTTCTGGGACATATTTTCCTTTTCTTGCAGCTTCTTCAAATTTATTGTTGACAGGACAAAGGCTCCTAATGACCTTCATGGCTTGAAATATCTTTCACTTCATGCATGTCCTTGATTTTTTTTTTTTAACCTCAAAACACTGGTTAAATTCCATGCTTTTCCATTCTCTGACCTAACCACTTTCTTTGCTCTTATACCAATATACATACATTTATATTCATAGAGAAGCACAACATGTATTTATATATATATTCTAACTCATGACTGTGTACATACTAATATATGCTAAATTCTAGTGAAGGCAGAGTGATCTTACCAAGACTACTGGGCTGGGGGTCAGGACCCTAGATTGATTCACTGGATCTGCCACATGGTTGAGAGCGCTTGAGTGAATCACACTACCCTGTCTCGATTCTCCACTGTCCTAACTTGGAAATAGATAGTTTGAGCTAGAGGAGTTTTAAGAGCCCTTTCAGCTCTTGCATTCTAAAATACAGACTTAGTGAAACCTGTCTATATTTAGACAGAATATAACATATTATGGAACTCTAGACTGGTTTTAAGATACTAGTAAATATTAGAAACAAAGGCTTGTAGACTTTTACCCCGTTTGCTTCTAGATAAAGCAAAGAATACATGCAACTAGAGCATCTTGATCGCTTAGCTTGTTGTTACTCTTTTGTTTGGATAGTCTTAAAATTGGCAGTAAAACAAATCACTTATTACAACAACAATCTCTTACAAATTCTCTTCTTTGGCTGTTTGCTTTGTTTTAGTTTTATTTTATGTGGGGATTGAAAAGGATATAGATTAGAAATAAAATGAGGTAAAAATAGTTAAAAAATAATAGTCATGGCATTGTAAATTCCAGAGCAAAACAAATTGTATACATTTGGAAGAAATTATACGAAGTCCTCATGTGAACTACATTCCGTATTGAGAGATCACATGAGACTACAAATGCAATGAATTCCATGAGATGATTACATCTCCTTTCTTCAATTTAGTTAGAGGAAGATATATAAGCTTTATAATAAACTCACTTTATGAATATTCTGAGATTCTGGCATAGTAAAAACACCAGGCATACACAGCATCAGATTTCTCTATAAACAATAAGAAAAAAGCCAAGAACATTTTTTTTTCTCATTGCCACAAACACACAGAGATTGCAAAAAGCAATCCTGAGATTCCTGTTAATATAAATTTTGTTTTATGCTTCAGAAGGGAATTCCTTTCTTTTTTAATCAGAAAACCAGTCTGAAATTATATAACCCTTGCATTAAAAAGTCCTCTACCAAATTTCATATTCCTTTTTGATCATATATTGAAAATGGTTCAACTTGTCACCAACATTTTTGCAATTTACTTTTCATTATAAAAATGCATTTCTGAAAGAATTGAGGCAACATCCTTCTGGGTGGGATATGCTTTTCTTCCATCAGCCTTACCTATCCAAGGACCAATCCTTTTCCTTAACACAAGAAAAAGAACTTGAGAGAGAGAGAGAGAGAGAGAGAGAGAGAGAGAGAGAGAGAGAGAGAGGAGTTGGGGATGGCAGCCAGGCTACAAGACTGAAACAATTAGTCTGGAAAGCCCATGATATCGTCAGCATTTGAACATAAAATTACACCACTGAGAAAAGAAAACACGTTTAAAGTTTGTGTGGTTTTTAGAAATAAAGCTTTGTTTATGTTGCGTGCCCTTGAACATTTTTTAAAAAGCAGTTTTAGTTATTTGTATCATCTACACACTTGTCCTACAAATATGTTTAAACTTTGTCTCAACAGTAAAATCTAGGTGTTGAGGTTAACAGTATATTGTTGATGTCTATAAACCATAGCTGCTTTGGAAGTCGAAGAATAATAACTAGAACATTGTTCAAAGTTAGCAAACTTTCTAAATAGGAGGATGTTCAGAGACTAAGAAAAGCTCTTTGCTCTTTGTTCTTGGTGGTATGTTTGAATAGAAAAATCTATTCCAAATACAAGATCATCTCAAACATCTGAAAGCTCTAAATAGTAATGAAAGAGCTATAAATACCTTTCACCTGAAAAATGACATCAAGTTCCAAGATGCCATTTGTTTAAATAACAGAGAACTGTAATATTTATTTTCATTATTCCCTATTTTAAAAATATATTAAGAGAGGTTTCCTGGATTAAATTTTAGTTCTACTCAACTGACCTTAGGCAAATGGTTTGTTTCTTTAGTCCTTAGCTATCTTGTCTGTTAAATGGGTCAAACATACCTTCTTTATGTGGTTACTTGTGAACATTAAATGAGACTTTGCATGTAAGTAGATTGGTATACTGTGCAGCACATAACTAAATATGTGATCATTAATAAGTTATAAACATTGTCCTAGATTACAAACCCTAATGGCCATTCCTTTTTCTTTAAGGATTCTTTATCAATACAGTGCAAAAGCTACAACCTAATCATTATGAACTATATCATCCATCCATTACTATTACTTTGGAGAGAATGTTCATTCATCATAAATATTCACAAAAGGTTTATTTCATGACATACTTCCTATAGGTGCTCTAAAATAATGGCATTTTAAATGAGGCCAATTTAGACTCCTACACTGTTCAACAAAAGAAGTTAAAAGGAAGATAATCAAAGCAGAAGTATAAGGCAAAATGAGTAGAATATGAAAATGGAAGCTGTTTCCATAAATTTATAGCAATTTTAAATACCATTAAATCTGAATTTTATAATCCAATCAATATTCATAGGTAACTATATTTTTAACTCAAGTGTAAAGTCATTCACATTTAAAAAATGTATTTTACAACTTTCAGAATTTCTTTAAAACTGATCCATAATATGTCAATTTTTAAAATTACATATGAAAGACTATCTCTTAATTTTTGCTTTTTATGAAAGTAACACTAATAATATATGAGTTCTTTTCTACTTTACCTTAACATTTAAAGTACACCACCATTATAATTAATTTGACATTTATATATAGCTTTTAAAACTTAATTTTAATAATAATTAACATATTCACTATTCTGTATATCATCTTATACAACCCAAGAATCCCTATACTTAATTCTGCCTTTCAATTTTAGAAATATTACTACTTTTGGTAACTTTTTTCTCTAACACGTTAATTAAAATAGTTTAGTTCTACATAGCTTTTTCACAATAACATGATATTGTCAGAATGCTTCAAATTTCTATCTCAAAAAAAACTGTTTGCAATTTTCTCACAGGAGGTATTAACTAAATATAATTTCAAAAATTATGACTCTTTAATAGATTAAGTTATTCACACTATACACTCCATTTATCGATTTGAGAAGGAACACATTTAAAAAACCCAATGTCAATGGTTTTCATTAACCCAAAGGCAGATGTGAGTGAGTCCAAATGAACTATATATAAGGAAATAATAATGAGAGCAAAAATTAATAAAACATAGGTCTTAGAGGGGGAAAAAATCCACAAGTTGGTTCTTTGAAATAACTAATAAAAAATAAACCCCAGGAAAAAAGAGAAAAGAAAAAAAATACACAAATAACCAACAGCAGAATGCGAAAGGGGATCACTACAGTTACTAGAATCATTAAATTAACAATAAGAGAATATTATAAACTTAGCGCAATAATTTTTAAAAATATATTAAATGAACAAATTCCTAGGAAAATGCAAATAACCAACATCAATACAAGAAGGAATAAAACATCTGAGTAGTGGTATGTTAATTTTTAAAAATAAATTTATAATGAATAACCTTCCAATAAAGCAATTTTCAGATCCAGATTATGTTTATTTCTACCAAACATTTAAGGAAGATATTGACTCTCACACAACATTTTGTAGAGTTCAGAAAAAGAAGAAATATTTAGCAACTCTTTTTTTGAGACTAACAAAACAATATCAAAATGTGACATGGACATTTTAAGAAAAGAAAATTTCAAATCAACAGATAAGTCACTTTCATAAATTTATATGTGAAAATCATTAAAAAATATTAGCAAAGTCTAGCAATATGTAGAAATAATCATGATAAAAATGGGTTTATTTTAGGAATGCGAAATTCATTTGAGATGTGAAAACCAATCCCTTTAATTCACCACATTGAAAAGACAAGATAGAAAAAGCATACTTTAGATGCAAAAAAGCCATTAATAAATTTCAATATCCAATAATTGTTTTAAAAATACACTATAAATAAGGAAGAGCAGGAAACTTCCTTATAATTGGTTTTAAAGTAAAGAAACGTAAATACCACATTTTTTTTTACTCGGCCATGAAATGGTTTATCCTTGAGGTGGAATAAAACAAAGACACCTGCCATTCCCTCCCATATCTGTCCTAGTCAGTGCATGAGTCAGGAAGAAGAAAAGGTGCATAGATTGCAAAAGAAGAGTGAAAACCATTAGCAAGATGACCTGATTGCATAGGAAGAAATTACAAAAGAATACACAGATAAATATACTTAAAAAGTTAACTTATGAAATTGATAAAAAGTCAATACACATAAATTATTATATTCCTATATACTTGCAACAAGCAATTAGAAAAAGAAGTTTTAAGTACCATTTACTAAAACAAATTGAAAATCATGAAATGTCTAGAAATTAGGAACAAATCTGATGAAGGATGTGTAACGCCTTTACAGAGAAAACGCTAAAACATTATTGAGAGCCAATAAAAACCTAAATCGATGGGAGGTAGATGTGCGCTGTGTTTAAGGATTGCAAAATCAAATAAAATCAATGGAATAATAAAAAAAAATTCTAAATTTTGTATGTAATTTACATGTAGTGGAAAGGAGTGGTTCAACAAACATTCCAAACTTTATATAAAATTTTAACAAGTCAACTCAAGAATGGAGAGAGAAGGCAAAGAACAGAGGTCTCAGACACTGACACAGTCATGCCACAAAGCCCAGCTGGCTGATTCCACGATGAAGACCACTGTCCCCAGGACCCACCCACATACGCAGCAGAGCTTCCAGTCAGCTTTTCAGCAGCACTGCGCTCCTTTACAAACCACCATCGGACATCTCACAAAGACAGTCGGTGTGAACACCAGTGCAAAACAGAAAAAGGAGCAAAATGGAGGGGAGACTAGGCAAGGAGGATGAAATAACATATATGCCAACCATAGACTTTAGAGATAAGTGATCACATGACAAACATGAAACAAAATGCTACAGAAAAAGGAACCTAGTTACAACTCACCAGAGCTGAGACGCGGGCGCAGAAACAGCCCGGAAGAGAGGAAGATGGTTACAGGTTCACAAAGCTGACTCGGGAGCCAAACAGCCGGGGGAATGGCGCTGGGACAGGAGGACGAACTGTAATTTACTGCCTGCTGGAGGTTCGGCATGGATGACAGAGTTGGAAACACCAGGGGGACCCGATCATAGGGGCCACCTCCACGATATCACAGCACTGGCAGCTTCACCTCCCCAAGACCAAGCAGGCGCTCATGGGAAAAAGCGAGAACAATCCTTTCAGGCTTCGGGAGGCGTGGGGGATGGAAAGGCCTCGTTGAGATGCCTGAGGACTTAAGAAGGCCTGCCCTCAGGAGAATCTAATTAAGCTCCGCCTGATTTGCTGGGGTATAAGAAAAGCCTACCTGGCCTTGGAAAAGGGCTGCAGTCATTTATAGCCATCCTGTCTCACCTAAGGGGGATGGGGGCGAAGTAGAGGGGGGAGCTAAGGCACAGGCCCACGAAACATCAGGCCCCCTCGGATGTACTGTGGGTTCCAGAACACGGCTACAAAGCAGAATAGCAATAAAGAGAGTGATGATATTTTTGATTCTGTAGGGTCTTACCTTACATTTGTAAAAAAAATACAATAGCTATAAAGTGCAATGAAGTGAGGCACAATGACAACAGAGATGCCTGTATAAAAAAATGGGAGGGAGGTGCTCCTGGATATTAAAAGGGTGGTAGAAGAGCCCTAACCGGTTTGGCTCAGTGGATAGAGCGTCGGCCTGCGGACTCAAGGGTCCCAGATTCGATTCCGGTCAAGGGCATGCACCTTGGTTGCGGGCACATCCCCAGTAGGAGGTGTGCAGGAGGCAGCTGATCGATGTTTCTCTCTCATCGATGTTTCTAACTCTCTATCCCTCTCCCTTCCTCTCTGTGAAAAATCAATAAAATATATTTTAAAAAATAAAAGGGTGGTAGAAGAAACAAACTATCCGATTGAAGGTTAAGATGATAAACAGGAGCATATCTTCTAGAAGGCAGAGCAAAAAAACCCAGCAAAATATCAGTAGAAAGTAAAAGATGTGAAATTAGCTAATTTGTCTACTAGGGGGTACATCCAAATAAAAGTTCCAGAAAAGAAGAGCAAAAGAAATAGAGGGAAGAAGATTACCAAAGAAGTAATTCAAGAAAATTTCCCAAAACTGAGGAGCATATATGTCAAGGTTGAAAGGGCCACAAAGCGCCCAACACCAATTAACTATCAGGTTTCCCATATATTTATATTTCCAATTCAACAAACCCTCATAATTTCACTTTTTAACCCAAAAATATCAACAAGGAAATTTCCATGAATAGGTTATAACTTTTTTCCATTGCCAAGAAAAAAAAGTGTGCTTCTCTGTGTGAAAGGTTAACCCCTGTTTGCACTAGTACTAAGTTAATTGAATGTTTAATTAAAATGGTCTTTTGCAAGGTAACCCATAAGGTAAAAGCATTATACAACAGAACCAGTATACAAACAAATATATTTTATCTAAGTGAAAGAAAATTTCTTAAAGTCATGGTTATCTTTACTATCTGCAACAAACTCTAGTCTATCTCATCTTATTTTGCTTGAACAGATAAACCTGTTATTGAGACTCCCTAAATTGATTTCACAATGCTCTGAGACCATTAGTTTAAAACACATTGCCTTTTTAGACATAATGTATAATAAGACCTACTTCAAAGTTTTTACTATATAAAGGTACCACATTTTTTAACCACTCGTCTACTGGTGGGCACTTGGGCTCTTTCCAGATCTTAGCTATCGTAAATAGTGCTGCTAAGAACATCGGGGTGCATATATTCTTAAGATATGTTCCTAGGAGTGGGATCACTGGGTCAAATGGCAGTTCAATTTTTAATTTTTTGAAGAAACTCCATATATTTTCCATTGTGGCTGCACCAGTCTGCATTCCCACAGGCAGTGTACTAGGGTTCCCTTTTCTCCACATCCTTGCCAGCACTTGCCATTTGTTGATTTGTTGATGCTAGTCATTCTGGCAGGTGTGAGGTGATACCTCATTGTTGTTTTAATTTGCAACTCTCTGATGACTAATGACTTCAAACATTTTTTCATATGTCTGTTGGCCTTTGTATGTCCTCTTTGGAGAAGTGTCTATTTAGGTCCTTTGCCCATTTTTTAAATTGGATTGTTTGTCTTCATTTTGTTAAGTTGTATGAGTTCTTTATGTATTTTGGGAATTAACCCCTTATCAGATATATCATTGGAAAATATGTTCTCCCATACAGTGGGCTCCCTTTTCATTTTGCTGATGGTTTATTTTGCTTTGCAGAAGCTTTTTATTACCCTTTGAGACAGCATGGAGGGACCTGGGGAGTATTATGCTAAATGAAATAAGTCAGACAGAGAAAGACAAATATGACATGATCCACTCAGAGACATAGAAGCATGGGACAGACTGACTAATCTCAGAGGGAAAGGGAAGGGGGGATGGGAAGAGATTAACCAAAGAATTTAGATGCATATACTAGTATTTATAACCCACGGACACAGAAAATAGTGTAGTGAAGGCCTGATTGGGGGTGGGAAGTGTGTGTGGGTTAACATCTGTAATACTTTCAACAATAAAGATAATTTTTTTAAAAGTGTCTTTTTACTGATTTTTTTTAAATACTAGTGAAGTTATGACAATATTATAGATTATTAGTTCAAGGGTTTTGTGAGTGTTGAAAAGGTTTTAGAAGGAATATTCTTAGAAGGGGTATACATTAAGTTCATTCTATTTTCAACTATATGGTTTACTTAGCTGAAATCATGGGCAATAGTTCCAATTTACTACTGTCTCAACTTTAGTGGTGGTCTTTAAGTACATTATCCATTTTTACAGTAATCTGTGGATTTTATTTAGGTCATTAGGGTTACCACCTGCTTTAGCAGATGTAGCTGAATCAATATTATTCACAGTCTAGACATTACAACAGAGAGAACTATTAATTTTTTCATGGAACTTAACCTTTTGCACTCGGATGTCGAGTGTGACGGTTATTGAATGTATCAATAATTTGAAATATAAAAAAATCCAAATAAATAAGTTTGTATGAAAAGAAACTCCAGTTTTTTATTCTACTGCTGCGCTTTGTAAAATCTGGGGTATTTAAAAAATTAAATCCCGAGTAGAATAAAGGAATCGAGAAAAAAGCAAGCGAGTGCAAAGGGTTAATAACCTTTACTAAACATGTTTGCCAATTATCAACCTCTTAAATTTTACAGCCACATAGATCATTTAATAACAAAATTATGGGATCAAGGAAGAAGTGTCAGATCCTCTAATATATATCCAAATCTCCCATAAAACTTAACACAGTATATTTTTCTCTCTCTCAATTAATAAGAATACTATTTTTGATACTTCCTTTCTTTGTGCTTCTGAATAAATCCATACCCACACTTACCCTTGACTTAGTGTATGCATCCCTTGGGATAATATGTTTCTGGACATTACTGCGGTAACACAACTAAGTCATTTCATTTTAGTGAAATTCTAGAATTATCTTAGGGAACACCAGTCCTCTTTAAGTTTGATGGAAGGAAACAATTAGAGAAGAATGATTAATGGATGACAAGATTATAAAAGGTTAATATTAGAAGTGATAATAATTTCGAGACAATCTAAACAAAACACAGGGTGAGATGGAAGTTTATCTAATTAACTCCTCAGAATCCCCACAATATCCTGTTCTACCTTCATCAGTTTTAGTTTAACTGTGTCACTCTGTATATCTGTTTTTGTGTTTCTATTTTCTCTATTGTTTGCCTCTCATCATAAGTTCTTCTTCCCTGTTCCTGTCTTAAAAGAAAAGGAATTTCCTGTTTTGTATTTCTTGAAGTAAAAAGAGTAATTTCAGTTGCTTTTAGATGGCTATGCCAATTGTCCCCAGACAGACAAAAGTTGGTGACATGCACTGTCAAATAAAGTGGCACTAGTCAGTGTTATTGAAATTTAATTTAAACTTAAATGGATTACACTGAAAAGTAATTAAAATTGAGTCTTCAGTCGCACTAACCATGCTTCATGTCCTCAAAAGCACCTTGTGACTAAGTGGCTATTGTGCTGACAGCACTGATGGAGAACATTTCCACTATTGGAAAAAGTCCAACTGGTCAACACTATTTCACACTAACCTTGCAGTTTACCAGGAGGGACAGGGAATCTACATGGCCTTCTTTAACCAGGAATTAAAGGCTACGGATCCTTTGAGACTTAAAAATAATTCAATAATCTCTAAAGTGAACACATTTCTAAAAAGCAAAAAATGGAAGACAAAGGCAAAATAAGTTTTCTGAAATGGACTGCACACAGTCTGATTTTGTTTTTTAGTTCAATTTATTGAATCAAACCACCAAATTGGCTCATAGAAATTTATACAGGTGTGCTACAAAACTCCGCATGATGTATATATCATCGGGGACAGGAAGTTTATGAAAGAGATGTGAGAGGGAAGTGATCTTTACCTGTTTTAGCAAGAAAATCACAAATAGTGTTTTTTTTATGTCCCCCCAACAATGCATGCTTAGGGAACTGTTTTCAGACTTCAAAAGAAGTTAAGCTTCATATGCCACCTTGTCCCTTATAAGCAAACTAGAGGCCCGGTGCACAAAATTCGTGTGCAGGTACAGTCCCTAGGCCTGGCCTGCGATCAGGGCCATCTTCCCCAGCTGCCCACAGCCGGCCCTGCCCCCCCCCCCACCACCCACCCCTGGTTCCCTGTTCCCCATTGGGTGATCTGTGCCTGATGGCCGGGGTAAGGGACCAAGAGGTCAGCTGTTCCCGCCCGCTTGCCAGCCCTGTCCCTGCCGTGAGTGGCCATCAGGTGATCAGAGCCTGCCGGCCAGGGAAAGGGACCAAGAGGTGGTAGGTGTGCCTCATAGTGACTGGTCCAGCAGTCATTTTGGTCGTTCTGCCATTAGGATCACTTTGCATATTACCCTTTTATTACTTAGGATTATTCTCACCATATAAAAATGATGTTGGCATACTTATTAATTCAATTCTACTCAATGCATATTTATTCAATACCTAATTTGAGCAAATCTCTCTGCAGATAATAAAGGTGAGCATGAAAACATCCTTTAGATGAGAATCATGGTCCAAGAGAAGTGCCCTCAGGTTAATACCTGCAAAGGCAAGTGAACCAGGAGAAGCATATGTAAAGAGGCTAATTGATATGCAGAGTCAAAAAAGAGTCAAAAAAGAGAACACCATTTCCAAATTCAGGAGAGGAGAGGAGTGGCAGGCATGGCTTCATAAGGATTTGGGAGCAGGTCTTGAAGATGGAGGGGTTCTATGCACCACCTCAGACAAAGAGAACAGACTGAGCAGAAAGCACAATGCGGGACCTACAAGTAGAACTGCTTGGGCCTGAGCCTCTCTGAGTCCTGTTCACAAGAGCACTTGTGAAGGGTAACTGGGGACAGGTAAGTTGAGGCCTTGTTGTAGAGAGCCTTGAATGAAAGAGTGACACGTGACATGGATCATCTTTGTGTTGTTGTTATTGATGAGCAGGATAAGAGTGGCAAATCAAGAATAAAGAGGTAAAAGAAAATTCTGTGAGCTTTCAGTTTCTTGTCAGTCCCATAAGTCTGTGCTAGAGACAAACATCAATGTAGCAACTGAAATTGTTTAGCACTTTACAGTTTATAAAGTGCTTTCATGTTCATGATCTCATTAAATAAATCCTTACAAAGGATTTATGCGAAGTAGGCCTTATTATCTCAACATTATAAATAATATAACTACAGCTCAGAATTATATAACTTGCCCCAACTCACAAAATAACCAGCAGAGTAAGGCCTGTGTTGCTCAGTGGTTGAGCATCAACCCCTGAACCAGGAGGTCACAGTTTGGGTCCTAGTCAAGGCACATGCCTCAGTTGGGGTTGCAGGCTCAATCCCAGTAGGAGGCATGCAGGAGGCACCTAATCAATGATTCTCTCTCATCATTGATGTTTCTATCTCTCTCCCCTGCTGGGTTGACCAGCAGCCCCTGAATGACCGGTGAACAGATTACTCAGACACAGTTTGACTGTGAAAGAGAGGGCTAAGGGGCCCCCAGCTCTAGTGGCCAGGGCAGCCTCTATTGCCTGCCTCGTTAGGCCTTTATTGGAATTTTTATCTTTAGATACAATCAGTAGGGTGAGTAATCTTGGGAGGACACATGTTTACATTGTACTCTAGGCAAGGGCATCCAGGAATTAAGCATAAGGATTCCAGTAAACACCCTGTGGGTCTGCATATGCACAGGCTTGTTTGGAAAGGTCAAGAAATAATTAGAGGCTTTCGACACTCCCCTAAGTCAGAATTCCGATAAACAGGGCAGGTGGCCTTCCATACTTCCCTTTTATCAGAATGTCCTCCTTACAACTTTCCAACTAGGTCTCTTGTGCTCCCCAACACTCTCCCTCTCCCTTCCTCTCTGAACTTGAAATATATATATATTAGAGGCCTGGTGCATGAAATTTGTGCACGCAGGGGGGTTTCCCTCAGCCCAGCCAGCACCCTCTCCAATACAGGACCCTCTCACAATCCGGGACCACTGGCTCCTAAATGCTCACCTGCCTGCCTGCCTGATTGTCCCAAACTGCCCCCCCTGCCAGCCTGGTCACCCCCAACTGCCCCCCCCACCAGCCTGGTTGCCCCCCCCTGCCAGCCTGGTCACCCCACACAACCTGCTGTTCAGTTGTTTGCTCATCCCTCACTAACCCCCCTGCTGGCCTTGTTGCCCCATGCAGCCTGCCAGCCTGCTGTTCGGTCATTACTGTTACTGTGATAGCATCCCAGACAATTTGCATATTCCTCTATTATTAGTATATATATATATATATATATTTAAAAAAAAAATAACCAGCAGAACTTACATTAAAAAAATAAAAGGTTTTTCAGTTGCCAAATGCTATTATCTTTCTACTACACCAGTGGTTCTCACGCTGTTATGGTCTCAGGACACCTTGCACTATTCAAAACTATTGAGGATCTCAATGAAGTTTTGTTTCTGTATGCTAGCTCTCTCAAGGTTTATCCTGTAACTAAACATTTTATAAAATATTATTAATTAATTCAAATCAATAATAATAAACATATTACATGCTAACATTGATAACACTTTTAAACCAAAATAACTACATTTTCAAAATTAAAAAAAAAATTCTAGAAAGAGTCACATACTGTTTCACATGTTTGCCAAATCTCTCTAATGTCTGGCTTAATAGAAGACAGCTGGGTCCTCAGATCAGCTTCTGCTCAATCTGTTCAAATATATTGTTTTGGTTAAAGCATATGAAGAAAATTTAGCCTCATACCAACATGCAAATGGATAAGGGAGAAATATGTCAATAGCCTTTATAGATATAGTATATATTCATCTTTGATATTATGCCAAAAGCTCAATTAGAGGTAGTTCTTGAAGGTTATCTCCAATGGAATTTGAAACAATATCAAAGAAATATTTGTACTCAGTTTGAAATCCATTGGTCTATATGGCATGCTGAATGAGTCCTTTATTCATGAATGATTGTGTGAGACCAAGCATTAATTGTATGAAAAATATTGATTCACCAAATTATGCAGCTTCTAAATGTGAACACATTTCTTTACATAAAATATATCTTAAAAAAGAATCACATTAACATCACTGAAGTCTTTTAAGTATTTTCAAGCCACAGTGATAAATACAAGTTTTCTAAAATCAAATTTTCCTTGAAAGCTTAAATTTTATCATTGGAAACAAATTCTGTCAGTTGTTTTCCTTGAAGTGACAGGCTTACTTCATTACTTTTCCAGAAAATGTCTGCGAAATACACAAGTGTGACTAGCTATAATTTGTTTGTCAATTGTTCTTTCAAGTAAAAATGGTGTTTCATGAAAAAAGGCAGCCAATTCAGCTTACAATTCAAACATGCATACATGCTTCTGCTCAGGATTCCATTAAATACCATACTTCATGGTATACTTCATGCATACTTCTCATAATGACACAGAAAATATTAAAGAAATGGATACTCCAGGGTAAAAAATCCAATAAAAGTTATAAATTTCACTTTTTTCTTTAAGGATGATCTTCAGTGAAATCTGTATATATATATATATATATATATATATATATATATATATATATATATATATCACATAAATACTTATATATATATGCATACATAGATATACATACATATACTGTATATCACATCACAGCATTAAATAATGCCAGATTTTTCTGATAAAGGACAATTTGCAGGGAATGTTTTGGTTATGTGTTCTCTTGAAATGATAATCCTTTCTTGAAGGAAAATGTTTGTAGATATTAGTTTTTACCTTAAAGCTCATACAGTAATTTTAAAGTATCAGTGACAGAACACATCTACCCAAAGAAAAAGAACAACCTCACTTCCATCTATTGGTTCTACTATTATTGTTTTTGTTTCTATTTCAACAATTTATGCTTTTATTTTTACCATTTCATATATGTATGTATATGTATATGTATATGTATTTGCAATGATGGTACAAATGTGATGGTGGTAAAATTGCTAGCACATTAATGTGAATTGAGGTAGTGACACCAAAGGGCAGGGGTGGTAATATAATGATTACTAGTACAGTTTAGTGTTACTACCTTAATTTGTGTTAAGGTGCCAGTAATTTACCTGAACACTTTTGTACCATCAGTGTGAATGTCATGGAAAAGGCAAATAGCAACTGGGCATTATTCTGAAAATAGGTTTGACTTTGCCAAAAAAGGTCTTGAGGACCCACAGGTGCCCATGAAACACACCTTGAACACTACCGCACTATACACACATCTTACTTCTCCTGATTAATTCCTAATATTGTGTTACAAAATGAGAAAAGATAATCACTAAATAACATCTTACTGAAAATACTATTTAGTATATTAGGAATCACTAACCATAAGATAAAGGGTTAAGATCACTAGGCAGTTTACTTACAGCAAAAATCAAGTTGGCCTCACCCCGGTTGTAGATTGAATGTTCGTGTCCTCTTAGATTCGCATGTGGAAGCCACAATTCCCAGTGTGGCTCTATTTGGAGATGGGACCTCTAAGAAAGTAACTAGGATTAAATGAGGCCATAGGGGTGTGGCCCTGACTCAATAGGATTAGTGTCCAAAGAGCTTGTTTCCCCCCACAGCAAGAAGGTGGCCATCTGCAAGCCAGAAATATAGTCCTCCCATGTAAGTGACCCTGTTGGCCCTTGATCTGGGACTTCCAGCTTTCATAACTTCGAGAAAATGAATTTCTGTTGTTTAAGCCATCTAGTATTTTATTGTATTTTTTTCTAGGGTATTTGATATCTGGTCTATGGTATTTTGTGATGGCAACCTGAGCAGAACAGTGCACATACTTCATAATTCGTGAAAACCCAGTCAAATCCCTAGAATGTTACTTAAAAAAATACATATAGTTGTGGACTTGAATGCAAAATTGGCTTTTCAAAAATGCTAAGTATCAAATGCCTAAAATAATGAGACATTACACTAACTTTACATATTGGTTCAGCTCTAATGTCAGAAAATTACATTAGATGATTACTTCCCTTAGTGCCCCATACATGCCAAGAGCTTGAAGAGTCTGGGTAAATTTTTCAGAATCAATACGTGTTCTTTAGCAGTGACACAGTAGCAGACAATTGCATAATGAAGCTGTCTGTCTTTATTTACACAATGTATTTTTGTATTCACTAGGCCAGAAAGAATAGTTCTGTGTAGCAGCTGTCATTGTATTTTTTGCTTATCTCAGTCCTGTCTGCCAGTGTTATAATTCACCAGCTGACACCCGCCTTGGCAGAAACCAAGGGCAGTGATTTCATGTCAAAGCAACAACGGGGCTCTGAACTCTGACACAATTCATCTTAGTTCTAGTTAGTAAAGGGGGACTCTTTGAGTTTTCTCTCCTTCTGTTGAAGCATTTCGTTGCTGGAAGGGGAGAGAGGGAGGGAGGGAGATGGAGGGGTGGTGGCGGTGTGATGGAAATGAACACAGAAACAGTTATGGCTCTGTCTGGTGCAGTGGAACAGGGTCACAGGAAGACAGAGACAGTTGTGAGGGATAAAGGCTGAACGCCCAGATAATGAAATTCCTGCTTGTTTGATTTTGCAGAGTTGGAAGGATATGAGAGCACATTTGGTATCCAAAAATACACTTCTGTTCAACTCCCACTATTTGGAGGTTCAAAGTGTAATTTCTGGCACTTTCTGATTTAGGAAGCTAAGACTCGGGCATGAAGGCCATTGATTGTAGTCATTAAAAATAGCCCTGTTTTGGTTGTGAATGCTAAATAAAAAAAGAAAATATACTTGCTTAAGTTCTTTCTACACATTAATGTTCATCATTCATATAGGTCTTATTCTGCAGGGTGAATAATGTAGGCTGTGTCAAACCTGAGAAGCACTGGCCAGATAATCATAATTTTTAGTTTTTTTTTTCCTTAAACATGCATATACTCACTCTAATAATCCCCTAGATTTCCCACAATATACCTAAAATAAGAACCGCACTTTCCATTCTATTTTCTGATACAGAGTTTACCACGAAGTGTAAAGTAAAATTCAGAAATGAGAAAACAAACTAGATAATTGAGGCTTTGAATGTCACCCTGGCATCAATTATCTTAATTTATCAGCCAAAACATGCTTAAAGCTGGAAATAGTAAGCTAGGGCTTTAGTTTTCCTTTTTCCTTTCTGGATATAGACATAATCTGATTAAGAAAGTTTGCAGCAAGAGGATTGCCTTAAAAGTAACTTGACTTCCTGTTGTGTAAAAGTCTGACATTTCTTGGCAAGCCATAGGCCAGTTCTGATGGGCCCCCTGCATTGTTACAGGATATATTTGTTTCTGATTGAGACCTTGGTATGGTATGGTATGGTATGGTATGGTATGGTATGGTATGGTATGGTATGGTGCTACTGGCACAGCCCCAAATGTGGAGAGAAACCTCATGTGTTAGTATTGCAACTTACTAGAAATAACAAAAACAGAAGAAATAATAATTCATCAAAATCCTATAAATAAAACTACAACATTAGATCATGTAGCTAATAGTCCAATAATGGGTCAACAATCACTGAATATAAAAAAGATTATTAGTTTCATATGTTCTGCTCACTACAAAGTTGATATCACAGCACTGAATAATGCCAGATTTTCCTGATAAAGACAATTTGCAGGGAGTATGTTGGCTATGCAGACTCTTGGAAAGATAATCCTTATTTCAAGGAAGATGTTTATAGATATTAGTTTTTACCTTAAAGCTCATACAGTAATTTTAAAGTATCAATGATAGACCACACCTCCCCCAAAGAAAGAGAACAACCTCTCATGTCCATCTATTGGTTCTACTGTTACTGGTTTTTGTTTCTATTTCAACAATTTATATATTTTTTAAATTTTATTTTATTGTTTTAAGTATTACACATAGTAGTACATGCATCTCCTTTTTTTCCCCCAATGACTTTCCCCCAGCCTCCCTCCCGCCTGTCACATGCCCTCATCCCACCCCCAGTGTCTTGAAGAACATTATAACCTGATGAACAAAAAGATAGATACAGAGGCAGTAAAGCATCGAACAGACTATCAAATTACAGCAGGAAGGCTGGGGAGTGTTGGAGTTGGGGGGTGGGAAAGAGATCAACCAAAGGATTGGTATGCATGCATATAAGCACAACCAATGGAGTCAACAATTTATATTTTTATTTTCACTATTATTCTAGCTCTTGGGTTGTTTCTAGTCCATGAATGCTTATATAAGTTATTTTCCCAATTTTCTTAATTTTTTAATAATATAAAAAGTTATACCTATTTTTCTAAGATCTGTACTCAGGGCACAGAGGGAGTCTCTGGTCCACAGGTGCATCCCATGATATCCTATATAATAAAAGCCTAATACGTTAAGTGTTCAGTCGTCCAGTCGGCCATTCAACCAATCAAAGCGTAATATGCTAATGATATGCTAAGGCTGCTCAACTGCTCGCTTTGAAGTGCACTGACCAACAGGGGGCAGACAGTCCACCAGTCGACCAGTTGACCAGCAACTATGATGTGCACTGACCATCAGGGAGCAGATGCTCTAACCGGCAGATTAGCTTGCTGCTGGGGTCTGGCCGATTGGGACTGAGCGAGATGGGCCGGAAATACCCTGGAGCCCTCTTGTGGTCCTTCCCTTGCTGGGCAACCTCCTACATCCCTCCCCAGCCCTGATCGTGCACCAGAGGGGTCCCTCAGCTTTGCCTGAGCTTTCTCGCAATTGGGACCCCTCGGGGGATGTCAGAGAGCCAATTTTGGCCTGACGGCAGAACAACCAGTTGCTATGATGCGCACTGACCACCAGGGGGCAGATGCTCAATGCAGGAGCTGCCCCCTGGTGATCAGTGCGCTCCCACAAAGGGAGCGCCACTCAGCCAGAAGCCGGGGATGAGACAGGAAGCCTTGATGGCAGCGCTAAGGATGTCTGACTGCTGGCTTAGGCCCACTCCCCACCTAAACCATCAGTTGGGCATCCCTGAGAACTCCCGGACTGTGAGAGGGCAGAGGCTGGGCTGAGGGACCACCCTCCCCCCCAAATGCACAAATTTTGTGCACCTGGCCTCTAGTTTTATATAATATTTTCTATTTCTTTTCATCTTGGGTACTTTTTTATTTTCAAGGAGACCATTTCATCCATAATTATTAAAGTTTATTGTCTTCTTTGTTGGAAGTGTTAAGAAAATTGGTCATTTTTATATGTTAATTTCTAATTCAATTAAATTACGGTCAAAGGAAATTATATGTTATGTATTCTTTGGAATTTTTTGAGTATGTTGCTTTTTAAAGGCTCAACTTTTAAGTACATTTGAGCTTGAAAAAATAATATATATAATATAATAATATAAAATATATATTCCATTTACTAATTTTATTGTTTAAATCTTCTGAAACTTACTAAATTTTTGTCAGTTAATCTACTGGTTTTTAAAACGTGTTAAAAATGTACTATTATAACTATTGTTTGGTAATTTCTCCTAGAAATTTTATGTATTCTATGTTAGATAATTTGAAGTCGTATTGTTATATGCAAAAAGTAAATGATTGCTATATTTTGCTAGAGTTTATTTATATTTATAATTATGTTCTATCTTCTAGCTATAACTATTAGTCTGTTCCCTTAAATTTTATTTTTTTCTGATATTAATATCACTGTACCCATTTAACTTGTGTTAGAATTTTATGCTATATATTTTTACATCTCTTTATTTTCAGCATTTCAGAGTCATTTGGCTTAAGTATATCTCTTGTCAGCAATATGTAACAGTCTTTTTGTCTGTTTATTTGTTTAAAAATTCCAATAAATTTTTCTTTAGTGGCAGATATAATCCATTTACATTTACTAAAATTAATGATACATTTAGAGTTATTTCTACCATCCTTTATCATTTTATATACTTTTAGTTATTCCCCTCACTTTTTGTTGTTGTTAATCCTCACCTGAGGTTATTTTTTCCATTGTTTTCCAGGGAGAGTGGAAGGGTGAGTGGAGGGAGGGAGAGAGAGAGAGAAACATCAATGTGAGAGACACATGGACTGGCTGCCTCCTGCATGGACCCCAACTGGGGGCAGGTAGTAAACCCAGGTACATGCACCAGACCAACTGGAATCGAACCCACAACCCTTTGGTCAATGGGCCCTTGCTCTGACCACTAAACAAACCCAGCCAGAGCTCCCCCTTACTTTTTTAATCTTCTGAGAGTTTAGAAGCTTCAAATTGCATATAAATAAAATATGTGACTATATATAATTGTACATAACTATATATCTACTGGTCCCAGCAGCTGCCGGCTGTTGGCCAGGGACTCCCTCCCTTCCCCCAGCCGGCCCTGACCCCTGGTTGAACTTCCGGAAGAACTCCTGGCCAAGGGGACAATTTGCATAGTACGCTTTTATTATATAGGATGTATTTGTATATAAAATCTTATATACTGACTACACTCCTACACATGTACATACAAATACACACATTTCCTTTATAACTGCTTAGAATTATACATTCTTTTTAAATTACTATATTTATAGTTCATTACATTAATCAATAGTTTCTAAATTTACTGTTATTGTGAATAACTTTACCATGTACCCTATTCCTCTCTTTGTGTTAATTTTGAAGTACATTCTTTAGTAGTTTTTCAGTGAAAATCTATGGGCTATATATCTTATAGCCTTACATATGTTTGAAGGTATTTTTATTTCACACAGAATTTTGCAGATAGTTAAGGTGGGTAGAAATACCAGGGTGACTCCAGTCTCCATGTCCTCTGCCTACTCCATGAAGGTTAATGTATCCCAGATATATATTTTTTCTTTACCTTCTGTAGATGTTCCTGGCTGATCTCATCTACTTTCATAGCTTCAACTGAGACCTGGTAAATCTCAGATCTTCATCTTTCACCCACATCTGAACTAAGCCCTCACCCAGCTGCACATATGTCTGATCTTAGATAAAGCACAGGTATTTTCACTAGTCGTGTCCAAAAATACACTCACCATCCTCCAAGTAAAAATCTCATCTTCTTCCTGAATTCCCTGTGCTGGCTTTTGGCATAAGTAAATACCCGAGGTCAAAGCCAGAAGTCTAGTCTCTTCCCTTACCCATCACATCCAAAAGTCCCTGAGTCATGTCTATCAGTTCTACCTCTCAAACAGTGCTTGAATCTGGCCCCTCTTCTCCATCGCAGTTGCCATTGCCTTGTTCCGGCCTCGTCCCGGATTACAATAAACTCTCATTGCTGGCCTTCCCATTTGCACTTTTGCCTGTTTCCCATGCAATTTCTAAAATGCAGCCAGAGGGGTGTTTTTACTCTGGTAATCTATACAACTATTTTAGTAGTTAAATTCCTCTTCTGGTCCCACACTGCAGTAAAGTCTAAAAGCTTCACCCTAAAGTATGAGGCCTTTCAGACCTGGTCTCCATGTAAACCTTTTCCTGCAGCATTCCCCACATTACACCCTATGTTCTAGTTACACTGATGCATTGGTAAGTACATAGCTCTTCTAAGATAGCATGTCTCTCACCTCCACTTGCTCTGGCTGATGACCTCCTACTCTGGAAGGCTGAACAAAAAGGTCATCTCTCCTCGGGAGCCTTATCTAACTCCTTTGTATGATGTGTCAGTGTAACCTGTTTACATCTATTGCAATACTTATAACAATAGCATATTATTTACACATCCTGCTCTCCTAACTCTACTGTGAGCTCCCTCTTAGTCATTGATTTTTAATATAAAAATAACCTTATCACACCATACATACTCACTAATTTAAATAAATAAATAGGTAATTATAATAATTTAATGCAATATAGCATGTGAAAGTTCTTGATATCTATTAGATACACAAATAATTTATTAGCATGTGAAACAAGTAATATTTTAAGATGAGAAGTGTTGAGGTTAAAGGGGTGGATGTTAACAGGGGGTCCTAGAGTTGACCAAAAATATGAGCACTTAACACAAAGTTGTTTTATTTTCCCCACCATTATGCCAAAGTGTTCCTAAAGGTGAGCATTTTATGGGAATTCCTTTTCCTTTTTTAGTCTTTGGAAACTGAGGAGTCAAACAGACCAATATTTCTCTTTATTCTTCATCATGTAGCGAAGTTTCTAGTTACCTGTTAGAAAAACACTAGGGCCAAATGTATCCTCTTTTGGAAAAAATAAATCTGGCTTCTTCTCTATTAGATGATCAGCCCCTGTGCAGTAATGAAATCACACAGACTTCATTAATCATTGCTTTAAGAGCACTTGCCACTGTGGAATACTCTCGACAGCAAATGATGCTTCAAGGTAGGAAACAACGTTCTTTCTATACATTTCAAGTGTATCGATCCTGTGCTTCTGCCTGGGGAGCACATGGAAGCACAACTAAAGACTGTCTGGAACCCCCTTTGTGAAGAAAGGGGTGAAAAGGAAGAATGCAGAGCGAGTTCAGCCATTCAAGTAGAATTTTATTTTGAACATGTGATTTTTCTTTCCTAGGCCAAAATATAATGTTATACCAGATTTGTAAATTAATAAAAATTAGAATAGCTTTAAACATATTTGTGTGTCAGGATAAGATTTTCTTGAGATGTTAGTTTTTTAAATCTTGGTGTTTAGAGTTTTTCCTTCTCTCCATTCAAGCAGGCTACTCAATGTGTTCATTGTTTCAGAGATGAATGTGACCGAGTGGAATGTTGAGAAAATGAGAAGCTTCTGGAGTTTATTTCCAAATCCTAAGGCCTTAGGGATATGGAGTAAACGTAGGGCATGGTCAAATTTGGGGGAGAAACATCTGGTGTGAGAGGATAAAGTCTCTTTGCACCAGAGAGGAATAGGGTGAGAGCCGAACTTTTCTTCTAATTTCGTTGGGAAATAATTGACATACATCACTGTGTAAGTTTAAGCATGACAGTTTGATGCAGAGATGTTGAGAGTTGATGTGGAGGGAGAGATCTGAAGGGAGATAGAGACAGGAATATTTCTGCAAAGGACCTTACTCTCAACCTTTCAGCAATGTGGGAGCTGAATCTGTATCAGTTCACTACTCATTGTCTATGATCACCAATGTACCGGGGCTGCCTCAGAGCTGAGTAATCACATGGACACTGTCTCCTATGTATGGAGGCCAACAAGGCCAAGAACCATTCTTTCCAGTTCCCTGCTATTGTCTGGCAGATAGTTCTCTTCTCTGCTACCACTTTGCTCAGTCTGTGTCCAGCATGAATGATATTGTCAAAACTTGAAAATTTTTTTGATTAACCTCTCTGACTCTCATAACAACATTCTAGGACATCCATAAACCAAAAAAAACACATATTTCCCTGGACATCAGGAAAGGAGGTAGGCACTGAGGAAATGTGAAGGCCCTGAACCTGTATTGGCGGGAGCTGGGATAAGGAAGTGGGTGGTGCTGAATGGAACCAGTTCCTATCTGTAACCAGAAGATATTTCAATGGCTAGGGTAGGGAGAAGGAAAAGTTCTCCTCACACTCAAAGCGTTTCTCTCAAACATATTATTTAGGCACGCATTTTACATTTGAATTTAGATATTTTATATAGTTATCAAATGAAGTTGATAAGTCTTATGGTACTTTCTTTCCAGATACGATATACCCTCTATTTTACAAAATAAATTGCATACTGGGCACCCACATACTTATTTGTTTGGCTCACATCATGTTTTCATTAGAATACTAGTAAGTTACCAGAATATACATATTCAGAGATTTCAAATGAAAATCCAGGCTTCTGGCTACTCTTGTAAACCTGAATTATTTAAAAGCACAGGAACTGTTCTTGCATGTCAGCAACTGACCACAGGTAAGTAGACGCTGGTGCCTTCAGATGAGGCAAGTCCTCTCCAACCACGGTGCCCACAATCATTTTGTTCATTTCCTTTCCCACTGGAACCCTAAACATTTGGGTCTAAGAATGCTTGCATGAGGAAGTTTAATATCCTTTCCAAGAATTATCTAGCCTTTGAATTTCAAGATGAAATATGGTACACTAATAAATACTTGGTACACACACATACATGCTTAAATGAAAGTGCAAACTGTACATATAATCATGAATCAAATCATCCCCAAGTTTAAATTATTAAATGTTTCCTATATTGAAAGAAAGTTTTCTAGTATTTAAAATACAAGAAATGCATGGGGGGAGTAGACAGTATATGAGTAGCTGGAATATAACGGGTCAATCAAAGAAGAAATTTTACACAGAGATTCTAAAAAGCCAGCTTTCCCCTTAGAAAAAATGAGTGTTGACCATGCAGAGCATAGGGAAAGTTCTGCAAAACGGGACAAGGACGAAAGTCCATCTTTGAATTAGAACCCCTGTGATCACTAGTGAACACTTCATTTAAAATTAGCTCTTGATTTATAAAATTTTCCAAGAGAAGTGTTAAAAAAGTCCTTTCCTGAAAAGAACGTCTCCTTGCTAAAAAGTAAGCATTTTAGTCATTGGAGCAATAATTTATAGATGACACCACTATCTCTGTCACTCCTTAAATAAATATAAAAGAGAACTCAAGGGTAGGGAAGAGGAGTTCTCCTCTTACTCAAAGCATTTCTTTCAAACATATTATTTAGGTGTGGCCCAGATCCTTTGGCCCAGATAACTCAAATACTTAAATACACTTGAAATTCAATGGCAAGCCTTTATCTTAGCTCCTGTTTTCATCATGCATTTGCAATACATTACAAAGTCTTTTAGCAGGCATATAGCAAGTAAAATATGCTGGTAAGGGACATTTTAATTGATCTAACTTGCAAATCTATATATATAAAAGCCTAAGTGACCAGCTGACTGGCCGGTAGCTATGATGTGGACTGATCAGGGGGCAGACGCTCAATGCTGGAGTGGAAACCACAGGCATGGGAACATGGAACAGACTGATGAATCTCAGAGAAAAGGGAGGAGGGGGGAGGGCTGGAAGAGATTAACCAAAGATCTTATATGCATACTAGAAGCCCAGTTGGTGCACTGGTGGGGTCCCTCAGCCTGGCTGGTGCCCTCTCGCTACCTAGGATCCCTCGGGGGATGTCGGAGAGCTGGTTTCAGCCCGATCCCCGCAGGCCAGGCCAAGGGTACCCACCGGTGCACGAATCTGTGCACTGGGCCTCTAGTACTGGATAAATGGCAAAGTGTCAGATTTATCTCTCTGCTCTTTTACTAAAAATCCTTTGATTTAAAAGAGAACACAGGATGTCAAGGCATTAAAAAAGTTCTGTGTGGTATTTCTTTTCAAGGCCATTTTTATTTTTATTTATCTGCTGTTAGTCAGTATACTCAATAAAAAGCTTTCATCCTTTTAAAAATATTTGTTTGAAGGCAGTGAGCTA
This sequence comes from Cnephaeus nilssonii, assembly GCF_951640355.1. NCBI lineage: Eukaryota > Metazoa > Chordata > Mammalia > Chiroptera > Vespertilionidae > Cnephaeus > Cnephaeus nilssonii. The sequence continues at coordinate 34,823,546 of NC_137080.1, read as the reverse complement.
TTAAATCATTGTCTTTCTTAAGATGCTTCCTGTTTTATTTCTTATTGACAGCTATTTATTTTGAAGTTTCTAAGAATTCCAAAGTGCTTGGCAAGTAAGTATTGCCTGAATTTGAAGATTATGAAGGTTTATACATTTTAGCCTATAGCATGTGACCTAAACCTGTTCAAATCTAAAATAATTACAAAGACCCATTAGCTTCCTGGGCAAGGTTCTTTATTTTTCAGGTTGTCTATTTGGCTCATGGATAAGATATTTTAAATGCAGCAGAAAAACATGTCTTGGAAGAAAAATCTGGCATTTGTAGCATGATGGAAATGTTCTAAAGGGCTTTGAGGGAAGTCCATTCAATTTCACTGGCATTCATAAATGATGACTAATGCATTCAAATAGAATGAGTAATTTACCAAATTACGGACATTTGGATGGGCTCAGAATGAAGATCTTGTTTGTTTGGATATGCCCTGAAGTGAATCTCAATGAGGTTTACTTTATTAAGCCTGACTCTACAAATAGGCTTCAGTCACAACCCGAACAAAAGCCCTGACATGTAAATAATTGTGCCAATGATGGCCAGCTACATCACTCTTTTTGTCCCCAGCCCTCTTACGAAGAGTCAACCCCATCAAAAATATCACTTACAAATAGATGGCACCATTGTGCTTATCACACAAATGACAAGAAAGGCTTCTCTAGGCATGACGTTGCTGTCACACCCACCTTTCTCTTGACCACAAGAGCTAGGTACACATATTGCAAGTTTCCTCCTCTAGCAACTGTAGGTCCTCCTGCAAAAAGTGGTGCCTAAGTGTATTCTCACCACAACCGCACACTAGTGACTCCCATATGACTAGCGCCTCCCACAGCATGCCACAAGAAAAGGATCTGAAACTCAAAGTGCTTCTTTTAAAGGGTTTCCACCCTCTGGTAGAAACCAGAGATGAAGAGCAACAACAAACGCAGACAGTAACATACACATCACCATATGTCCCAGGATGGTGCCCAAAATCATATTGGTTGTTTCTGTAAAGATAATAAATTCTATTTGAAAAAGCAAAATCAGTCTTTCATAGAATTGTTTCATCTACATCCCAAAATAAATTAGACCTAGAGTATGTCTAGTCCAAGAAATTCTAAACATATGATGAATTTGACGGAGAAAATAAAAAAAATAACCTTTGTCTCTGAGAATCTGAATTGAATTAGTTGCACCACATTTTTCTACAGGTAATTACTTCACTATTTCAGCTTCAGCAACAAATATCTACCTAATTGGATTTTACTTACAATTGAAAATCTTACTAACACATATCCAAAGCAGTGCTATCGTTGTCTATTTTTCTGCCAGAAGTTGTCTGCAGTTAGCCTGTTCATTCTGATGCTCCATTCAAGCATACATTAAATACATGGCAGATAAAAGCACACGTGGTATAGATAGGGCAGCAAGCAAAATGGAAGTGGTTTTTAAATCACTTGGGGGTTACATCTTGCTGAGAAGACACATATTGACCATATGGTTGGTGAGTGATTTGGGTTGTAGAGAAGAAGTACAAAACTCTGTGAAGTTTATACAGAGGAACCTAACCTAGTTTCAGGGAACAAGGATGCCTTTTCTAAGGAGTGATATTAAAGTTGAGACTTGAAAGATGAGGGGGCTGACTAGGTGACTGTGTAGTATGAACAGGTAGAAGCATTCCAAGCAGAAAGAGCAGTACATCTAAAAGTTTCAGAATAAGAAAGATAATGGCATATTCAACGAACTTCACAAAAATCAGTGTGGCTGGAGTGAAGAGAAGAGCAGAGAGTGGCCTAGGATGTGGTAGAAGAAAACATGAACCAGATCATCCTGGGCCTTAGAAACTACATGAGACTTTATGCACTCTATCCTAGAGATGTCTGAGAGTCATTGTAAGGTGTACTAGTTTGCTAGGGCTCTCACACAATAGATTAACCTAGGAAGTTATTTTCTCACACTTCTGGAGGCTTGAAGTCCAAGATCAAGGTGGTGGTAGGGTTGGTTTCTTCTGAGGACTCTTTCTTGGCCCGTAGATGGCTGTTTTTCCCCTATGTTTTTGCGTGGTCTTTCCTCTGTATGAGTCTGTGCCCTGCTTTCCTTTTCATATAAGGACACCAGTCATATTGGATTAGGTGCCATCCTAATGACCTCATTTTAATTTAAATACCTCTTTAAAAATTATATCTCCAAATGCAATCACATTTAGAGGTACTTCAACATATTAATTTTGCAGGAGGACAAAATTTAGCCCATAACAGAAGGTTTAGCACAGGGCAGTGACATGAGCCCAGTTATGCTTTACATATTCATTCTGGTTGCAATGTGGATGGAGTCCAGGGACAAGAGAAGCCTGGGTTGTCACGCAGGAGGCCTCTCATGTAACCCAGGGCAGGGCCAGCTTGGTTTTCTGGGGGCTGTGGCTGTGAGGAGAAAGTCCCTTGTTGAAGGGACACTTCCTAACTTTGTGACAGGAGGGGAGGAGGAAAGGAAAGGGGCAAATTGAGGTAGATTTGCAGATATGAGGGCAGGAAGTTGAGGTGATGTGCTTTCATGGTTTCTATTTTAATTTTCTGTGAGGTAAGACATCTGCTAAGGACAAGAAGAAAGCAAACTGCAGATGTTAGTTGAGTGGAAAATGTTTTAAATTGCCATTCCAGAGAGTGGGGAAGCAAGCTAGTATCTCATTAGAATTTCTATGATGTGTTACAAGCCCCATTAAGATGGGTGACCACGGACTTAAAATGCCACAGCTTCCCCCAGTTTCGTGTTGTTTTCTCCATGCTTGACTCTGTGGGCACAGATGTGGAGGTGCAGAGTTTGATTCTTCCAGGATTGGGGTGTCTCAGGCCAGAGAGTACACTTGCCAGGATTGCTGGAACAGTTCTGAGCCACAAATGTTCCAACTAAACTCCTGGGAATTTCCCAGGTGCTAGCAATCTGAAGTTATCGTTTGGCATAGAGGAGCGCTATGTGTTTGCTTACTGTGGCGCTGAGATAACCTCCCCGGAGCTTTTTCCTTTGTGGTGCAGCTCTGGGAACTGTCCCTTTGTTCATCTGAAACACACACTACAAGCCATAGTTCCGCATATTGGGACTAGATAGATACACTGAATCTTTTTACCTTTGTATGCCTCAGCTATTTAAAATGTCTGCTTGGCTGCACGTTTCCCTGAATGGGAACCATGCTTTAGAATTTAATAAAACAGGTATTATGATCATGCCACGTAGCATATAATAAAAGCCAACATATGATGAAGAGCTTCTGCCTAGACACCCTCTTCCTGCTCTACCTGCTAAAGTTCCACTGGGATTTTGAATCATTCTGGCTGTCTTTGAAATTTAAAAAAAAATTCATTTCTCCTTTGAAAATTTATGGTAATCTCCACGAGTTTGAATTCAGAGGAGAGATGCCTCAGAATGCCCAGAAACTTAATGCTTCGCTTCCATCAGCCCATGTGTCATGAGAATTCTTCCATTCCAAACTGTTCTGTTGCCTTCCCACTCACTCCCCAACACACACACACACACACACACACACACACACACACACAGTCATAGTCTCAAGTCCCTCGGAACCATAGGAGCTCATATTTCACATACCTCAAGGGGAAGGAATTTTAGGATATAAATTCCACAACACAAATTGTTTTTACATATGCTACTACTTACTGTGTTTTGTAGCAGGATATGGACTCTTGGTGTGAAATAACAATAATGACAAGGGATTCGCCAATAAAAAGAAGCTGGATACTGTATAATCTTTTCCAAGCAAAGTGTTGCTCTAAGATAATGACCAGACATTTTAGAGCACAGCATGCTTTCCTCAAACTTACAGTTGAGGCAGGCATTGAATTTTCTGAAGAACTGCATGATATCTGTGTCAGAATTCATGATACAAGCTAGAATATCAGAAATGGGAGCTTTAGAAAGTAGGTATTGTGTGTTCATCCTAGAATATAAACACTTAATATCTGCATTAAAAATATTAGCTCATCCATTACTTAGGTTGTGATTGCAAACAGGAAAAATTAGATGTTACCAGCTGCTTGATGGGGGGAAAAAAAACGCTGTTGAATTTAGTTGTTTTCAGTAATTAGAGTCCTGAATTGGTAAGGAAGGAAGAGGTAGAAATAACAGAACATGACTGGATGGTATTTTTATTAGCTGGTTTCCCCAGAGAATCACTTATTATGTGGCATTCCAAAGATCATGAAGAGGACCCCCCAAGTTAAAGACCCAAGTGAGCCAGAATTATGACAGCTGGTCCCCTTGCAGTAATGGTAACCAAATTTCTATTTCCAGTGCCTTCCATTAATTTAGGCATTAACTTCTATAATCTAGTGCATTTTTAGTTTCAGGATATATATATTCTACAATTATTTTTAGTCTGTGCAGAATTCTTCAGAGAAAAAGGGGAGAAACGTAATTCATATTGTAGCGGGAAATATCTATCACCGGCTCACGAGGTCTTCTAATTAAGATAACTAAGAGAAAATCCTTCTTCATATGCCTCACCATCAGTTATCTCACAACCTCCTTAAAACCACAGGAGAAACACTTTATATTTTTTTGTGGAAGTAAATAAATTTTCCTAAAGAAATAAAATAGTCATTATCCCTTTAAATTTGGGGGAAGTTTTGCCTTGGCTCGTTCTTGGATTTCTCTTTTACTGTAGAAACAATTCAGATGGCATGTTTTAGAGATGTCCTATGGCATACCAGGATCTTATTTTATTGGGAAAATTAATAGTCTCAAGAGTCAAGCTAAGAAACAAAAGAGCGATGGCGCTATAAAGCCATTTCACCAAAATCAAATGACTATTAACCAACCAACCAACCAAAAAACATGTGGCAAACAGACCTAAGAGGTTGTTTTAAATTAGAAGTGTTATACCTTCCAACTCTCAAAGACCAGAATTACTTCCTTCTGGCTGAGGTCTAAGGAAATCATGTGAAAGTGGTACACAGACTATTGCTATAATGTTTTCTTCAGTTCCATGGCTTGTACAATCTGTGATACTGTGAAATCCTTTTTAGATTTTCCAAAATAATATTTACTTTCTTTTCTATTCCCTTCCTCTTACATAGGAGTTTGTAACTACTCATATCGAAAAAACAATGAACACTGTTGCCCTCCTATCGGACCATACCTGTGCCCTTCCAGTCAATTTCAGTGAATGCAGTTTCTGCTACTTCTCAACACAGCAGAAACTGAGTCTCTTCAGGATACACATCATTCCATATCCTACCAGCCCAAGTGTTCTTCCCATGACATTTCCTTCATCCCCACAGCCACTTGTGCCCGGGAGCCAGGGTTGAGCTTGTGGTCAAGGTGGGCATCGGGGTATAACCTTCCCCAGGACCTAAGCTTCTCTGCATCGCGCTAGTCTGCTCTGATTGCAATTTCCAACATGGTGGTGTGTTGATAAAACCTAGGAATGAACAATCTCTTTCCATAACTTTTCAATTATTTTTGGTGCCATCTTCTTCTCAGTGTTTACATTCCTACTTCTCACATGAAGGTTCTGGTGTGCAGAACCTTCACGTGAATCTGCAGACACTTTAACATGAATGGGTGATTTCAATACAAGGCGTCATTGAACTTTACGGCAAACACAAATTCTTTCTCTTTTTCACTTTTTAATTTTTTAAATTTTATTTTTTAATTGCAGTTTATAGTCAATATTATTTTGTACAAAATAGTCCTGGGGATGTAAACTACAGCATAGCAAATAAAGTCGTTAATACTGTAATAACTATATATGGTGCCATTTTAGTACCAATAATATCAGGGAGAACACTTTGTAAAGTATATGATTGTCTAACTAATATGCTGTACATTTGAAACTAATAAAAATAATACTGAATATAAACTGTAATTGAAAAACTTTTTTTTTTATTGTAAAACACGTTCAGCAAATTAAGGATAGAGGGGACCTTAATCATACAAGTAACAACACACCTAACGGTGATAGAGTGGATGCTTTCTTCCTAGGATCAGGGATATGAAACCACAGAATCACACTGGAAGTCCTGGTTAGTGCAATAAGAAAGTAACAAAAAATAAAAACTATGCAAATTGGAAAAAAGAAATAAAACTGTCTTTATTGGAAAATGGTCTTAAAAACCATGATTTGCTCTGGCCGGGTGGCTCAGTTGATTGGAGCATTGTCCTGTACACAGAAAGGTTGTGGGTTCGGTCAGGGCATATACTCAGATTGAGGGTTTGATCACCATTGGGGTCTGTTTGGGAGTCAAATGAGTGATGTTTCTCTCTCTCTCTCTCTCTCTCTCTCTCTCTCTCTCTCTCCCCCCTCTCTCTAAAAATTAATAAAAACGTATTATTGGGTATGGATTAAGAAAACACACCACAGTCTGGGTCAGGTCAATACCTTGTCATGGAGAGGCCTCAAAGGAGTCTGACTAACGTTTGATTAAGGAGGGAGTCATCGATGTGCAGGAAAATGAACCTAGGCACAAACCCTTTACAAAAGTTAACTAAAAATGAATCATAGAGCTAAATGTAAAATACAAAATTATAAAATTTTAAGAAAATACTGTATGATCTTACATTTTTTCTGAGTTTTAAATACAACACTAAAAGTATAACTCATGAAAGAAAAAATTCAACTTTATTAAAATTAAAATGATCTCTATAAAAGATAATGTTTGTGAAATTTATAGACAAGCCACAACATGGGGGGAAATATTTGAAAACTATATGTCTGATAAGGGAGTTGTATGTAAGAAATAGAAAGAACATTTAAAAATCAGCAATAAGAAAACAAATAACCCAGTGTAATAAATGGGCAAATGATCTGAACAGATGTCTCACCAAAGAAGATATATAGGCAAATAAGCATATGAAAAAGATGTCTGACATCATTTGTCTTTAGCTGTATTAGTTTACTATTATTGCTGCAATAAATTATCACAAAACTTAGTGACTTAAACCAACATAAATTTATTCTTTCACACTTCTGGAGGGCAGCGTCTGAAATGAATCTTCCAGGGTGAAAATCAGGGTGTCATCAGAGCTTTGTTCCTTCCGGAGGCTCTAGGGAAGCATCCATTCCATGTCTTTACATGTGTGTATGCAGAGAGTGGCGCACACACACACATATTTCCTTGCTCTGACCTCTGGGAGGGCCTATCAGCACTGACACCAAATAATAGCTTCATGAGGGTTTGAATATTCCCACAGTTGAAATCAACTTCAGACACTATTTTTTCAGTTCCTGATTCCAGAAACGATTGGATTACATACCCTTTCAAAATATATATATTGATTTCAGGCAGGAAGGGAAAGGGAGAGAGAGATAGAAACATCCTACCTAATAATAATAGACAAATATGCAAATTGACCATACCTCCGACACACCCACAAGCCACGCCCACCATCCAATCAGAGAGAGTATGCAAATTAACCCAACCAGGATGGCTACAGCCACAGAGAGCAAGGTTTCCTAGGTAACAGAGGAAGCCAAGCTTTCCGCCTGCCCTTGCCAGGCCTAAGCCTCCACTCAAGCTACAAAGTTTCAATTATAGAAGGTAAACAAATCCAAACAGAAATGGCGGCAGAACGAAGCTTGAGAGAGCAGGCCGGGGTTGCCAGCGGCAACAGGGGAAGCAAAGCTTTCTGCACACCCTGGCCGGGCCCACCCGCTTAAGCTACAAAGTTTCAATTATAACCCCAACAGAAATGGCTGCCAGCCATGGAGGGAACCCAAGGCTTGGCTCCGCTCCAGGCTATGAAGTTTCAATTGTAGAAGGAAAATAAATTCCAGATACCAGGGCCTCCGCTTGGGTCGCCGGGGGGCATGGCCGGCCTGCAAACCACCACAGGCCCGTCTGCTCAGGCCGCCTCACGCCCCAAGGGAACCCCACCCTGATCAGGGACACCCTTCAGGGCAAACCAGCTGGCCCCCACCCCTGCACCAGGCCTCTATCCTCCTATCTAATAAAAGAGTAATATGCAGATTGACCATCACTCCAATACACAATATAGCTGCCCCCATGTGGTCAAAGATCCTGCCCCCATGTGGACACAAGATGGCCACAACAAGATGGCCAGCAGGAGAGGGCAGTTGGGAGGCACCTGGCCTGCAAGGGAGGGCAGTTGAGAAGGACCAGGCCTGCAAGGGAGGGCAGTTGAGAGGGACCAGGCCTGCAAGGGAGGGCAATTGGAGATGATCAACCCTGCAGGAGAGGGCAGTTAGGGGTGACCAGGCCGGCAGAGGAGGGAAGTTGGGGGCAAACAGGCTGGCAGTGGAGTGGTTAAGGGGTGATCAGGCTGGCAGGCAGAAGCGGTTAGGGGCAATCAGAAAGGCAGGCAGGCAAGCAGTTGGGAGCCAGCAGTCCTGGTTTGTGAGAGGGATGTCCGACTGCCCATTTAGGCCCGATTCCGCTGTCCGACTACCCGTTTAGGCCCGATCCCGGTGGGATCGGGCCTAAACGGGCACTCGGACATCCCTCGAGGGGTCCAAGATTGGAGTGGGTACAGGCTGGGCTGAGGGACAACCCCCCTGCATGCACGAATTTCGTGCACCGGGCCTCTAGTCAATGATAAGAGAGAAGCATTGATCAGCTACTTCCTGCAGACCCTCCACTGGGGATGGAGCCTGCAACTAGGCATGTGCCCTGACCAGGAATCGAACTGTGAACTCCTGGTTCATAGGTCAATGCTCAACCACTGAGCCACATCGGCCAGGCTGGATTACATACACCTTTAACAAAAATTTCAATAACATCATATAATAATTTTTTCTTCAAACGAAGAAGACAGCTTTTTAGATTTAACAAGCAACCCCTCATTAAAGCAATATTAGAGTATTGCTTGCTGAGGAATGACAGGTTATCCTGAACTTGAATATATTACAACTCATTTGTAAACTGTTATAATGCTACCAGACATATATTCTGAATTCATTTGACTAAAGTCAATTGATAGGAATAAAATCAAAACAAATCTAAAGGACTGTATTCTTACATTAAACTTTGAATTTCATTGTGTTTCTTATTTTGTCTTTAATTTGTAGATTAGTTATTGGTTGTATAGAAATCATAAGCATGGTAAATTTACATCAAATTTTGTGCAGTGTATATGTAGATCACATTATAATAAATAGCTAAATATAGCATAATAAAAATAACCAATGACAACCCTACAAATCTGGAAGATTATTTCTTTCTGAGAGAAATCAATGCATTACTCAAATTTCAGAAAGACTTCATACAGGACTTAGAAAATGAAGAACGTCCAGTGATTGTTTTGAAGCAAATCAATACTAGATTTCACCTGTTCCTCTCTTGCTTTAACCGCTAATGCTGAGGTGATGGTCTACATTCTGCATTATTTAGGAGGCAGCTCCTCTAACAGGAAGGTCATCAGTTACAGACAAATCTATTGTTAATAGTGAGATTCAATGAACTTCCAAGTTTAAAGGATATGGAAGCAGAGTAAAGAGAAGAAATGAACAGGACAGTAGAAAGAAAATGGGTGAAAATATTAAAGCCAAATTGTATAAGAAAATAGCACAAGAGAAGTGATTTCAAAAAACAATTTAAAAAAAAAAAAGGAGATGGAGATAGAAGTCGTGTCCAATATAACTTCATTCATCTGTACTTTTCTTGCTCTTCTTCTTGGAATATCTCCTCTTACAAAGTAAGACAAAAATGCTCTCTTTTCACATGAATTAAAAAAAATAAAGGGTTATAATCTGCATATCAATAAAAACAGTTGAAAAATCAATCAAATGGTTGATCCATCTTTCTGACATAAAGCAACTTATTTGACTGTTCTTTGTTCTGTATACAATTAATTTTTTCACTAAACTACACATTGTTTTGTTTTGTCTTATTTTTACTTTTAGAGAATGTATTACACAGTGTAAGAAAAGTAAAAGTAGAAAATCAGGAGGAAAAGAAGAGAATATTAATCCGGGAAACATCCCTCATTAAAGGGAAGGTAGAGATGCAAATACCTTTAAATATGGATACGAAATCACTGTAAAGTCTTGAATAAAACCGTTTCTATCACACATATCTCACCATGTTCCAGGCTCCAGTTGATCCCACTCTGCTTCAACCACAGTGTATGCATTAGTTAACCATTACTATGTAACAAATTACCCCAACAATTAGAAACTTAAAAAAATATTATCTCACATTTTCTGAGTCAGAAATCTGGATATAGCTTAACTGGATAATGCAGGTTGAGCTTCTCTCAAAAGGTTGCAATCAAGGGATTGTCCAAAGCTATGCTCTCAACTGAAGCACTGACTGAGGACAAACCCACTCCAGGCTTACTCAGGGATTTTTGGAAGGATTCAATTCTTTGCTATTGTTGGCTGGAGGCCTCCTATGTACTAACTTTGAGAAGCCAGCCACCATATTGTAAGTTTCCCTATTGACTGGCCAACTACAGAAGCCAGTCTATCCAAAATAATAATAATAATAATAATAATAATAATAATAATAATAATAATTGTCATTTAGCATTTCTGTCATTTTTGTTGTGACAGAAGCCAGTCTATCCAAAATAATAATAATAATAATAATAGTCATTTAGCATTTCTGTCATTTCCCTTCAAGGTTTGGCAGGAATGTGAGTGTAAAGCGAATATACTGTAGAATACATGACCCAATCATTGTGACCATTGCGATCATTCTTTAGGATGGGTATAGATTCAGCAGCATCTCTAAGTACAGGTCATAAAAGCAAATGGTGTGTTGGATCAGATAGAGCACCACCTAGCTCAGCCATCACAAAGGAATTTGAAGGATTTATCCCAATAATCAAACAAAACACTTGTTTCAGTTCATTAAATATCATTTTATATTTTTAAATGAGTCTAGAAGTAGTTATATTTCTATGAATTTCTTTAAATTCTTGTTATTCCAATTAGTTTACATCAATTTATGTTTTTAAGAATTAATGGCAGATACGTTTACTTCATTGGATGACTAACTATAGCATATAAAATGCCAACTCAAAATGTACATTAAAGGCCCTAGCTGGTTTGGCTCAGTAGATAGAGCATTGGCCTGCAGACTGAAGGATCCTGGGTTTGATTCCAGTCAAGAATATAAGCCCTGGTTTCAGGCTCGATCCCCAGTAGGGGGCGTGCAAGAGGCAGCTGATCAATGATTCTCTCTCATCATTGATGTTTCCAGCTCTCTTTCCCTCCCCGTCCTCTCTGACATCAATAAAGAAACATTTTTTAAAGGTACATTAAAGTATATTTGTTTATTTTGAGATAAAATATTCTTATCCCACAATATTAGACTTGTGTGTGTATTGTATTTTACGTAACTAAACTTTGAGGCCCCTTTTAAAACTGTGGACATTTTAGTACATAAAAATTTTTCAAATGGAACAGAATCTACACATGGAAAGCATGTTTCTCTCATCTCTAAAAATTCTGGTCTATTTTAGCAGTCTTGTGTTGATCATATCCAGACTCAAAACCACAGCATTTCAATATTTTTCCATTTCTGACAACAAAATTGAGTCAGATTTGTGAAAATATTTATAGCTCTTGTCTATAACATTGCTTGAAAGAAACTCAGTATAGAGTTTTATTTACTCTAAGAATTATGGGTAAAAATTATTTAATTAAAGATACAAAACTAGGAGAAAACGTTCATCTCTATTTTTAAAAAATAAAGATATGCATTTTATCCATCTACTTATGCCTCTCTAGGATTAATTAATATTGTCATTTTGATGTAATGGAACTACTGTTCTTAGTCACCAGCTTTTCCCAGTCTTCAGGTTCTCCCTACAGCAACCCATCTTTTATGTTGCATCCAGATTTTTTCCTAAAACACCAAAATTATTCTTAAAAGGTAAACAATTGCTGCCCTGTCAGAAAAAGCAATAGACATTTATCTTCCTTTATCCTTCTTGAAATTTTAGAAGATTTAAAACTGTTACTCCTGCTACTACTTTTCCTTTTTGAAACACACGCTTTTCCTGATGTCCAAGGCATGACACTTTCCTGTCTTTCTCCCTGCTGCTCTGGCTGCTCATGGTTGCCCCTCCTGCAGAGCAGAAAGTGGCTGAAATTCCTCAAGGCTCTCTACTCAATCAACCCTGACCCTCTTCTTAGAGGTCCTCGTCTATATACAGTAATTGCCACATCAATATGAATGGTTTATAAACTTATATTTCCATCCTAGACTTCTCTGAACTCCAGACCAGAAAGAATATCCAACTACCTCTCTCAGATGACTCAAAAGCATCTTAAAATGAGAGGTCCCAAATTGCTCTTAGGTGGCTTTGTAACATGGTTCCAAATTCCTTAAAATTCCTCATGCTGAGAGGTGGGATTTCTATCCCCTCTCTTTGAATCTGAGTGAGTTTGTGGCTGTTTCAACTAATAGGTGGAAATGAAGGCATGTGGTTTTTTAAAAATATATTTTTATGGATTTCAGAGAGGAAGGGAGAGGGAGAGAGCGATAAAAACATCAATGATGAGAGAGAATCATTGATCAACTTCCTCCTGCACACCCCACACTGGGGATCGAACCCACAAACTGGGCACGTGCCCCAATTGGGAATCGAACCATGACCTCCTGGTTCATAGGTTGACACTCAACCATTGAGTCATGCCGGATAGGCAAGGCATGTGATTTTTTTTTTAAATATATTTTATTGATTTTTTACAGAGAGAAAGAGAGAGGGATAGAGAGTTAGAAACATCGATGAGAGAGAAACATCGATCAGCTGCCTCTTGCACACTCCCTACTGGGGATGTGCCCGCAACCAAGATACATGCCCTTGACTGGAATCGAACCTGAGACCCTTGAGTCTGAAGGCCAACGCTCTATCCACTGAGTCAAACCGTTTTCGGCCAGGCATGTGATTTTTAAGATTAAAATATAAAAGGTCATGCAACTTCCACATTATTTGATGGAGTGATCATGGAAAGCTACTGTGTAAGAATTTTAATACCCTCAAAGCTCTCCTGATATGAGGAAGCCCAAGCAATATATAGAGGAGACTAGAGGCCTGATGCATGAAATTTGTGCATGGGTAGGGTCTCTAGGCCTGGCCGGCTATCAGGGCCGATCTGTGGGGCGACTGGTGGGGCAACTGGGGGGGGCCCTTGCTGGCACCCGCCTTGGTTGGCCTGGGGCCTGTGGGCTGGGGGCAGCTCCTGCATTGAGCAACTGCCCCCTGGTGGTCAGTGCACATCATAGCAACCAGTCGTTCTGCTGTTCAGTCAATTTGCATATTAGGCTTTAATTATACAGGATGTGTGGCCATTCTACTAGACAGCTCCAGCTGAGCCTAAATCATTGAGTCATCTTGGCTAAGCTCCAGAAAGGAGAAAGAGAAAGTCTTGAGATGGTGCAATCCACCAGTCATTCAAACTGCTTCTAATCATTTGATTTTTCCCTAGCTGAGCGTCCAGATACCAAGGAACAATGACAAGCCATCCTCATTGAGCCCTGTCTAAATTATTGACCCACTGATAATTCAGCAGTAGATAACAACACTAGTCTTCTTTCAACATCTGCCTCTGTTTCAAGTCCATCATCAACTCCTACGGATTTTGTTCCTTAAATATAGCTTGAATCCAATAACTTCTATCAATAACACCCTTTCCAAATAACCATTATCCTTGGCCTAAATTATGGCAATGGCATTCTTATTGGTCACACTCTTTCCCTTGTCTCCAGCTTAACCCCAAGCTATTCTCTCCACTGTTAGCAGAATTACCTTTTTAAAACTCAAATCTCTTAATGTTACCCACACTTAGCACTCCTCAGTGGTGTTTCACTGATCTTGGAAGAAAGACAAAATTCTTAATGAGGTTTTGAAGGCCAATATGATCTGGACATGCTCACTCTCCCATTGTGCACTGCCTCACAGAGAAGCCACCAGCCTCCCTTCTGATTATTGAGCATTTGAAATGTAACTAGTGTGACTGAAGAGCTACATTATTAATTTTATTCAATTTTAATTAACTTAAATTTAAAAATAGATACTGATTCAGTTACTGGAAAACATTGAAGTACATTGGGAATAACTTGGTATGTGCAGTTATTTTTTTAAGTATAAACTTTATGAAATTTAAATAGGGATCAAGTATTCCTGAATGCACACTGGATTACAAACAGTACAAAAAAAGGAAGGGAAAATATCAAATTAACACTTTTAATGCTGACTCCATGTTGTAATGATATTTTTAATATATTGGGTTAAATAAAGTACTTTATAAAAGTAATTTCACCTACTTATTGCTTTTTAAAATTTCTAGAAAATTTATGTTTCCTATCTGGCTGTCATATTGTTATTGGACACTGCTGCTCTAGATCTGTTTCCTCCAGACACGCTAGCCCCTTTTTGCTTCTTTTACTCACAGTGTTTCCTCTTTCCAAAGAACTTTGCACATGCTGTTCCTACCTTCCTACCCCTTCTGTTCTTTGCCCAGTTAACCCCTACTCACCTTTCAGCTCTCTCTTCAAGCCTCATTTCCTCAAGGAAAATATCTATGACCCCCTTGTCTTGGTTCAACTCTCCGATTATCTACTTTGACACCACTGTGAACCTTACCTTGGTAGCATTTATCACAGTGGCAATTTTACTGTGTGTACTTATTAGTTATCCCCCTCCTCCACACAACTAAGCTGTTGTTTCCATGAGAGCAGAGTCCACATCTGCTTTTGCTCAGCATTTACTTTCCAATGTTTAGCACAGTGTCTGGCCCATAGTAGCTTGGGTAGCAAAGACTAATAAAACACAAGTCGGGACCCAAGAAAATCAGACCATAGCAAACAAGAGAACTTTGTATTCAAAAATCCATGAAACAATGATATGTATATTTTGCTAATTGAGTTCAATATAGAGCTGTTAAATAAATGATAATGTCACTTCTCTAAGAAAAATGTTTCATGGTTTTCTACTGTGAGGGAAGAAAATCTCAAGTCTTTGCCGATGACTGTGGCACTTCACCATTTGAGCTTCAGAGTCACATTCTAGTTTACTTCCTACCAATGTCCTCCTCCTGAAAAGACCTGACAGCCAGCCTCCGGAGGCAGGCACATTTGAGTGTGGTGCGGATCTGCACTGTGACCTCACTAAGCTGTTTCCTCCTCTGTGAGAGGGGATGACAATAGCAATCATGGCCATGGGCTATTGTGAAGGTCAACTGAAAAGAGGTATATTTAGCACAGAGTCTGCCATGTAGTAAGCTCAAAAACGTTTAGCTATCAATATTATCTTCATGCTAAGAACAAGATAACTACCTCTAATCAAATGTTTACTATATACCAGTCATTGTATTGAGTGTATTATTTCAACAAATCCTCACTGCAGTTACCATCAGAAAAAGGAACTGAAGCTCAGAGAGGTTAAGTAACTTGCACAAAACCACACAGCTAGTAAATGGAAGAGATGAGATTCACTTCTAGGCAACTTGATGGGTTGGCCAACCTTTTTCACCACTGTATTCCCCTACCCAGCAGCAGACATCCAACCCAGAAAAATCTTAATTTCCTTTTTATTATCATGCAGCCTATACTCCTATCATTTAAATAAACATTCCTTCAACAGAGTATGCAGTTTCACAACTTCATTTTCCTATTTACACTGCTAACTCCTTTTATATAAATTACCTGCCCCTCCCTTTCTCCAAAGGGTTAAATTCTATTTAAGCATCAAGGCTATCTCATACATCACCATCATTTCCTCTACTCTCGATCTTTCCTCTGAATGTTTGATTCCATTCTATCAGTTGACTAAGGCTCTGCTCACAAATTACTAAAACATATTCCATTGCTTTATTGCTATTTGCATGCAAAGTTTTCTTTCTGTTCTGTTTTGACATTTTCAAGGTCCAGAAGAGGGTCATGCTCATTTTTGTATCCCATGTGTTTAACAAAATGCTAGAGACATGTGTTTGGTGAATTTTTGTTGATGTGAAAATTAACTTACTGTGGTCGGAACAAGCTGAAAAAATTACTTGTACACACACATAGTCACACTCATGCATGTATATATGCACACATGCACATGTTCACAGGCTCACATGAACACAAGCACACATACCTGCACATACACACATAGGTGCACACATAAACACTCAAAATAGATTGTACACATGCAAAAGTACAAACATGCCATACACACACATTTGTGTTTATATACACATGTAAATGTGCACACACATAGTTTTATTCTGTTTTTTTTGTTTGTTTGTTTGTTTATGGCTAGACAAAAAAATATTAAGGGGAGAGTGACTTTAAAAAGACTGTAGAAATTAGCCTCTTTGACTGTCATTTAAAACAATGGAAGTAATTTGTATATTTAATTTTAATAAGAAAATAATAGCAGAAGTATTTTTGTTACTTTATTTGCCCACTTTTATTATAAAAATGTATTTCAAAATAAAGATGATCTTAGTATTTGGTACTGAAACATTTCTTTCTGTTTCAACCCCCCCCCACACACACACACACACACATACACACACACACACACAAACACACACTCCCTTAGAATAATATTCACTCATACATCTTAAAAGAACAAAAATATAAGAAAATTCTAGACCAAGATAACCTTGAAAAGATCAACTTAGTATTTTTATCCAAACTATTTAGCTTTTGGGTTTTATGTTCTAGAAGAAATCATAAGCTTCTAAAATAGTTTATTTTTTTACCTGATCTTTTAAGGCAGTAAAGTTACCAGTAAAAGATGTTTTAAAGCATTAAACAGATACTTTCACCTTTTTTTTTTTCTTTTTTGTTAATCCTCACCTAAGGATATTTTTTCCATTGATTTTTAGAGAGAGTGGGAGGGGAAGAGACAGAGAGAGAGACACATCGATTGGTTGCCTCCCGCACGCATGACCTTGACCTGCGACCCTTCAGGTTAGAGTGGTTGGCTATCACTCTAACCACTGAGCAACCGGCTAGGGTGATTACTTTCACCTCTTAAAGCGAACAAAATGTATTTCCAAAGGAAGAAAGTGATGCTGAGTTATCATTAAAGTTTTAACAAAGCAGATTATAAACAACCAGTGCATAACTGCATTTATAAAGCTAATTCTGCGCAGATCTCTAATGGTGTTACTAAATCATGGGAGCTTCACGTCCAGGTTAGGACGTGCCCAGAGCCCACGGGGAATCAGAGGCCTGTTACATATGGCCAAGTGCACATGACTATCTGCTGGGAGGGGGTGCAGGGGTGATAAGTGCCTCCTGTGGTCTGCACTCCATTAGATAAGGATATTAAACCCTCAGATCAATAAGACACCGTGAAGCTATTACAGTCATCGGCAGTTAAAGCAGCCCCAGACAGGCACTCGTGTCCACAAGGAGAGGAGCCATATTTGAATCTCTTTGTGCATCAGGTGTGGCCGCTTTCTTACTCTTTCTGTTTGAGGAGTCACCCTCTCAGTCTCTAGGAAGGAGCACTGACATTTGAATACTCTGCCCCATGCCTGTGACATGAGTACTTCAGTGGCGGTGTCAAAGGGGCCTGATGTATGTCAGTTGAAGAGTGCTTCCTAATTCCAGAGTTTGTAATGGAGTCTTCATTCTTCTAGCTGCATAATACAGGCAAACATTGTCCTGATGCCTTTTAAGAAGTTGTCAAAATGCACAGGGAGAACCAAACATATTAGATGTTTGCCTCCTCTAGACTGCAGCAGGGAGAATGGCTCAGAAAGATTTCAACTGTGCATAATTATAAGTAGCTCTACAGCGGAACGGCAATTGTAATGCCCACAGTGTGTGGTGTCTGGAAAAGAATACGGAGAAATGTACTGTTGCCTAAACATATATTCATACACGCTGCATGATATCACTACTCCCCCAGCATCCTCCATACGAGGAAATGGCAGTAGCAGTTTGCCGGAGTCCCCACCTCCCTGTGGCTCCCTACACGGCCTGTCTGCCTCTAGCAGAGGTGGAAAGAGTGAAGGCCCATATTTCTCTTTGCTGGTCTGGTCCACAGCTTTCCATCTGTTCTTAACAGTGACATTTGATTAAGGGGAACTATAAATCTGTCAGGAATCAATTAGGCCTCACTGTGTTTTCACAGCGGACCCTACCGAGGAGGGCAGCTCTGGGGAAATGAGCCCACTCCTGCATGAGAGCACTCAGAAATTGCGTTAATGTTACACAGGTCAGGGCATGGCCACAGGGAATTCAACATGTTGGCATTTCCCGACTCCCCCAAAGCCTGTTGAAGATGTGAGAGAAGAAGCCTAGTCCCCTGGTGCCCTTTCCTCCTTTAGCCTCATTCCCCGGGCCCTAAGTATGTGGTGGAATCCCAGCTCAAGAAAATATACAGCCATTTGGGGGATATACAAGTCTCATAAATTAAATAATTAGACATAAAATGAATTAAGCAACTAAACTGCTCAATGCAACACCATCAGAGACAAACATATATCATAGAGACAAATAGCATGAGGAAAATGTATATAGAAAATGGAATTTGAGAAAAGCTGTCAAGGATAAGTTGACCAAAACAAGGCGAATGAAATAGTGTGGGCCACGGCCCAAAGGCCAGATCCTCGTGGGGACTCCTTCTTCATTCGGTAGAGAAGAGAAATCAAATAATGGTTAATAAATGATGGGACAAAAATTGTCAGGTTGGATGTGGAGGAGACTGGGAAGCCATCCTCCGTACTTGAGCATTATCTGTCAAAATCATCTGCCTCCAACCCAGTCAGGGGGCCTGCATGTGAAGTCGCATGGGGCCGGTCCTCAAAAAGCCTCCCTGTCTGATGGGTGATTTTACTTAAATACTTTTCTCCGTGTGGCGGGTGCAAATATAGGTGATATTTAGGAAAGTGAGCCACCTCAGAAACAAAACTGGGACTAACACTCTCATTTGAATTATCTCCATGAAGTAAGGAAAGAAATGAGTGTCCTCCTGCCAGAGGTTGGTAACCACCACAATCAAGTTCTTTAAGACATCAAAATTACAGGATCTCTCTTTCTCTGTCTTTTTGTCTTTTTTTTTTTTATTGATTAAGGTATTACATATGTGTCCTTAACCCCCAATTGCCCCACCTCATGTCCTCACCCCCCTGGTGCCTGTGTCCATTGGTTATGCTTATAATGCATGCATACAAGTCCTTTGGTTGATCTTTTCTTAATATGTTTCAACCCAAGACCTTCAACACACATAGCCTTATGGTTAGCAGGAATAAGAGGTCTCAAGATAATCAGGAAGGGAAAAGGAGATGAGGGCCCTGATGAGGGCTGAGGTGTTCACTAGGTGTTGTCAGAAGGGCTTCATCTAAGTGGGTGGTGATGATGTACAATTGAAAGACATCATGGTGTCTCAGAAAAGTGTGACCATTTCTTGCATGCCTTATGGTATGTCTTATCACTGGAAGATGAATTTCTTCATCAATAGATAGGATGGTATATGGACTAATAGATCCATCAGCGGATTCAGTTCTTTTCCCACATAGCGTCTTGGATTCAGAACACCAGCTTGCGTCCTCTCAGTAGTTATTCTCTCCCATTTGATTTGCTCTGCTCGGGCAATCTTGTTGATGCCTCCGTCTCCTCCAGCACAGATCCTTAGCCAGCTCCCAAACTTAGAAGCAAGGGAGACAGAGTCCTTTTTTAAAATGATGTATCTTCTAGTCCCTAAGTCATTTGTTCACTTGATCCTGAAGCAAGCATGGATGTAAGACAGTTCTGAATCTGTAACTCCATCTGGAACACTGGAGGTGCTCAGGACTATAAAGGAGAAGTTCAAAATAGTCCCTTCTTCACTTAGTTTTAGGTGAAAGCAGGGCAGGAGATTGATTGGAAAAGCTCAAGAGAGCAAAGATGTTGTGTTCCTTCAGCGGAGCTGGGAACAATCCTTACCTTTTAAGGGGACCTTTACCTTTCCCAGTTATTATTGGAGGGTCAAAAAATAAAGTCAAGTGGGAACAGGCAGCCCATGTATACCTCGGGTGGGGGAGTGGAAAGCAGGGGGTACAAAGAGAAACTGGCGAAGAGACCTAAGAATTGATGCCCATGATATTCTGAAGACTTTTCTTTCTGAATAGACTGAATTTATTTCACTACTGCTTATAGAGATTGTAGCGGTGCTTAGACATCTAGCATCCATCCTCCTTCCTTATTTCTTCGTTTGAAATTATATCCAAGCACTTCCTTTTGACCTATATCTTTCATTACTCACTACATCATAGTAAACATAGAGACTTTTGTTGCAACTCATCTCCTTAATAGAATTAAGATCACATCAAAATAGCTCACATTCCTCATTTAGATTAATTACTAAAAAAACACAACAGAAAACTACTGAGATTACAAGACTTGTGTGGTATTGCATATTCTAACCTGGCCTGGAGATTTTGCCTGCACTACAAGTTCAATAAAGTGTCTATCTAGAGTGGCTTCCTTCTGGAGGAGGAAGTTCAAGGCTATTCATGAATAGACAAGAATGAACTATGTGGCTGAAGGAATCCCACCATAATTTACCATTTTATTAGAGATCATAAAAGCTCTGCTGTTGGAAGTTTCTTTCAAAAACCATCACTGATAAAGTACACTGTCATTTGTTTTTTAACTTCCAGGAGTAGCATTGTTTCACTCACAGGAGAAAAAAATAGAGACACTGTAAACAAACTACAAACCTCCTCAAGCTTTAATGTGTGTTAACTAAAATTGTTTTAAAAGTGCATTAAGGGCCTACTTACTATATTCGGAGTAGCAGGAGAAATGACAATCTTCCCGTAGTTTCAAAATAAATCATAATACCAGATGGACTATATCTCTGCTTGAATTAAATTGACTTGACAGCAAATGCCATTTTTGGCTCAGAGAAACCTCTGAATTCCTACCTGTTCCTTTCATTGCTTCCCTTGAGACTGGATTCTGATTGACTTAGATATTCAGTCCACCCATTAGGGCTGGTAGTGTGGAGTTACAGCCTCAGCCTTGTTTCCAGAGGTCCCTTACCTTCTAAACTCTCCTTGCCTGGAAGTTCTTAATTCATTAGCTTGTGCCCATTATCCAAGATATCACACCATATCCTTTTTGAAAAATCTACATTGCTCAGTTCATGTTCACTACTACATGGAAAGCAAATGGTCAGAATTAAGTGTCCTTCCCATCTAATAAAAGTCCTGTCTGATATAGGAGTTTAACTGTTAGAAGATAGATTACTTTCCAAGCAAATCCAGAGAGATTCTATTACATGTTTGTATGTTTTTCAAACGTGCTCCATTAACTTCCAAAAATGGTGATAGGGGATAATCCAACAACAGAGGGAGTTTTCTGGGGATAGCAGGTATTATGAAGGATGGTTGTAAAGCCTACCCATATGTCAGGACCTCACTGTCTCACAAGCAAGGGAGTGTGACTCAAGGAATCTAAATAAAGTGACTGCCTAAATTAGTGCTATTAACCCACTTGAGTGGAAAATTTATTTAATTAACTCCCATCAGATATCAAATGCAAAGCAAATAATGAACCTAGTGAATCTATTTTGATCACCAAATTTGTCACTAATTGAATCAAACTGATACGTATCTGTCCTCTTCCCTTTGTGAGTATGTGTGTGTGTGCTTTAAGTTTGCTTTCCTGTGTGAAATGCTTGGGCATAAACTTCAAAATAAAAAATTACACTTGTAAAATATACTACAATTTTCACTTTTAAATAAGAACTTGAGATTGTGTCTCATAAATCAATTATATTAAAATCATACCACGATATCCAGTGTCAGGGTGCAAAGAACACCTATCTAGGGCTATAATTCCCCATGCCAATCCCCCTTCATTAATAATGGATATTAAATATTTAAATTAATATTTTAATGTTACATTTCAATCAAATGTATAATCACTATTATAATATTTTTATCTTAAAATGAGAAAAAAATATGTGTGTATAAATATAATCATTTATTTTATGAATGCAGTCCATATTGTCTCCTAGAATGATACCTTAAAATATCACGGAGCAAATCAACCATCTTTCCTACTCAGTTAGGGCCAAACTAAACGAAACATGTTAGTGTCACTCCTTGATTTGCTCCCCCTGGAAGTTTACATACTTGGCCCTCCTTTTGAGGAAACCCTGCTGGTTCCTCCTATGGAAGAATTCTAGGCTCTTGCTTCCCAAAGCCAATTGCATCTGGATTGTCTCCCCTGTGGCTATGGTGCCAGAGGAGGCTGAAGCGCTGACCTCAGAGGGGCTAAACCCTTTGAAGGCTGTCTCTGGGGCCCAGCAGGCCTAAGGACTGGGATAACATCGCTTTTTCACTAATGAACATAAATCCAGCTCTAACGTTGTTTTCAGTGTGTTGTTTTAATGTATACCAATGCATATATCCTCGTAATAATGCAAACCGAGGAATGATCTTACAATCGTGCACATTCTATACCCCTCAGGAATTTTGAAAGTACAAGGAGGTTCCATTAGTTCATAAATATTTTTGTTTAACCTACTTTCATAGAGGACATCAAAGCAAACGGGACTGTCTGCATGTATGTAGTGTGTAAAAGTGTATAGGATACACAAACACACACACCAACTTAAACTCTTCCTGTAAAGAGAGAGTGAGCTATCTATCTTACTAAATACCTAAATATACAGATAGATAGGAAGATATGTATCCTCATTGGGCATAAACAGCATTGTCTGCTGTGTTCACTGCTATGTCCCCAGAATCTAGAGCCTTAGAACACTGTCTGGAGCAGAGTACCTTAATAAATATTTTTAATTAAATTCTCATTTTGTGTATTTTTTTTAAAACAAACAACACAAATTCTTATGTGTGTATTTATATATATTTAGGTCTTCAAATCCTGTGAATATTGGGGCATGTTAAATACTCAAGGCTCTCTATTTGCAGTGTCAAGCAGCTATATTATAAGCAAAAGCATTAGTGTATTTCTTTTTTTAATTTTTATTTGTTCAATTTGCACTTTTTGTTATTTGTATTCATCCTTTTAAATCATGTATTTTCTTTTCATCTTTGAAAAAAACCCTGCAAATGTGAAGTTTTGTCTTACATAATGGAAGGACCAGCAGTCAGATGAATCTATCCCCCTAAGAACAGTTAATGGATACAAAAGTGGGTTTTAACCAAAGCTAGACTTATCCGGCACCCTTCAGAGAGAGGCCACAGAAAGAGAGAGACTAGGGGGAGGGAAGGGAGAGGTTGTTTCATCTATAAACCAATGATAGACCTGAGAAGTGAGGTGGACCTCTTCCATTCAGTGTGAGAATTGAGGAAGCAAAAGAAACCCGTCACAGTAAGAAAGAAAATGAAAACAAATCTACAAAGAGGAACATGGGTAACAGATAGAATCGGATCCCTTTCCAGTCCCTGCTCCCGAGGTGGACGTTACAGTGCTTCCTCCTGCAACCTTAAGAGAATATCCATGTATTCTGCTGAAGATCGATTTCTATTAATTATAAGGAAAGGAGTTATAAATTAGTCAATTCCCACACAGCATTATCAAAGAGGATTTGAAGTGGCTGTATCACAACACAAATTAAGTAGAAAACTATTTTTAAAATTAAAATAGAAGAGCCAGCCGAAACCGGTTTGGCTCAGTGGGTAGAGCGTCAGCCTGCGGACTGAAAGGTCCCAGGTTCGATTCCAGTCAAGGGCATGTACCTTGGTTGCGGGCACATCCCCAGTGGGGTGTGTGCAGGAGGCAGCTGATTGATGTTTCTCTCTCATCGATGTTTCTAACTCTCTATCCCTCTCCCTTCCTCTCTGTAAAAAATCAATAAAATTTATTTAAAAAATTAAAAAAAAGAAGAGCCAAATAATATGGAGGCCTGAGAATAAAGGAAATTATCACAACAAATTAAGAAAATCCCTGGCAATCACTCCAAGCTTTCTGGAAATAAAAGCGAAGAGGAAAACAAGCTACAGCGTACCTATTGTTCATGGAAAGTAAGCACCAAGGCAGCACAGAAAGAAAAAATGTGTGCTTTGACATAAGAGAACCGTGTGGGTACTTTTACAGATAGCACTATATAATTTAATGCATAATAATATTCAACGCATATATACGTATAGATACATATATCCATATTTCATATTGATTCCTGACTAAATTCTATGGTATATAGTTAAGATGTATTTCTAAAAATAATAATAATAATAATGTGAGTCAAATAACCCAAAAGTGTACTTTATTATTTATGAGACCAGCCTAAATAATTTTGATGAGCAGCAGTTTTACTGCTTTAAACTCTAACAAGATTTACAACTCACCCCTCGTAAATAGTCTTCTTATATTTCTTTATGTTATCTTTCATGCTTTTATTTGCTCTTTTTTTAGGTCTGTTTTCCTTGTCTACTTCAAAATATGTCTTGCTTTGCTATGCTTTCTATGTTTATAAAGCTATCTTAAAGTCTTCCTGAAACTAGGTGATATATATACCAGCCAAGAAAAGGAAACTCTGAATTGATCCTCACTTAGCTTACTTGCTAGGTTAACCAATGTTTTCCATTTCTTCTGTAAAACATCTGGCTATCCCCCAGAACACACTAATTCTCCCACTGAAAGCTAACGTCGCTCTATACTGGTATATCTTTGTCGTGTGTGTGTGTGTGTGTGTGTGTGTGTGTGTGTGTGTGTGTGTGTGTTTTAATCCTCAACTGAGGATATTTTTTCCACTGCTTTTCAGAAGAGTGGAAAGGAGGGAAGAAGGAAGAGAGGGAGAGAGAGAGGGGGAGAGAGAGAGAGAGAGAGAGAGAGATATGAGAGACACATGGACTGGTTGCCTCCCACACATGATGCCCGGACCCAGGGCGGGAAGGGAACCTGAAACCCAGGAATGTGCACTTGACCAGGAATCCAACCAGAGACCCTTCGCGTGGGGCCGACACTCTGACCACTAAGAAACACCGGCTAGGACTGTATATTTTTGTCTTGAGTCATATACAAACTAACAGCAGTTATGTTTCTTCTAAAGCTGGTTTCATCTTACACCACTTGTTATTTTAATAATCTACTTAATTAAATTGTATTTATGCTTTAAAAATGAGGTGAAAATATATTATATCTAAAACTAAATAAATGTAAGGCTTCAGAAGGACTTGATACCAGTATCTTGCTTTAAAAACAACAACCTGTCAAAGTATCCAAAGATATCCAAAATTCAGCTCTTTCTTACCACCTTCACTGGTACCAGAACTGGCGAAGCTAGCACTTTTCAGCTGCATTTTTGAAACAGCCTCCTCCCTGGCAGCCCTATTCCTTCTCTTTTGTCTCTTGAACCTATTCCCACCATGGCGGCCAGGCCCTTTGCACTGGCTGGTACTGGTTGTGAAAGGCTCTATCCCACATACTTACATAACTGATTCACTTACTACATTTATGTCTTTGTTCAATGCCACTTCTCAAGCAGTCTTCCCAGACCTCTTTAGTACATTGCAAATGCTTGCCCACATTCCTGATCCCCTCTACTCTGATTTTCTTTTTACTAGAGCATATTCCACTTCTATTATAGTGCATGATGTACTTATTTATTACGTTTCTTGCTTATCTATCTGTCCCCATGAGGTAGACAGAATACAATCTTCACAGGAGCATTTTGTTATCTGATCCACCCCAAGTGCCTAGGACAGGCCAGCCACTAAAAAGACTATTAATAAATATTAATCAATTAAGAAAAATAAGTGTGGAAAACACAGCTATAAAATGAAAAAAAATGAGATGATAAATTCAAAGTCAACCTATGAAAACCTCTGATGTTTCTTTTGACCAGCAATAGCAAATTAGAAAAATAATTTTAAAATAATTTTTACAATAGCCACAAAATTATGAAGAATTTGCTTACCCAAAAGTCTAAAAGTCTTCCATGAATAAAACTTCAAACTGAATAAAACAAACGACAAGTGCTGGCAAGGATGTGGGGAAAAAACAGTCCTAGCCGGTGTTTCTAAGTGGTCAGAGTGTTGCACTGCTGGTGGGAATGCAGACTGGTGGGCCCACTGTGGAGAACAGTATGGAGTTTCCTCAAAAAACTAAAAATGGAGCTCCCATTTGACCCAGTGATCCCACTTCTAGGAATCTATCCCAAGAAACTAGAAACACCAATCAGAAAGGATATATGCACCGCTATGTTCATAGCAGCACAATTCACGATAGCTAAGATTTGGAAACAGCCTAAATGCCCATGAGCAGATGAGTGGATTAGAATACTATGGTACATCTACACAATGGAATACTATGCTGCTATAAAAAAGAAGGAATTCTTACCATTTGCAGCAGCATGGATGGACCTGGAGAGCATTATGTTAAGTGAAATAAGCCAGGCAATGAAAGAAAAATACCACATGATCTCACTCATTTATGGAAAATAAAGAACATTATAACCTGATGAATAAAAAGATAGATACAGAGGCAGTAAAGCACCAAACAGACTGTCAAATTACAGCGTGAAGGCTGGGGAGTGTTGGGGAGGGAGGGAAATAGATCAACCAAACGACTTGTATGCATGCATATAAGCACATCAATGGACACAAGACACTTGCGGGGGGGTGGGATGAGGGCATGTGACAAGGGGTAGGGGAGGCTGGGGGAAGGTCAATGAGGGGGAAAAAAAGGAGATATGTGTACTAATATATGTAATACTTTAAACAATAAAAAAATTAAAAAAGGACAAAAAGGATTAACTGAAAGATATATTTACATCAATTCTCCCTCTAAATTCATATGTAAAGTCAATGCAACCCCAATACAATTGTATTTGATTAGTAAATTTATAGATCAGAGTGAAATAAATACTATTATGATATTGCAAGAGCAACAGACATACAGATCAATGGTAGAGAATAGAAAACTCAGGGGAGACTTAATTTACAATAAAGTGGCACAACAAATTAATTGGAAAGAACATGATGTTGAGAAAATAAAGTTTGAAAACTGATCCACTATATGAAACAAAATAAACAGTATATATACCTAATGTAATAAGTAATGTGGATTACAGGCAGGTTAAATATTAAAGTGAAAGATAAAACTACATATATAAAAGAAAAATAGAGAATAATTCTAAGGGGAGAGGACTTTTTTGAAACTTTAAAAGCCTCATAAATACTTCATAAGAAAAACAAAAGAATATTATCACATAAAAATTAAGGATGTTAGGTCAATGAAGAACTCTATGAGTAAATAGGCATATGGAAGACATTGACAATGTTTAAAATCAATGAAAGACTAATCTCTATAATGTAACAAAAATGATTATGAATCAACAACAAAAAATACAGAATCCTCATAGGAAAATGGTTAAAAGATGTGAACAGGCAGCTTACAGAAGAGGAAACAAAAAAGATTATCACATTTATAAGGATATACCTAAATTTACTGGTAAAAAAAAAGAAATATAATTTAAAACAGTGGGATCCACTTGACTTAATCAGTAGTCATAAGTCATGTTGATATCATGTATTCCTTTGACACTATAAGAAGGGAACATCATTTCTGTGGTATTTTCTCCAACCCCAAACCCAAGTTTAATCAGGAAAAAACATCAGACAAGCCCAAATGAAAGGGCTTTCTACAAAATACCTGGCCAGTGCTCTTCAAAAATCTCAAGATGATGAAAAGCAAGGGAAGACTGAGAAACTGCCATGGACAGCAGGGGACCAGGGCGACATAACTAAATGCAATGTAATTTTCTGGAGTGAATCCTGAAACAGAAAAAGGACCTACACGGGAAAATGTGAGATCTAAATAAAGTCTCTAGTTTAGTTGATAGTTCTGGGCCAGTGTTGGTCTCTTAGTTTTGACAAATGTATCTTTGCTATGTTAACATTTAGAGAAGCTTGGTGAAGGGTACAGAGGAAATTTTTGTACTATATTTGCAACTTTTACATGAATCTAAAATTATTCCAAAATTTAAAAGATTTAGAAAAATAAAAATGAATTATTCCTTTACATCCACTAGACTGACAAAGATTAGAACACTGAGAAAGGCAAAATGTTGCAGAAGATGTGCACATGTAGAAATCTGTATGCACTACTGGCACAGGTACTCTGGAGAGGAATATGGCATGTGCAATGGACCAACAATTTCTCTCCTGAAGGAATCCTCACACCAAAAAGAGACATATATGGCATTTACATGTATAGCACAACATATCATTGTTGTTTGTGGTGCTGAGTGACCATCACTGGAGAATTAAATATACAAAGTATAATGGGTTCACATCTAGGAGCACCATGTGGCATTAAAAGTGGCAGACAAATCATACACAGACCAACATGGATGGGCGTTTAAAATATAATGATGAATGAAGGAGACAAAATGAGATATATTACAATTGATACTACATTTATAATATAGCATATGTATAATATACACTTTACAAAAATATACACAACAAAAGTAATATACAATTAAACACATTAGAATGGTTGTCATTATATTAAACACATTAGAATGGAGAGAAACACAAGATTAAGGAACAGGTATCAATGTCAATCAATCAAGCAATAAAGTGACAATGAGCAAAGCAATGATAATAGTAGACCGCAGAATAAGTAGTATTATTTTGCTACGCCAAAATTTTCTTTAGATAAAATATAAGATATTATATTCAGGTTATTGAGCAAGTATCCTTAGTTTTGTTGTCTGTTTGGTATTTTCATTTTAAAGAAACTGCAATTGGATATCAGGTAATGTAATATAGGTTCCATTTTAACAGGAAAGATGACCTCAAACTCAATTCGAAGAGCTCACACTCAAATATATCACCCTAAACCTACATCTAAAGTTTGGCAAATAAATAGTTACATTTTAAGTTAAAATATTTCTGTTTTAGGTTAAAGTTTTAAATTATGTATGTATTGCTGTTTAACCAATCCCAATTTCACCTGTATATTGCAATTACCTATTGGACAACTAGTCACTGTTCCTGAACAAGCATGTTCTAGAGCAGTGATGGGCAACCTTTTGAGCTTGGTGTGTCAAACTTCGCCAAAAAACTGAGCATAACTCGGGTAGTGTGTCACTTTGAGGAAAAAAACATTATTTTGCAAATGTTTCATCCTCAGGAGCAGCAAATGTTTCATCCTCGGCATGTGGCCGCCTCAGCGGCCACGTGTCATCAGAAATGGCTACGCGTGTCAGTGCTGACACGCGTGTCATAGGTTCACCATCACTGTACTAGAGTATGTATAATGAAATAATTCACTTATCCCAGAGACTACCTGACTCAACAAATATCAACTGCCTTAGCTGGGCTTGAATTTGTGGTTCTAGGGCTCCTGAAAATAAGACCACTAGTTAGGTGATGGCTTTATTGCACTCTTTTGTTGGCTGAAGGACAAATCATGTAGTCTAGAGCAGCTCTTTACAAACTTTAAGTGCACACAAATCACCCAGAAATCTTGTTAAAAGTCAGAGTCTGGTCCAGTAGTTCTGGGGTGAAGCTTGAGCTTCTGCATGTCTAACAAGCACCAATGGTTTCTGACCACACTTTGACTAGTCTCAATTAGAGGGTCTCAAATGACATGATGAACTTCTCAAAATCACATTCATTTATACTTGTTCAAGTGTTTGCATAATTATACAACTGATTCCCTGAAATTCTGTAGCACAGGGCAGGAAGTGATACCCAAACCTGTATAATTTTTGAGAGATATGATTACCAAGCAGATATTCACCTGTGTTTTTATAAAATACTAGAGGCCCAGTGCACGAAATTCGTGAACAGGCAGGGAGTGTCCCTCAGCCCAGCCTGCACCCTCTCCAACCTGGGACCATTTGAGGGATGTCCGACTGCACCCTCTCCAATCTGGGACCATTTGAGGGATGTCCGACTGCCCGTTTAGGCCCGATCCCACACAATCCAGGACTGCTGGCTCCTAACTGCTCGCTTGCCTGCCTTCCTGATTGCCCCTAACCACTTCTGCCTGCCAGCCTGATCACCCCCTAACCACTCCCTTGCCAGCCTGATTGATGT
The DNA here is from genome assembly GCF_951640355.1 of Cnephaeus nilssonii. Classification (NCBI taxonomy): domain Eukaryota; kingdom Metazoa; phylum Chordata; class Mammalia; order Chiroptera; family Vespertilionidae; genus Cnephaeus; species Cnephaeus nilssonii. The sequence continues at coordinate 34,793,595 of NC_137080.1, read as the reverse complement.
ATAACTGCTCCCCTGCCAGCCTTTTTGCCCCCAACTTCCTTCCTCTGTTGGCCTGGTCACCCCTAACTGCCCTCCTCTGCAGGCCTGGTCACCCCTTACTGCCCTCCCCTGCAGGCCTGGTCCCTCCCAACTGTCCTCCCCTGCAGGCTTGATCGCCCCCAACTGCCCTCCCTTCCAGGCCTGGTCCCTCCCAACTGCCCTCCTCTGCTGGCCATCTTGTGGTAGCCATCTTGTGTCCACATGGGGGCAGGATCTTTGACCACATGGGGGCAGCCATCTTGTGGTTGGAGTGCTGGTCAATCTGCATATTACTCTTTTATTAGATAGGATAGAGACCTGGTGCATGGGTGGGGGCCAGCTGGTTTGCCCTGAAGGGTGTCCCAGATCAGGGTGGGGGTTCCCTTGGGGCGTAGGGCGGCCTGGGCGAGGGGTCTGTGGTGGTTTGCAGGCTGGCCATGCCCCCTGGTGATCCAAGCAGAGGCCCTGGTATCTGGGATTTATTTATCTTCTACAACTGAAACTTTGTAGCCTGGAGTGGAGCCAAGCCTTCTGCTCGCTTGGTGGCGGCAGCCATTTCTGTTGGGATTTATGTATCTTCTATAATTGAAACTTTGTAGCCTTAAGCAGAGGCCTGGGCCGGCCAGGTTCTGTGGAAAGCTTGGCTTCCTCCATCGCCAGGGAAACCCAAGCCTCCCTCCTGCTCTCTCAGTGGCCACAGCCATCTTGGCTGGGCTAATTTGCATACGGATTGGCTGGTGGGTGTGGCTTGTGGGTGTGGCGGAGTGATGGTTAATTTGCATATTACTCTTTTATTGGATAGGATATTTAAATTACCTTTTGTACTTATATTCAATTTTGTGTCAACTATAATATGTTAGAAACAAACTGACACACACCTTCCCCAAAACCTGAGTTAAGTTATAAAATAGATTTGGTGCCACCCATCTGAATGCTGGATGAAATCTGCCCCAAATTAGTTTATTTTTGTCCTAATTAGTATTTAGTTCCCACCACCCCACCCATAGCAATTGACTAACAATTGAAATTCCTTTTAAAGGCAGTCCTAAAATATATATATCCTACCTAATAATAGACAAATATGCAAATTGACCGTACCTTCGTTTTGCCCACGATTGGCCAGGAGGCGCGGGGAGGGTGGGACTCGGCGTGGCCGGGGTGGCTGATTGGGCCGGCAGGACGCTGAGCTCACGTCGCCAGCAGCAGCGCAAGCTCAGCGTCTGTGCCATGGCTGTGCTGCGGCACAGAAGGGGCCTCTGGGGCAGCGAGCCCACGTCCCACCGTGGACCATCAAAAGCTGGGGAGCTGGGTGCCTGTCTGCTCCGGCACCAGGCCTTTCAGAAGCCTCCCCCGCGCCGGAGGCTTCTGAAAGGCCTGGTGCACCAGCGGACAGGCACCCAGCTCCCCCGTGATCGAAAGCAAAAGCGTGGGAGCTGGGTGCCTGTCCGCTCCGGCACCAGGATGGCAGGTTATTTCTAGGGGACCCTACACATGCATGATTTAATCATGCACTGGGCCTCTAGTATATATATAAAAGCCTAAGCGACCAAATGACCAAACAACCAAAACAACCTGAACGCTGCCCCTGGTGGTCAGTGCGCTCCCACAGAGGGAGTGCCACTCAGCTGACTGACCCATCCCAACAGCCCATCAGCCCTGCGGCAGCCACTCACTCCCTCAGTAGTCCTGCAGGTCCAATCTCTGAAGAATGGGACAGGCAATTACAGACCAGCCCTGCTGGCAGGATCCAGCCAGCACCACCAGCCTCCTGGAAGTCAGTCTCGGGCACCATGGCTGTTTCCCCTCCCTCAATGCTACACAAGGAAGAAACAATATAAAAGTGTCTGCCAGATGGCTCCCAACAACCAGTACGAATGTCAGCGGGACAGATCCAGATCCTGGGCCAGCAAGGGCGTCTCACCACCCACCCAGAGGGCTGATTGCATCCTGGTGTCCCCCCACAACCACCACCTCCCTGGGGACCCCACCCATGCATGAATTCATGCACCAAGCCTCTAGTAAATAACAAACTTATGTGCTCAAATTAGAGAAAGATATCAATACCATTCTCTCTGTTGACTCTGATAAAAGGACTATATACATTTTAGCCGTAAAGAGAATCTGGTCAAATGGCTTGTTGAAATTTATATATTCCTATGTATATGCAAACATGTTTTTACTTACCAATGGCAAAGACATTTTTAACTGAGAAAATCATTCCAGGTTTATTTGTGCAAAGAAAGTACAATTTGTGAATGCTGGTTTTTCTTCATTGTGGTTTCCATTAGGAAGCATTCACTATTTAACTATAACATGCACGCTAATTAATTCCTTCCCAATGCACTTATTGCTCTTCTATAGATTGACATAAATTATAAATCATAAATTCATCTAAACATAATTCTATCAGCATCTTGAAGTCAACATTAAATGAATGTTGATTGAATGTGTTTAAATATTGAAAAATTATCTTTGACTTAATGAGTTTCATATAGACTTTTAATCTGTGCAATGCTAGACTTTTCTTTGTTTTTATTATATGTATAATTTTTAAAACCTGAGTTGTCTCTCTATAAGCATTGCATTTGCACAGGTTACCATTTCAGTAGTTCAACAGTTACTAAGGGTTAACATAATTAACCTAAATACATATGATTACAGCATTTTCAACCTGTAATTACATTGCCTAATTAGGAAATTATGATGCAGAATGAAATAATTATGAAAGGTGATGACTTTAAATAAAATCTATCCTAAAGTATTCTTTGTTTACTTATGAGAGTATGTGATTAGCAAAATTATATAGTATTCTCTTCTTCCTAGTTACATATTTTTGAAGGAAAGCAAATAACATGCATTATGCACATATTTTTCCCCTTCCCAGATTAGGAAGAACCCACTCTATCCAAGAAGATGAAAAAAATATCAGTCTTATTCTCAATTTTTGTTTTCACAAGAATATGGCAGAGAGTACAAATTGGAAAGAACAATACTTCTTGAAAGAAAGCTGCAACACAGTTTCAGTAGCGTTGTACCTACTTTGTTCTTTTGATTTCAGGAGTCAATAGAATAAAACACCATACAAATTATATTACTGAGTCTGATGAAGAAAGATAATAATTTTCTATTAGTAATTTACCCTAGTTCCCATATGAAAGAGTCACTTAATTCCTGAGGGCTTCCTACATCAGGGAACATCAATACACTGTGTCCCAGTGAATATCACTAGCCCAGCCTGGACTTCACACAGAGGCCCAGGAAAGGTGCTCCATTCTTCTTGCACAGAAGCTTATGGGCTCACATTCATTTGACAATAACCTCCATCTCACATGTTTGTTTGAAAACCAAATAAGGAGGAATTCATGAAGTACTTTGGAGCTATAGAAGGTTATAAATTACTAGAGGCCTGGTGCACGAATTCATGCACCAGTGGGGTCCCTCGGCCTGGCCTGTGGGATCAGGCCGAAACCAGCTCTTCAACATCTCCAAGGGGTCCTGGATTGCAAGAAGGTGCAGGCCAGGCCAAGGGACCCTACTGGTGCACGATCAGGGCCAGGGTGGGATGTGGGAGGTTGGCCAGCTGGGGAGGGACCACCAGAGGGCTCCAGGGCATGTCCGGCCCATCTTGCTCAGTCCCAATCGGCTGGATCCCAGCAGCAAGCTAACCCACCAGTAGGAGCATCTGCCCCCTGCTGGTCAGTGCACATCATAGCTAGCAGTTGAGCATTCTTAGCATATCATTAGCATATTACGCTTTGATTGGTTGAATGGACGACCAGACGACCAGACACTTAGCATATTAGGCTTTTATTATATAGGATAAAGGGCTTTTGTTATTTTCCTTTGGGTCATCAGCTGTCATATGATGAGATGAAGTGCATTTTAATATACCCTCTCTTCTGAATCACTGATATTTGCCCAAATATGTTTACTATGTTGAAATGACCCTTCTCCCACATATACCCAACCTGGAGAAAGTACTCATTCCCTTCTCTGTGAGCTAATAACAAATTGTATATTTCTTGTTTTGCGTTTGGCCCTGCTGCAAAAGATGTAAGTTTTCTTTGTTGGAATGAAAGCAATTTGAGTGCAGAGGCCACATTCTTCATTTCAATTCCCTTCTACCTGTCAAAGTATCTGTTCTATATTAAGTGACAAATACATTTTGTCTAATAAGTACATAAATGGTAAGTAGTGAATCAAGATGTCTGTAGATAGCTGAGTAGCGTTGTTTACCCAGCCTCTTTCAGGTTAACAACTAGTGTCACCCCAAAGTACTAAAAGTATGAGAATCAATAACGGATTTAAACTATTGTCTAAATTAATTTTATCTCTGACTGCAAAAAATTGCTGATTTTAGAAAAAATAAATTCTTAAAATTTCAAGTAAACTGAATTTGTATGACCAGAATACAAAATCTGATCACAAGAGTACTATTCTAAAGTAGAATTATAGAACTGTATACCTGAAGCCTATATAATTTTATTAACCAATGTCACCCCAATAAATTCAGTAAAAAATTTAAAAAAATAAAGTTGCAAATAAAAGGCTTCATAAGAAATAAACTCTCTCTCTCTCTCTCTCTCTCTCTCCCCTCCCACTCTCCCTCTCTCTCACACACACACATCAGTTTTACTTTACATACTAAGAAAATTAATAAAAGATGTTGTTACTGTATTTATTCTGTCCAGCATCTCTATTCTGGAGTAATGTACAGTGGCACAGAAAGTATTTTGGGACAGACACGAATGCAATCGTGGGCCAAGATGGGAACGTATCACAGTTGTTACTGTCCATAAGATGCAAAGCAGACCCAAACCATCTGAGGCTTTACTGGGGATTGTTAAATGGGGATCAAATGATTATCCAGCAGGAGGCAAGTCCAGCTTGAAGAGTCATTGAAACTATCTCTAGCCACTTTTTAAAATGTGCTTTAAAAATGCAGTCCTCAAGACTTAATTCTCTTAAATGCCAACATAATTTAGTCCAGTCCACTGAAGAGTGAGTTCCTTTTCCTGTCTTTTAATTTCTGGTATAATTCTTTCAAAATGTCTGTGCCAGAAATAGCTGACCCTGTATTAACTGAAGGAAATCTTCCTCATAATAAAATCTCCTTCTATTAGTGCATTTTCTAGATTTTCCAAAATTTGGATGTCATTTGTAGTAGAAAAAAATCTTTGTAACATGCCCCTTTATAACCATGTTCAGAAAAATAAGCTCTAGAAAGAGATATCATGACTCAGTGAATTCTGTCTAAATGCTACATTCTCAGAGGCAGTCCTCATTGGGACCACTGTTGCTTTCCAATAACAAGCCCCAAGACATTGACTTAGGGAAAACAGACTGTGAAATTGATCACTTAGTACTTTTGACTTTCTGCAAAACCAGCAAGTTACAAGACTAACAAATAAATAGAAACAACAGCCTAAACATTTGCCTGTTTCAATAGTTACATATGTAAATATTATTAACCTTCAGTGAAATTTCCAAGCCAAACTTTGCTTTATCAACTAATTTAGGAATTTGTGTCCAGATGGCTCCTCTGAGAAGTACAGAAATAATCTTCCATTCAGCAGACTGAATGGGACAATTTAGGAGGAGAGAGGATGTAATCTGATAAACTGTCCTTCAGGTGGTTTGCAGAAATTACTGTTAATTGGAGTTTGAAATAAATATAATATTGGCCTAAATATTCAAGATAAAACTGGTTACTTATATGGGCCTTTGCGAGATAAGTCAGTTCTTAGAATTATATAGAAGTTAGAATCAAGAAAAAAAAAACATTTCTAACAAAAAAAATTCTATGAGGTGCTAACAAGATCTACTAGGACATGGACATCTTGACTTTCTACAAGTTGCAAATAAAATTTTCTTTCAAGATTACCTTTGATTTGATTTCCTAACTTCATAGAGACATGCATGTGATAAAAATGTACTAAACAAACCCTTTTCTCTTTAAACAAACTGAAGTATAATTTGATCAGGCTATCTGATAAGAGGAAAACATCTTTGGAAGAATAATCTGTTCTCAGCACCACGCTCCTTGAGAGAAAAGCTCATGCCTTATCTTTGTATTCTTCACAATCCTAGAGAACCAGGTGTGCATTGGCAAATACCAAGACCTGGGGATTTCAATCAAATCACATTTGAGCGTGTACTATATAGAAATGTATTCAGTTCTGTTGAACCCCAAAGGGAACACAAGACAGAAGTACTACCCTTAAAGAGCTTATTGTCTTATTACATTTTTAATTGACAAGGAATCAGGGTGTACTACCAAAAAACACAGGGTATGGAAGCATTTTTCTCAGTTTAAGAATTATAAAATGAAGTTAGAAAAATATCAACTCATATGCAATTAGACATATAAATATAATAGAAGGAGACAGAAACAGGAGTCTTTAAGCTAGCAGAGAGAATCAAAAGAGTGGAATTAAATAAGTTTGCCTGTGGGGAAGGATTGCTATAGAAGATTAGATCAATAGAAACTAATGAGATTTTTCATGGAGAAATGACATTTAAGGGACCCAAGGACCTTTAATATATAGAGAGAAGAGATGAGTTTGGCCAATTGAAGGAATAGAAGCAATAGGGATGGATATGAATAAATGAAAGGCAACAGAAGAATTGCAAAAAGACTGGGTTGGTTAATCTAGGGTTCATATTACAAATATTAAAATGGGAGACAAGGCAAAGCAGGTAAGTTAAAGCTAATTCATGAAGAAAATCACTTGAATATTTCAATCAAATATGATTTTAAAAATATAGACTCATGGACACAGACAACAGTATAGTGATTGTCAGAGGGAAGGTGGTAGGGACAGGTGGAAGAAGGTAAGGGGGGCATAAATGGTGATAGCAGGAGACTTGACTTGGGGTGGTAAACACAGAATACAAAATATAGGTGATGGTGTTGGCTGGTGTCGCTCAGTTGGTTGAGCGCCCTCCTATGCACCAAAGGTTATTGGTTCAATTCCTAGTCAGGGCACATGCCTGGGTTGGGGGCTCGATCCTGGGTAGTGGGCAGACAATCAATGTTTCATTCTCATGTCAATGTTTCTCTCTTCCTCTCTCTCTAAAAATCAATTTTAAAAGTCTTCCAAAAAATGCAAGTGATTTGTTATTGTGCACTTGAAACCTATAGAGTTTTATTAACTTGAAACCAATGTCACCCCAATAAATTCAATAAAAATAAATATAATTAATTATTGAAAAAGAAAAGGAAAAAATATTTTAATCCATATTTAATTCAAACTTGAAAAAATGAATTAGATTTATTCTTTATGGTTAGAGGACAGATCTAGGACCATTGAGTAAAAATCATAGAAAGATAATTTACTCAAAGGGAGAAGTATAATAACAATATTTAACTGAACACATCATGGAGTGACTTAAAAAGTGTATTTTCCTCATTATTAGTTTGAAGTGTCTTGTGCTTATTGGCCCTGTTGTGGGGGAAAAAATGCATCATACAGCTGTTCTGAAATACGTACTAATTCCAAACATTTAAGAAACAAGATCTAGGAGGTGATGGGAGATTCTGGATATAGGAAAATCAGCTTAGAGGCCATTGATAGAGTTCCAGTTAGGTAATACTATACTCATTGTACCTATTATACCACTATTACTGATTTTACCAATGCCTATGAGCTTGTGGTGCTAAGTGCTTTACACACATTGGATCTTCTAATCCTTCCAAGACTCTACAGAGTACACACTGCCCCTCTTTTTATATTATAGATAAGGTGTGGAACAATGGGAATGGGAAAGTAGAGAGGCATTTGAAAGGATAAGAGTGAGACTATTGATATGCTACAGGTAGTAATGGGCTGAAGTTAAGGTCACTTGCTATGACTAGCTATGCCCCCTATGCCACATTGCAGCACAGTCCTATATAATCTATGACAACTGGTGTTTATTGGGTATCAATGAGTAATGAATCTCAAAAATCAGTTTTTATCTAATGATTTTTTTCCCTCAAGCTGTTTTACAGTAGACCATTAATATCATCATAAAAAATATTATACATCTCTTAGTCACAGGCATCAGAGGCACCAGATGAGGTCCTAAAGCAATAAAAGAGAAAAAAGAAGGACTGTGGGGCACATGGCTGAAGGCAGTATAGTCATTTAGTGAAAAAGAGAGTGGCCATCAACCTGATCCTTTATTATGCACTGCTCAGGGACTGATTTACTTAATTCTTTTTAGTGAATACACAGCAACCATGTTGCTTCAACTGTTGAGGACAATGTCAGACTTTTTGCAGTATCATTATCTTCCTGTTGACCATAATTTTTGAAAGAAAGGTGTAGATGTATCATTTATAGATTATCTTCAGATCTTTATATCTGTGTTGCCTTCATCTAGAATTTTCTCTGACTTCTTCACTCAGGCCTTGAAAGTTTCATATTCTCTCTCTCTCTCTCTCTCTCTCTCTCTCTCTCTCTCTCTCTCTCTCTCTCTCTCTCTCTCTCATTTCCTTTTCCCTCCCAATGCTCCTGGAACAGGGGACCTTCACCTAGGAGTTAAGGATGGACTCCCCCATGAAGCAGATGAAGGGCTGTCTATAGGTAGACTTTGAAATTTCATCCACAAGTGGTTCCCCAGGCACATTTGTGGAGAGAGCTAATTCAACCCACAACCTGTACAGAGCCACCTTGCTTGGACAGGTCTATTTCCTCCCCTCAACATCAGTGGCTCTGTCAGAGCCCTTGTCATATTGAGTCCTTTATGCACCCTGAATTCCTTATAAGTAAGAAATTGAATTTGTTTTTCTTTTTTCTGCTGCTTCTCCTCATCACTTCCCTCCCCACAACCTCCAAAACTAGAAATATAATTCACAGTCATGATTTGTTAAAATGAAAATCATAGAGGTGAGTAAGATAGATGTGTAACCACATTAAACCATTCAGGTGAGTAAGCAATGGGAAGAATGGATTAACCTCCTCCTCCGCCTCCTCTGGCCTACCTGAAGCTTATTCTTGTAGACAATGTAACACAATACATTATGTTATCATAAATCGTTGGTCCATATGTCATGCTCAGCAGACTGTATATGACATATAGTTTATATTCAACATATGTTCTTTGATTAAGTCAAATTATTATTGTCTTCTAAACATCTAATATAATTTAATGATGTAAATCATTATTATAGTTCTGGAATAGAAATAGGCAAACAGATGTGGATCAGTGAAGCTAAGAAATGGTATTTTAAACCAGCATAAATCAAATCCTCTAAAATAAGTGGCAGCAAATTACAAGTCAGTGAATAAAAACACAGCCAAACCACAGGTGGTTGCTCTGCTCAAAATGTTTCTATAATGCTTTTAGGTGTGGCATGCAAGCTGCCATCTTCAAGCCCTACCACTCCTCACTGATTTGCAGCAGGCCTTTTACCACATGTATGTCAACTTCTTTGCTTCTTGGGGAATTTGAATTTGTATAACTTTTCTTGGAACTATGATTAAGATCAGTCTATTTTTCCCCTCAAATATTTTATCAAATTCCTTTCTTTAGGTTTCAGTTAGTCTACTAAGCTTTTAGAACTATAAGTTGCATTCCTAAAGCACAATGCCCACACAGATGAAATAGAACATGAGAACTTCTATTAGTAATAGATATAGTGCATTTGCTTCTACACATATATTAAAGCATGACTATTTAGGTTACATTTTTAGAAATAACTTTACATTTTTATTATATTGAACATCATTGACATATTTTTTTTCTTATTTAAGTAGCTCCCTAATTCTTTATGCATCGTGAATCTTGGGGAAGAAAAAAAAAGCCTTTCTAATATGTTTTCCTACATGAAGTAATAATCCTTTGATTGTGGAATTAAAGGTGTTCTGAAATAACTAAAGGAATAAAAGTGCAAATAGATAATGGTAAAAAAGAAAACCTTCAAGTCTAGAACACAATTTTTATTTATATGCAAAATACAAGAATATAAACAAAGAAAAGTCACCAATAGAATATTATTTGGATGATTAAAGCTTTCTCCATGCTGTCCTTCAGTTGTCTGAGGCACTAGCTAGTTACTGATAACAATAATAGGGAGTATAAGGGGGTGCAGGGGAAAGTAGTAAAAGGTAAAGGGGGTTAAATGTATGATGACTGAAGGAGGTTTGTCTTTGGGTACTGAACACACAATGCAATATACGGATCATGTATTATAGAATTGTACACTTGAAACCTATATAATTGTATTGACCAATGTCACCCTGGTAAGTATGAATGAGCAACTATTATGATTAGATCAACCTCCCAGTAGATATGACAACCAAGTAATCTTTAGATATTATTTCCAAATAATTTTAGTTTTCATGAACTGTAATAAAAATAATTTGTAGACATGGGTGTCTAATTCATTTATCATTCCTATATTACCTACACAGCCTATGATATGTAGTTGGTCTCAACATATAAGTGTTGACTTCGCCAAATGTGTCAGAATTATGACATAGGATCATTTAAAAAGTCAAAACACTGAATACAGTTTGGACAATGACCTATGTTTTTCCTCTGAGATTTTTAATACAATAAACTCTTAACCTCCCCAAATTATCAACATTTTTTAACTCTTTTATTCCACCCTTCATTTAGTATACATTGAGCATTGACTGTGTGTTAGATGTTGTTTCTTCAGGATTCTAAAAATACAGATGAAGTCACTGTCCTAGAGCTTGCTACCTAAAGTATCAGCAGCAATAGCTGTTAAAAATGTAGACGCTCAGGTCCTAACCAGGATCTAACTCAGGCCTCCTGAATCAGAGCTCGCATTTTAACAAGGTCCCCAGCTGGTTCATGAACATATTTAAAAGAAGCACTGGGCTGCACATAAGAAGCACTTGTTTATAAAAATACAGATACCTGCATTCTAAGTGGAAAGCCAATGATACTACACACCTTATCCAACTAAAAAATTCTCTGATAACTCAAAAAGTATTTTTCAATATATAGATGAATGTTTTAAATAGATTTTTATTGTTTTCAGAGAGAACAGGAGAGGGAGAGAGATATAGAAACATCAATGATGAGAGAGAATAATTTATCAGCTGCCTCTGCATGCCCCACACTGGGGATCGGGCCCACAATCTGGGCATGTGCCATGACCTCCTGGTTCATATGTTGACACTCAACTACTGAGTCATGCCAGCTGTGCTATGTGGATGAATTTTTGTAGAAGTATTATTTAACTTGGCCACAAAGTACATTTTAATAATGTGGCAACTATAAATCCTAATTATAACCTGTCATGATAAAGAAACAAAGATACTAAGATTGTATGGGGATGCTTGCTTCTGATCCTCTGTGTTAATATATTCTGGGAAGATTATATCAAGAAATTTTGTTTGTTATAAAAGAAATGTTCTTCATAAATTTTTATGGTGATAAATTCTAGATGAAAGATTTTTTAAAAAGTGGGAGGGGGGGGAGGGTGAGAAACCAGAGGAATTAGAGCTTCCGCAATCTAAAAGGCTAAATAAACAGAGTTGAACTTCCATTAGGAGACAGCCATTTCTATTACTTGGAAGAATGTGGTATGAAGCAAAGAGTTCCATATGAAGAGACAGCAAGAGCCCCAACTCAACAAATGAGTCATGGGGGCCCAAAGTCGGAAATTTAGAATCTAGAGGTCAAGAGTGAAGCTGAATCACCGCCAGGGGTGGGTTAGATAAGCCGTGGAGCCAGAATTAAGAGGAACTTCCTGATGGAAACAAATGTCAGTTGAGGTGCTGAGCAGGGCCTGCTCTGGAGACAGGAGCAGAGCAGGTTAAAGCAATACCTGATATCAAAGATACCAGAGGCATCTATAATAATAAAAGTGTAATATGCTAATTAGACCAGACATCCTTCTGGACGTCCTTCTGGACAACCTTCCCGACAAAGTCAGGGCTGAGAGGGAAGCCCGGGTCCCGGGTGCCAGAGGGAAGCCCGGTGCCAGCAGCTGGGGGAAGGAAGGCCTACTCTTGCACGAATTTCATGCATCAGGCCTCTAGTGTTGTATATAATGTACTAACCAAAAAAGTCCACTTGAAGAAGAAACCTGGGGCATCCCAGCCGGTCCTATGGAACCAGCATTTGCTCCTAGTGAAGCTATGGAGTTGCTGAGCCACATTATGTTAATGATGAGTGCATTATAATGTTTTCCACTTAAACCTCAATTCAATAGTTGTAATCAGATCAGATGAAGAAAAACATGCTCTCCTATGCTTTCTTAAGGTTTAATGATTTTCTGTGATCTGCTTTGGAACAAGCTTTGCAAGGTACTTGGTATACCTAAAGATGATCATTTTTTGTATATTTAAAATTTATGATAGCAAAGTTTCCTCAGTGTGTTTCTTATGTGGTGTTTCCTGGATTAAGGGTCAAGAAATAAAATCCCCAATAAATTAGGTAAAACATAAAACACCACTGGGTACTGTGAAAATGGCCTGGATCCAAGAACAGCATGCAAAAAAGCAAGCACTTTGCACTCCTTAAACCCTCCTAAGTTTTCAACACGTATTTATTTATTTATTTTTCACTTCTTTTAAGGAAAACCCTTAGATACACATTGTGGCAAGGACTTTCTGTCCCTTGGGTCTCCTGGTTTCCTTATTTAAATATTGATTTAAGAGCTGACTGAAACAGGCTAACTACACATGACAGGTAGAACCCCTTTTTAACAAACTTAATAGGGCACCAACATGACTACATTATAACCCCACTACCTTCACATAGAAGCCTGTGGCCCATGTGAACAGATGAGGTGTCAACAGCGTATAAAAATCATTTTACAGGCTTAATTTTCATGAAAGAACAAGTGTGGAATTGTATATCAGCATTCTGTGCTGGGAAGATAAACATGGCTATGCTTAAATTTACACCTTCATCTGAAATAGTCCAACCAGGCTATTGACTGTTCCTGAAATATGCTTTTCCCTCTCACTTTTTTTTTATGACTTTCCTCACCTATCCAAATTCTAACTGTTTTTTAAGGTATATACAGTACATGTTCCTCTTCCTCCACGAAGTCATCCCGGACCCCTCCCACAACTGGATGAAACCATTTCCTCTTCACACTTAGGAAGCCTTTTTTACCTCATAAAGATATAAAAGAAAGTTCACCCATTATATTTGCACCCGTCATTTTTTGTGTGTAAATGTGGTTTCTGACCAGTCCCACATGTTCGGGACAGAAGTCCTACACCACTGCATGGTAAGTTACCCTGCTCAGAATTTAGTAGGGAACACAAGCCTTCTTCCTCCCACCCCTCCATACTGCCAAGTCCTCATGGCCACACTAAGCGATAAATAGGAGGTCAATAGAGACTAGATAAATAATGGAATAATTAAATGGATGGGTTATTAATAATGAGCAAGTATAGTGTATCAAGAGGACACATTAATTCTACTAATAAATAAAGACATGAATAAATGAGATTTGTAAAACCGCATGCTCAGAAAAAATCCTTCATTCTGTAGTCAACATCACGCTAGTTTCCTTGGTTCCATCCCTTAATAATCTATAGGACAGTGATGCTCAAACCTGGGTGCAAGTGAAGATTACCTGAGGAGTTTTTTAAATGACCTGGGGTCCCAGATCACAGACTTGCCATATCAGAATCTCCAGGGGAATGGGAGAGAACGGTGGGGGAGAGTACCTTATCATGGACCTCAATTATTCATGAGCATCCAGATCTAGGAACTGCTTCCACTTGCGTGGTTGCAAGTAGCTCCTGGATCTCCCCTTTGTGGCTATGGCTGCACCAAGCCTCTCATCCTTACAGCATTGATTCTGTGCTCCAACATTCTGAGAAAATTGGCTGAGACTCACTCTGATTAGACCAGCCTGGGTTTGGTTACCAAATCCCTTTTCCCAAAACCAACCCTTAGACCATTCTTTAGAAAAAACAAATTGCAATAACTAGTGGAGGCATTAATCTCACTCAAACTCTTCAACTGGGGAAATTCAGAACCAAGGTAGAAAGGTAAACAAAATCATAAATACTGGGGAAGCAATTGGGACATATGCTTATTTTCTCTCTTAGAAGGTATATTACTAGAGGGCAGGGATATCTGCTCAATCATCCATCCAAATGGTGATCCTAGTTTCTTTATTGATGTAATGATGATACAAGAATATTTATAAAATAAGGATTTAAGAATCAGTCCTAATTTTTTTATTATCTTAACAACTTAAAATTAGGGTCTATAGTAATGATTTTTAAAAATCTAAAGTTCTTTATATGAATTATCAAATTTGTTCTCACTAAATGTGTATTAGGCAATGAATAACTTATTAGCCTTGCTTAGTAAATGAAAAAAACAGTCTAAAAGATTAAATGTTTGCCTAAATTTATATTTCTGTTTAGGCAGGATTAGAATTCCAGTCTTCTCATGCCCATTCTAATGATTTTCCTACCTTATCACATTTGAATGAAAAAGTAATAACAAAACCTTTCATCCACATGATGACATTTATATATAAAACTAGTTTCTATAACGGCTAAGGCAAAGAAGAAATTTATCTAGAGTCTATCTTCCTCAGAGCTCTGCATAACTTAAATTATCCACCTGCCAGATATAAAGTGAACAGCCAGTTTAGAAAATAAAATTTAAAAATGATAACTGTCTGAATCTACACTCTATGTTTTAATCTTTGTGTCTCTTGGTGACATGTTAAAGCAGCATCAGAAAATTATATGGTACCTTTAAGATGTCATCCAGAGCAAAGTCCTCATCAGTCACAGCTGGCCAAAGGAAGTCTAGGATCGTCAGGCAGCAAGCACATCACTTGATAAAATGTGTCTTACCTTCCTCCACTTAATCCTCAGTACCAGGTACCTCCTCTGACACCTGATCCAGCAGTACAGTCTGGTCTTTGTTTTCCTATAGCTTTTTAAAATTTTTTTATTGGATTTATTGGAGTGACATTGGTTAATAAAATTATATAGGTTTCAAGCGACCAATTCTTTATCATTTGTATATTGCACTAGAGACCCGGTGCGTGAAATTCGTGCACGGAGAGGGGTTGTCCCTCAGCCCAGCCTGTACTCTCACCAATATGGGACCCCTCAAGGGATGTCACCACCCCACCGGGATCGGGCCTAAACGGGCAGTCGGACATCCCTCTCACAATCCAGGACTGCTGGCTCCCAACTGCTTGCCTGCCTGCCTTCCTGATTGCCCCTAACCACTTCTGCCTGCCAGCCTGATCACCCCCTAACCACTCTGCTGCCAGCCTGTTTTCCCCCAACTTCCCTCCTCTGCAGGCCTGGTCACCCCTAACTGCCCTCTCCTGCAGGGTTGATCACCTCCAACTGCCCTCCCTTGCAGGCCTGATCCTTCACAACTGCCCTCCCTTGCAGGCCGGGTGCCTCCCAACTGCCCTCTCCTGCTGGCCATCTTGTGGTGGCCATCTTGTGTCCACATGGGGGCAGGATCTTTGACCACATGGGGGCAGCTATATTGTGTGTTGCAGTGATGATCAATCTGCACATTACTCTTTTATTAGATAGGATAGAGGCCTGGTACAGGGGTGGGGGCCAGCTGGTTTGCCCTGAAGGGCGTCCCGGATTAGGTGGGGGTTCCCTTGGGGCGTGGGGTGGCCTGAGCGAAGGGCCTGTGGTGGTTTGCAGGCCAGCCACGCCCCCTGGCAACCCAAGCGGAGGCCCTGGAATTTATTTTCCTTCTACAATTGAAACTTCATAGCCTGGAGCAGAGCCAAGCTTGGGGCTTCCTCCGAGGCCAGCAGCCATTTGTGTTGGGGTTATAATTGAAACTTTGTTGCCTTAAGCGGGTGGGCCCGGCCAGGGTGTGCGGAAAGTTTTGCTTCCCCTGTTGCTGGCGGCAACCCTGGCCTGCTCTCTCAAGCTCCATTCTGCCACCATTTGTTTGAATTTGTTTACCTTCTATAATTGAAACTTTGTAGCTTGAGTGGAGGCTTAGGCCTGGCAAGGGCAAGCGGAAAGCTTGGCTTCCTCTGTTACCTAGGAAACCTTGCTCTCTGTGGCTGTAGCCATCTTGGTTTGGGTTAATTTGCATGCTCGCTCTGATTGGATGGTGGGCGTGGCTTGTGGGCATGGCTTGTGGGTGAGTCGGAGGTATGGTCAATTTGCATATTTGTCTATTATTAGATAGGATTGTATTCACCACCCAAAGTCAAGTCTCCTTCTTACACCATTTATTCCCTCTTTACCTTCTTCTATCTCCCCCCCGCTCCTCCCCCCCCCCCCCGCCCAATCTCCCTTTCCCTCTGGTAATCATCATACTGTTGTCTGTGTCTAGGAGGTGTTTTGTTTTGCTTAATTCTTTCACCTTTTCACTCAGCCCCCAACCCCCACCCCTCTGACAATTGTCAGTGTGTCCTCTGTATCTATGTGTCTGTTTCTATTTTGTTTGTCAGTTTATTTTGTTCATTAGATTCCACATATAAGTGAAATCACAGGGTATTTGTCTTTCTCTGACTGGCGTATTTCACTTAGCATCATACCCTCCAGGTCAATCCACGCTGTCACAAAGGATAAGATTTCCTTTTTGTTACAGCCAAGTAGCATTCCATGGTGTAAATGTACCACAGCCTTTTTATCCACTCATCCACTGATGGGCACGTGGGCTGCTTCTATATCTTGGTTATTGTAAAGAATGCTGCAATGAACATGGGGGTGCATATCTTCTTTCAAGTTAGTGTTTCAGGTTTTTTAGGATATATTCCCAGAAGCAGAATCTCTGGATCATGAGGCAGGTCCCTGTAGCCTTTTGAAATGGCTTTTGCTACTGTCCGTGGAATGCTGTTACTGACCCTGCTTGTCCCTTATGCTTCTGTCCCCTGATGCCTCCAAGGTCTTGGAAACAACTTACTTCTGGGCCTCATGTTCCTATTACAAGCCTGGCATGCCTTCCCCTTGAATTTGATCTCTGACTACTCCTGTTGTGTGAGTATCTGGCAAACGCTATTATTGACTGACTTTTAATTTGGAAAATGCAAATATACCTCTCATACATGTTTGAGACAACAGGAAACCTGTGCAGAACTCTTGAGACAAAGAACTAAACCTCATCTGCATGCCTAGGCACTTGCAAAAATATCTAGAGATGCTTTTCTTGATGCTGTCTTCATACCTTGTAAATCTCTAGTGGTGATATTTGCTCAGAAGCAAAAATGCGCAGACTCAAAGGCTCAGTCCTATAGAGGCCCCTGTGCTCCTTTCCAGCGAGCTTTGTTATTCCATCTCTGATCCAGGATATTAATGAAGCAGGCAGAATGGAGCTGTACTTTTCATACAACGAGGCCAAGGAACCCCTGAAGCAAAGCCTATGCACAGCCATACTTTTGCAGAGGGCTAAACTAATGTCAGATCTTAGGTCTGCAATCGCCCCCCGTCCTGTGGCTTTTAAGTAATTGGAAGTATCCTGATGCGACCCTGCCAACACCATCAGAAGACAGTGGAGGAACCAGTGGGTATGTTTCAGATGTTTCCTTCAAATTCTATGTGTTTCCAGATGTGAGAGGCTGAAATGATTCTCTTTCATTATTAACCTTTTGCACTCAGATGTCGAGTGTGACTCAACACGGTTAGCATCGGTAGCAGGAATCGAGAAAAAAGCAAGCGAGTGCAAAGGGTTAACCAACCACTGGAAAGCAAAACTATAGTCAGAGACACAGAGAGATGATTAATTTGTTTCTGACGTTATACATACAACATAGTATAGCTTAAGCCTCCTTCAAACCACAATCTGAAAGATGGTAGCTCATCTGATTGAAGTCACAAAAATGAGTATTTGTAACAATAACAATGAAAAATCTGTAGGACTGGATGAGGATATCTGCTTCTTTACTGTTGTAAAATGTCTATTGCTATGTGTTCTACTATGTAATCTGTTATAAGAAATATGCTACCTGAATTATTGAATTGTATTTTTGGAAGATCAAGTCTTGCCTAGCCAGTGTGGCTCAGTGGTTGAGAATTGACCTACGAGCCAAGAGGTTGCTGGTTCGATTGCCGGTCAGGGCACATGCCTGGGTTGCGGGCTCAACCCCCAGTAGGGTGCATGCAGGAAGCAGCCGATCAATGATGCTTCTATCTCTCCTCCCTTCCTCTCTCTCTCTAAAATCAATACAAAATATTTAATTTTTAAAAAATCAAGTCTTACTGCCAGGATAGCTCCCTTTTAAATGTTATAAAATTTGATGACTATCATTAGCAGTTTTATTCCTTCTTTCAAAGATGCAAAGTGGATACCTCTTTCATCTGAAAGTCAATACTAAAGTAAGTCAAGGGGTATTTTTTTTAAATTTACTGCTCTATGGAGCTTAATCCGCATTTCCTTCTGGGAGAGGATGAGCTTCTTTCTAAGATTAAATAGGAAAGCCTATCAAGTCCTCCTGGGACATCAAATACTAGTGTCCAGAGAGCAGAGAAGCCCTTTCTTGGGAAATGAATGTGGGAAGCAAGCAAAAGTGTCCAGTGGTTCTGTTCCCTGGTTGCCCATCTTTCCAAATGGCTACTGGTTCTCAAACACTGGTACAGTCCAGAATTGCATGGTGGTGTATATACACCCCAGGAGCCAGCCTGGCTGAATAAGCCTAAGGAGGTCTTGAGCATCAGTATTGTAACGAGCTTAGAGATAATGCTGATGCACACTAATGCTAGAACCCCTATTTCCCCAAATCCCTTTCAGTGAACACACTATATAATATATATAATATTCCTTCATCAAATTGATTTCCCCTATAAATGGATATTCTCTTGAAATAAGAATGAGAAGCTGATTGGAGAGGAACAAGCCTCTACACAAATTCAGGTAAACTCTGCCTTTAGTCACTGCAACAGCAAACAACTGTAAGAACACAGGAAAAAAGCACTAACCAGTACTCAGAAAACCCAATACAAATATTGAATTACATTGGCTGCACCCCTGAAGCCCTTAGCCAAAACCATTTCATTGAGGCTGTCTCTAATATTGACTACTAGAGGCCCGGTGCATGAAAATTCATGCACTCCAGGGGTCCCTCAGCCTGGCCTGCACCTTCTCGGAGGATGTCCAACTGACGGCTTAGGCCCGCTCCCCATGGATGTCTAAGCCGCAGTTGGACATCCTTAGCACTGCTGAGGAGGTGGGAGAGGCTCCCGCCACAGCCACTGCACTCGCAGCTGTCAGCCAGGCTTGTGGCTGAATGGAGCTCCCCCTGTGGGAGTGCACTGACCACCAGGGGGCAGCTCCTGCATTGAGCATCCGCCCCCTGGTGGTCAGTGCGCATCATAGCGATGGGTCATTCCGATCATTCCGCTGTTAGGGTCAATTTGCATATGACCCTTTTTTTATATAGGATAATACTATAGGCTATAGAAATATCAGGTAAACCTATTTCAGCATCTGCACTGATAAGAGAAAAAAGTCTATCCCTTGCATTTTTGTCACTCTGTGTTTCTCACGTAAACAAAATTGTTGATATCAAATGGCTCTAGAGGAGTTGCTGCTTTTAACTGTGCTGTTGTCAAGATTCCCTGCAAAGAAATCTATTTTAGTTGATTTTTACAGTAACATTATGCTGGCCCATCTGTACCCTAGTTTGTAACCTTGTAAATGTCTCTAGTGAGAAGTGCAGATATTTTTGGTAATCAGGGCCAGGAGCTTTTGTTACTGTATTTTTTAAATTTTAAAATATTAAATTATATGGCTGGTATAAAGTTCTAGTTTTAATTCAACCAATTGTTAGCCCTGTGCTGAGGAAATACATTTATCAGGTTCTTTGGTGTGTAAACCAGGTATATAGGTTCCTAGAACAGCTTCAGTGGAATAGAATAGTTCCTAGATAACATGTGGCCTCTTGAGTGGGAAGAGATTTGCAGGGATTAAAAATATGTTGCAGCAGCTGCTTTCAAGTATTTATAATATACTCCAGCATTGCTGAGTCAACTTGATAAAGCTGAACCAGCTTTAGAGTCTGTTCATGAGTAGAGGCTGGCTTTATCAGCTCTGAGCAAGCTAAATCATCACATAATAATCCTTGTCAAAATATATGCCCTTATATGTAATCAAATGGTTTATCAACTGGAAATATCTTCCATATGACATATGTGTTGCTTATTTTTCTTGATAAATGTAACATGTCTGGCCCTGGCCAGTGTTGCTCAGTGGTTTGAGTGCCAGCCTGGGCACGAAAGAGTTTTGGGTTCGATTCCTGGTCAAGGATATGTACCTGGGTTGCAGGTTCGATCCTGGCCCCAGTCAGGGTGTGTGGGAAAGGCAACCAATTGATGTTTCTCTCTCTCTCTCCCTCTCTCTCTCTCTCTCCTTCCCTCCCTTCCCTCACTTCCACTCTCTAAAAAAAAAATCAAATAACATGTCTATTTTTTATCATATTATTTACTATGCTTCATGAATGATGTCTGAATAATTGCAAGGGAATTAAAATCAAAATCACCAGTAACTTTTGCAATGGTAAAGACAATTTTTTTGTAAGTCCCCCTCTAATTCCTTCAAAACCTTTTGCTTTCTGTGAACAAAGTAATGGGAATGTACCCTTTCTCCTTTAAAAACCAATAGAGTCTTATCTCACTTAATCACATGTCCTTCTCTGCCTGGGAGTCTTAACTGTGGCTGCTTCTTTTGACTCATGGTATGGCCTTGGTGTTACCACCATTGTCCTTTATATTCCATGATCATATGTCACCGTCTCTTATTGGATTTTTAGGAAGAGTAACCTTGCTATAATTATAGCAATTATTTTCCCTCAAATCAATACTATGTACCATCATACTTTCCACACCAAATACAGTATAGATTTTTCTAGGGTGAGAGTTATCTATTACTGCATTACAAATTATTCTAAAACCTAGCAGCTTAAACAATATTATGCATTTATTATCTCACATAATTTCTATGGGCTGGGACTCTGAGAGCAGCTTACTTAAGTGGTCTGGCTCAATCCCTCATGAAGTTGCAGTCAAGATGTCCACTGGAGATGCACCATCTTAAGACTTGATGTGGACTAAAGGGTACTCTTCAAAGATGGTTCACTCACAAGTTTGGCAGGAGGCCTCAGTTCCTCACCACATGAACCTGTCTATACGGTTACTTGAGTGTCCTCATGACTCAGTTGCAGGCTTCCCCTACAGCAAGGTGGAAGCCACATATCTTTGACAACCTAGCTTGCATGTTATACATCTTCATGTCTGCAATATCTTACTGCTTATTCATTCCCAAACCTAGGATGAGAAGATTACAGTTCTATCCAGAGGGCTGAGACCAAAGAGAAATAGTGGAAATTTCTGAGGTCCAAGTGCCCTAACAGACCATAAAATTGTAACCAGAACAGGGACCCCACAGGTAGGTACAGCAAATGGTCACTGTGGTCAATGTCAGCAGGATCCGAAAGAAGATGAGACCTGAGATTACGGACCTTGTGGTCATACTTTCTCTAGGGGCTTTCTTTCTTTTCTTTTTAAATATATTTTTATTGATTTCAGAGAGAAAGGGAGAGGGAGAGAGATATAAAAACATCAGTGATGAGAGAGAATCATTGATCGGCTGCCCCCTGCACACCCCACACTGGGGACTGAGCCCGCAACCCAGGCATGTGCCTTGACTTGGAATCAAACCATGACCTCCTGGTTCATAGGTTGACGCTCAACCACTGAGCCATGCTGGCTGGGCTCTCGGGGCTTTCTTTAGAAGACTTCTAAGAGAAGTAGGATGCAAAAAGCAACACAAGACAAAAGCCCAGAAGTTCGTGACCATTAAGAAAACCAATTTAAGAAAAAATTTAATGCAGAGTTCTAGGTAAATGCATGAAAGATTTTCATGACCAAACAGAGGAATATCTCCCATTCGGGAGGCAAATGCAAATACTAGAGTACAAATGCTCAGAGACAAAGGTAGATAAAGTAAAAAAAAAAGAGTTTCAGAAAGAGTAAAAGCAGTTGCTATAGTTAAGATGTTCAGCTTAATACTCTGGGAAGTAGATTTCTGGAAGTGCAAGGGTGTATGCAGAGGCCTGTAACCATTGGGTTTCAAACACATTATTGTAATAGAAGATGCCTTGTTTGTTCACTTGTCATGCATTGAGTACTGCTGTACACCAAGAATAGTGAAGAAAAACATGATCCTCATGGAAAGGACCACATTAAAAATAAGAACTGGAGTCAGGATTGCCCTTGCTTCATCAATGGTGGAAAAATACATGGGTCCCTGGTTAAATGGGAAAGCGAATAAACAGGAATTACAACTATGTGTCCAACATTTCAATTATGGTATTTAAGTGCCCAGGCTAAATGCGTAGGGGAGGCATCACAGAATGTACTTAACTGTAATTCCAAGGGCAAGGGACATGTTTATTTATTTTGCCTAAAACTAGTCTGATTTTCCTCAGCCATTCCCTCTGTCTGGATGGCAATGGAAAACAAACAAATATAATTTGTAGTGTAATAAATTAAACAACAATCCCTTTAGGTAATGGCCTCTTTGCTCAAGCTCTCCTCTTCGGTATCCTGCACTCTAAAATGAAATCTGGAGAATGGAGGAGGATACGTGGAGCAGGGTTCATATGATCTCGTAGGTGGAGGGAAGTGTCTGCTGATCTGCACAGCCTCACCCAGGTTCCCAGTGGTTCTGTGTGAACTGTTTGGTCTGCATCGCTAAGGAGGGACTAGCCCAGCCACATCCCTAAGTTGACATTCCACCTCTACTGATGAGGTTTTGCCTCCTTCCACTTGGGATCTACTTTTCCTCAACCTAGTGGTCTCACTCTGCAGTCTCAATCTCCCGTAGCTCCTGCTGAGTCTCTGCCTCATAGCCCAATGGGCCTGGTTGGTTTCACCCCACCTTCTGAAACAGAGTCAGCTTTCTCTTGGCCCAGAAGGGCCCCTGGCAGGATTGTGCCCAATTAGAACCAGTAAGTTGAACATGCAATCTGCCTAAAGGGCCGTCAGAAGCAATCCTACACTGTCCCACAACGCAGTTCAGAACTAGCCCGATCCTGTAGAGCTAGTTTTCTCACTTCTTATAAACTCTTGGGTGAGTTTCATAGTTTAGTACTTTCTCTCAGATAATGAAAAGTCCTCCAGTCAATTCTAATACAAAAAGTGTCATTTATGTAACTAATATGTCCAAGATGAGGGGAAAGGTTTAATCTCTAGAATTTAAGGTTGAATTTTGTTTTGTCCTCCAGTTTGTACCTGTACCAGGCTGGATACCTTCTTCAGAGGGAAAGAAGTGTGTGATTGATTACCTTCTTTATCTCTCTATCTTCGCCTTCACTCTCTTCCTTGCACTCACTGGGCTGGGGAAGGAAGAAGTGGGGAAGAGTAGGGAAGGGCTGGCAGGTTTTATTGGGCTGGCACTGATAATCTTTGGTGTGAGTTTCCCCTGGCCACAGCAGCTGTTAAAAGCCTTTTGTGGTCACTCTGTCCTCCTGATTCTTCTGCTGGCCTCTGAATACAGCCCTGCAACTCCCACAGGGCCCCGCCTGCCATCAACAGCTTCTCCTTAGCTTCAGCATCCACCACCAGTTCACCTTTAGTTCTTTCAGCTGCAGATGCCATGCCCTCTGGCAGAGACCCTCCTGGGCATCATCCCTTTTAAAATAGCCCCAGGCCAACATTTCTACTGCAAGTTCCACATCTGGTTTTAAAGACGCCAGCTCCTTTGATTATCTCTCAGTGGGAGTACAGTCAGTTTCCCCAAGCAACCCTCTCCGCTTGCTGGCCTCTTCAGGAAGCCTCTTAGCATTATGCAGGCATTAAACAGAAGTCTACTGTGTCCTCCAAACTTCATCGGGGACATTTCAAACTGAATTAGTTGTTTTCTTCTTAATAATAATGGCCTTTTAATTTTGAAACTATTCAAAACTTAACTGGCACCCAGCCTTGGTGGCTCAGTGGTTGAGTGTCAACCTATGAACTAGGAGGTCACAGTTCAATTCCCGGTCAGGGCATATGCCAGGGTTGCAGGCTTGATCCCTGATCATGTAGCAGGCAGCCGATCAATGATTCTTTCTCATCATTGATGTTCCATCTCTCTCTCCCTCCCCCTTCCTCCCTGAAATCAATAAAGATATATTAAAACAACAACAACAAAACCCTAACTGGCTCAGACTGATGCCTCAGTAGTTCAGTCCTCTACAGCATCCCACTGACACTCAACTGAAGGAAAGGCTCTCATCTTGGATGTGGGGGCTGGGAGATGGCTTTGCCAGTTGGAGTAAGTTAGCTGGTTCTCTGTTACCCCAACTGTAGCACTCATCATGATGTGTAATTGTCTATTTGTGGTTGTCTACCCTACTAAATGATCAGCATTCTAAGGACAGAAACTTCATCTACCTTGTTCACCATTGTTTCTGACAAATAGTGCCTGCATTCTCACTGGGAGTGATATGACCAACAAGGGGGCGAAAAAAATCTTAGACAATATAATGGCGTTTGACCCTCCAAAGGGTCAGAACCCATAAACAGATACAAAGTATATCTATGGGACAAAAATTTCACAGGAGAAGAGTTCAGTGGGGGTGGAGAAAATGCCAATAATGAAAACAATTTGATAAACATTGATACAGAACAATGAAAACAAAAATAAAGATGGGTTAACTCAGCACATAAATGAATGAATTACCCTAGCCCTTGCTCCCTATAATTTTCCCTTTTAGTGTCTCCTGGCAGTGTTTCGTGAGGCCAATGGTCATTCATTAGAGCCAGCTCCTACTCCTATATACACCCAAGAGTGGTGTGTATCCTTTCTATAGCATTAAGCAAAGGTGGACCCGCCTTTTTATCTGTTACTCTAGTTAGAATTAGTTCATAACATCTTTTGATGAATATGTGTCTTTATTCTCAAGAGTGTAAAGGCTTTCAACCATGTCGGCTTATGGTTATAATAAAGTTTATTATAGTCTGTATCACCTTCTGAAAACAACCAGTTTCACTAACAAACTTGAAAATTGAGATATATGAATTTGATTTCTTCTTTTTCTTTATTAGAATAGCTAAATAACTTTTTTAAAAAAAAAGGGAAAGTGATTGAGCTATGTGTCTATGTATTTGACTATATGCTACATACTTTTTAAACAATTTTACTTCTTTAATCTCTAGTTAAAGTTTGAGCTGATACCAGCTATAGAAATATATAACTATTAAAAACAAGTAGCAGTCACAAAAAGATATAGATACTATTATAATTCTGATAAATAATATTTGGAGAACAAAAGTATCAATGACTTAATGAAATATTATACATATATATGTATATGTTTCTTAGAAGCTAAATTTGAGTAAGTAGAGATTCCAATGCAAACCAAGCAATTATTGAACACATCATGTTTCAGGAACAGAGACAGAATGGCTAATGATATCTAAACTTTACATAGTATTTTTTGACATGCCACAGTGCTTTATATGAATGATCGTATTCAGTTTGAAATACCACAATCATCTTAGAAAAATATTATTAGTCCCTATTTTATAAGTTGATAATTTATGGTTCTGAAAAGTTAACTGATTTTCTAAGATCACACTGTGAGTGAATAATAAAAGGAAGATTAAATTTAAGCACCTATGCTGTTTCTTCTATGTTTTCTGTCTCAGAAGTCAATCTTGCGGTCCCTCACTTTGATTTTTTCTAAACTGAGACTTAAGAAAAGTGCAGTTATTATAACAATTTGGAAGAACTACACTTCAAGTTCGCAATCAAGATTGCCTCTGATTTATTCATACACGTCCTTCCCATATTTGGGTAGCAAGCATTCATTGTCTAAGGAAAGGCCTGACACAGCAGAATACAAAGGCCAATTCGTTTTTCTTTTGTTGTTGTTGTTTTGCTTTTGATGGCAGATGTTACTGGGTTTTTACAAAAATTGTTTTTAGAGCATTTTTAGTTTACAACAAAATTTAGAGGGATATACAGAGATTTCCCATATACTCTCTGTCCTGTACATGCATAGCCTCCACCATTATCACTCGCCAGAATGGTACTTTTCTTTTTTACCAAGGAAGAGCTTACAGTGACATGTCATTATTACACAGAGTTCACAGTTTACCTTACCTTGGTGTTGTACATTCGACGTGTTTGAAAAAAAATGTATGACATAAATCCATCAGTACAATATCATAGAGTATTTTCACTGCCCTAAAAATCTTCTATGCTCTGCCTATTTATCTCTTCCCACGCCCAACCATGGCAACCACTGATCTTCTAATTGTTTCCAGATTACCATATAATTGGGTTCATACAGCATGGAGCTTTTGCAGATTGGCTTCTTTCACTTAGTAATATGTACTCAAGTTGCCTCCACGTCTTTTAATGGCTTGATAGCTCATTTCTTTCTAGCATTGAGAAATAACCCTTTGTTTAGTTGTATCACAGTGTATTTATCCTTTTACCTACCAAAAGACATCTTGGTTGCTTCCAACTTTTTGCAATTATGAATAAAGCTACTATATACACATCCACGTGCAGTTTTTGTGTGGACTTGTTTTCAACTCTTTTGGGTAAATAAAGCACAATTGCTGAGTTATATAGTCAGAGTATGTGTAGTTTTGTAAGAAACCACCAAATTACCTTCTAAAGTGGCTATGCAAGATAGGAGAGTTTCTGTTGCTTCACATGGCCAGTACTTGGTGCTGTCAGTGCTCTGCATTTTATCCATTCTAATAGGTATGAGGTGGGAAATCTTTTCATATGCTCATTTGCCATGTGTATATCTTCTTTGGTAATGTGTCCATTAAAGTCTTTGGTCCATTTTATAATCAGATTGTTTGTTTGTTTTATTGTTGAATTTTTAAGTATTCTTTGTACATTTTAGATAATAGTCTTTTATCAGATATTTTTGCAGTCTGTGGCTTGTCTTCTAATTTTCTTGATATTGTCTTTAATAAATCAGAAGTTTTTAATTTTAACAAAGTCCAGCTTATCAAACATTTTTAATGGATTATATCATAGGTGTTGTATCTAAAAAAGCATCATCATACCCAAGGTCATTTAGGTTCTCTTCTATGTTATCTTTTAGGAGTTTTATACTTTTGCATTTTACTTCTAAATCCATAGACTCCATTTTGAGTTAATTTTGGTAAAGGATGTAAAGTCCATGTCTAGATTCATTTTTTCTTGCATGTGGATGTCCAGTTATTGCAGCACTATTTGTTGAAGAGATCATCTTTGCTCCACTGTATTGTTTTGCCCCTTTGTTGTCTATATTAATGGGAGTCTATTTCTGGGTTATCTAGTCTATTCCATTGATCTATTTGTCTGTTCTTTCACTAATACCATACTGTCTTCATAACTGTAGCTTTTGTATAGTAAGCTATAAAGTTGGGTAGCAGCAGTTCTCTAATTTTGTTCTCCTAAATATTTTCTTCTTCAATATTCTACTGGCTATTCTGGGCCTTTCATCTCTTCCATTTAAAATTTAGAATCAGTTTGTTGATATCCATAAAATAGCTTGCTAAGAATTTGATTTGGGTCACAGTGAATCTTTAGACTAAGTTGGGAAGAACAGACACCTTGACAACATTGAATCTTCATAACCATAAACATGGAATATCTCTCTATTTATTTAGTTTAATTTCATTCATCAGAGTGTTTTCTTCGTTTAGATGTTGTACATATGTTGTTAGATTTATATCTAAGTATTTAATTTTGGGGGTGCTAATGTAAATGGTACTGTGTTTTTTATTTCAAATCCCATTGTTAGTATATAGGAAAGCAATTGACTCTTGCATATTAACCTTGTTCCTGCAACCTTGTTACAATCTACATGGACAATCATGTCATTTGCAAACTAAAAGAATTTTATGTCTTCCTTTCCAATATATACGTTCATATTTTTTCTCTTATTGCAGTAGCAAGACTTCCAGTATGATTTTGAAAAGAAGATGTGAGAAGGACATCCTTGCCTAGTTCCTAATCTTGGTGGGAAATTTTTGAAATTATCACTATTAAGTATATATTAATGTTAGCTTTGAGATTTTTGTAGATAGCCTTTATAAAGTTGAGAAAATTTCCTCTACATTCCAAGTTTACTGAGAGTTTTTATCATGAATGGATGTTGGATTTTGTCAAATGCTTTTTCTGCATCTATTGTATTATCATGTGATTTTCTTTTTTAGTTTGTTGATGCAATGGATTACATTAATTGATATTCATATACTGGCTCAACCTTACATATCTGGGACAATCCCACTTAGTTGTGGTATAAAAATTCTTTTCACACTCTTTCCCCCAATTTAATTTGCTAATATTTTATTTGATCTATGTTCATGAGAGATGACTATCTCTCTGGTTTTGGTTTTAGATAATGATGGCCTCACAGAATGAGTAGTCCCTTTGCTTCTAGTCTCTAAAAGAGAATGTGGATAATTCATATAATTTGTTTCTTTAATATTTGGTTGAATTCACCTGTGTACCCTCCTTGCCTGCTGCTTTCTGTTTTGGAACAAAGCCAATTTCTGACTTAAAAATTTCCAAATAGTTTAGGACATTAAAAAAGGTTTGGAAAAATAGAGAATATGTATTAGAAAAACTTTCTCTCTTCCTATTAATCATCCCCACCCCAGGTTATATAAAGATTCTAGAGTTGCACTATCCAATATGGTAGCCACTAGTCACTTGTAGTTGTTTAAACTTAATTAAAATTAATCAAATTCAAAAACAGTTCTTTAGTCATACTAGTCACATTTCAAATGCTCAGTAGTCAAATGTGGTTTGTGGCTGTCATCCTGAATAGCACAGATATAGAGTATTTTCATTATCACAGAAAATTCTAGATAATGAGATGAAGTTGAAAGAATGGACATCAAACAAATTGACAGAGGGTGGACCTTGAGAAGTTTTGTGACTGAAGAAAAAGGATGTATCTATAGAAACTAATGACTTATGATTACTCAGTATCAGATAACTCAGCAAATGCCTCTATTGGAGGAGGTGATAATGACAAAAACTAGGTGCTACCTTTGAACCTAGTGTTAGGACATCTGTAATTTTCATTAAAATAGTTAAGCATTAATTTTTTCATATTTTGTGTGCAGCCAGCATACTAATTAAGAATCTTCACCCCAGGAGTGGTCAGCTAGCATTATATCAGAGAAGCTCCTATTCAGATGTGGTTATTATAAGCACTTCAGCTATCATTATCTCTGATCACATCAGAAATTTAGCTAATTAGTAAACTGCCAAAATGGGTTTTTAATTAGTGAAATTAATGGTTTATTAATGGCATAAAGGATGTTAGAAATATACTCTTTTGGCAACAGCATAAAGTAGTCAGGCTTACCGTTCAGCATAAAATATTCAGGGTTCTCTAAACTCAGGTCTTCTCTTCTGTAATACCTAATGAAAAATGCAAGTACAACCTGGCCCTTTTCACATTGCCCCATGGGAACTGGGACTGAGAGAACCTGTGTAAATGCTGAAACTCAGGTTATTGCTATAGTTGTGAATAATCACTGCCCTATGTCGGTGATGCTGGAATCTCAAGTCTTCTGCAGGTATTCACAAAACTATAGATTAACATGTGAGCTTGCAAGTAGGATAAATCTCAGATCTTTCACAATTCTTGACACCTGCTGACAACTGAAACATCATGGAATCCTGCC